>NC_092715.1:186215214-186518741 GCF_047496885.1 Scyliorhinus torazame | reverse complement strand
AATGTAAGTTATTGTTGCATAGATTCAGGTGTTTGCTAAAATGCTGCACAAGGAAGGCTTTGCTTAAAATTAAGGCACATGAAATTAGAGCAGGTGTAGCAGTATGAATAGGAAGTTGGTTAAGACAGAATAGTGGTTGTGATGTCTTTCAGATAAGTGATGTAAACAGTGGTGTCCCCAGAAATTGCTATTGGTATCAGTGTCCTCAAAATAGATGTTTCATATGATGATCTGTACTTGGGACAGGACGCACAACATTAGACTTCACCGACAACACAAAATACAAGGAGCTTTGTGTATGTGATCTCAGGAAGTGTGGTGATTGTCCCTTTAAGGGCAACAGAGCAGAGTAATGGTCACCTGGCTTGGGGGACCAATTGGGACAGAGTGATGAGACAGCCACTGAGGCAAAGAGACCTTTTGGGTGCTGGTTGCAGCCACAAGGCTGTTATTTTCTTATTAGTAAATATCCATTGTATTTCTAATAAAGTCTTGAAAGTGCATCTTTACATCCGGCAACGAGAATGGGATTATCATGACACTGCCTCTGGCCCGACACCTGCGAGTGTTTATTTTTAAATGCAGTCCATCCGTCCAGGCGCCCTCACTTGCAGCTAGTGTACTTGGTGACCGCCTTGCTGCCCTCGGAGACGGCGTGCTTGGTCAGCTCCCCGGGCAGCATGAGGTGGATGGTGGTCTGGATCTCCTGGGAGGAGATGGTCTGCCGCTGGCTGTAGCGGATGAGGCGGGAGGACTCGCAGGTGATGCGCTCGAAGATGTCGTTGACGAACAAGTTGATGACACTCATGGCCGAGGAGGAGATGCCCGTGACCGGGTACACCTGCTTCAGTGCCTTGTAAATGCTATAGCTCTTCTTCCAGCACTTTAAAAAAAAAAAAAATGTTTATTCAGAATTTTGCAACAACAATTTTCAACCGTTCAACCCCCCGCCCCCCCCTCCGTAACAAAAAAGAAAAGAAAAAAGTCACAGAGCAAGACATAAACATATCAATCCAACATAATACAGAACTTTGTACACTGGGTTCCTCCCGCACATATTGACTTTCCCATATGTTTATGTTTTTCCTTTCTCAAGTGCCCCTAGGAAAAAACCCTTTCCCCGCCCACCCTTCTATCCCCCCCCCCCCGAAAGAAACGCGCCCCCCCCCCCTCATTGGGTTGCTGCTGCTGCTGACCGACCTCCATCTAACGCTCCGCGAGATAGTCTAGGAACGGTTGCCACCGCCTGAAGAACCCCTGCGCAGACCCTCTCCAGGCAAACTTTATCCTCTCCAGCTTGATGAACCCTGCCATGTTGTTTATCCAGGCTTCCACACTGGGGGGCTTCGCGTCTTTCCACAATAGCAAGATCCTCCGCCGGGCTACCAGGGACGCAAAGGCCAGGATACCGACCTCTTTCGCCTCCTGCACCCCCGGCTAGTCCACTGCTCCAAATAGTGCTAGCCCCAAACTTGGCTTGACCTGGACTTTCACCACCTTAGACATAGTCCTCGCAATACCCCTCCAGAACCCATCCAGTGCCGGGCACGACCAGAACATATAGCCGTGATTCGCCAGGCTTCCTGAGCACCTCCCACATCTGTCCTCCACCCCAAAGAACCTACTCAGCCTCGCCCCTGTCATATGCGCTCTGTGAATAACCTTAAACTGTATCAGGCTGAGCCTGGCACACGAGGAAGAGGAATCAACCAAGTTGGGAGTGTGGCCTGAGAACCATGGCTTCAGTCTTTCCAATATTTAATTGAAGGAAATTTCCGTGCTTTCATCATTGAATGTCACAAAGGCATTCTGATAATTTAACAGCAATGGAAGAGTCGAGAGAGGTGGTAGTGAGAAGCTTCTAAACGATCCCTGTGAGGATCTGTAAAACAAAATAATCAAGTTGAACAAATGACCCCCTGCAACTGAAGAAATTACCAGACTAAAGATCACTTTTTATGACTTTACTTTAATGCGAATCAGAATCAACGTAAATTAATCGGCGAATCACAGTTACTACGAACATTAGTTAATACAACAGAGGCTATCTTATTGATTTTCCAAGTAGCCCACCCAGCCTGAGTGGTCCCAGTTTCAGCCACACAGTTCTTCCAAGCAGAATTCCAACCCTTTTCCTTCCAAAAGCCAATTCTATGCAGGCAGCGGCTTCTGCGTGAACAGAGTTTCATATTGTAACTTCCTTCCTGTTGGTACTGCTTCCAAGTCATGTGTCAGTAGGTCTCGTGGGCCAATATTTCTTATTATTCAAAAATTGTAATTGCTCTCTTTCCAAATGAGTAATTACAAATTTTCCATGCTGTTACTGCTTTCGGGTGAAAGGACATTATCTGCAGCATGTATATGAGATAAAGGAGGGGGGGGGGGGACAAGGATGCATTCTTGGGGGATACTAAACAGTGCAGGAGAAGTAAGAGGAACCATTGTAAGTGGCTACAATTTGATAAGAATGGAATCGGGCAAGAACAGTCCCACCCACCTGAACTGCAGTTGAAAGGTTGAGAAGGATACAACTTTTGCTGCATTTTCTTTTTAGGAAAGTGGAAACTGCTAGATTAAACAAGGCCAAGGTCCATCTACTTCGCTTTCTGTCATCCTGATAGTCACATGATACGCAGCATTGGTTTGTTGACTAATTATAGTAATCAACATCTATTAATTAGTGTTCAACAGACCTCACATGATAGCAGGAAAACACCAGTGCTGGCAAGCTTTAGGAACTAATAAGTCCAAAATCCCCTGCTTCTTCCAAGCATGCTACACTTAGCATTTTATGACTCAAATTATTCATTTACTGTATCCCAAAATTTTATTTTTGGAACTAAATTAATCAGCACGAACTGCTTGCGCTATCACCCTCAGGATAATCCATAGATTGATCACTTGCTCATTGAAATATTGTTTGGAATTCCACCCGCTACCGGCCCTGCCTCCATCATGCACAGACTATATTCTCTGGTTCTACTCTCCTAAGGTGAAAACACTCTTATTTTTTCAAGAACTAGGACAGGATGTGGGCCCAGAATAATTACACATTGTACATCAACAAGAGGTTACAGATCGAAAGGGAAAAAATAATTGCACAATAGAAGACAAAAATCTCACTCTGCCACTGACCCTGCCAGATTACCGGTCAAGAGAAACATCAAGAGTTTCAAATCTGTATGTTGAGTGACTAATCCTGTATGTAGCCATAGAGAAGAAAAAGGAAAGTTCACAGTATCATAAGCTGCCAAAGGAAATAGTTTGTAGACCCATCACTTGAAATCTTCAGGACCCGTATTTGGATTATTTGCATTTAAAAGTTTTCATTATCAGGACTACTATTTCTGCAGATCATGCCACTAGGTTTAGCTAGTGCTACTCCATATAAATGTTTGTAGAATACCAATATTAGTCCGTGATTCATAGATTCATAGATTTACAGTGCAGAAGGAGGCCATTCGGCCTATCGAGTCTGCACCAGCCCTTGGAAGGAGCACCCTACTCCAGCCCTGATGCTGACAAATAAAACAAGATATGTATATAGGGAATGGAATCGTATCTCTCACAGGCTGGGGCAACGACAACACTATTTACTGTAACTTTCAACTGAGACGGATCTGCATGGCATGAATAAAGCACAGTATTATGAATGAATCCATTCTACAAATTGTGACAATGAGTGTTTGACAGCAAAGATTTCTGCAAGTTACCAGAAGACCCAGTGTACAGAGCACTTGTCGTCATCAAGCTCCTGTGCTGTAGTGGGACCTGGACGGTGTTTCAGTAACACAAAAGAATGCGAGAGAAATTCCATCAGTAGTTCTTTCGATCCGATGGCAGGACCTCAAACAAACATTGGTTTCCTTCTTGAAGCCAGGCCCACAAGCATTCAGGCAAAACTATAAAATCAACTTTGATGGACTGAACACTGTAATCCCGATGACCGAAATTTGTTGGCCAACATTCTAGGGGAGGACAAAGAAAATGCTTCAAAGATACTCTGAAGCTCTCCTTCATAGAATCATAGAATTTACAGTGCAGAAGGAAGCCATTGAGCCCATCGGGTCTGCACTGGCCCTTGGAAAGAGCACCCCACCTAAGCCCACACCTCCACCATATCCCCGTAACCCAGTAATCCCACCTAACCTTTTTGGACACTAAGGGCAATTTAGAATGGCCAATCCACCTAACCTGCACATCTTTAGCCTGTGGGAGGAAACCGGAGCACCTTGAGGAAACCCACGCAGACACGGGGAGCACATGCAGACTCGCACAGACAGTGACCCAAGCCAAAATCGAACCTGAGACCCTTGAAGTATACCATTGATCTTAATAATTGGGAGAAGTTTGCTACCAGTTCAGAATGGCGCAAACCTGGCCATAAAGCTGTATCACACTTTGAGTCCCAATGTCTTAACGGTCAGGCAGAGCAGTAACACAGAAGGAAAGGAAACGAAGCAAATCCTACACTCCTGTCCCACTATCTCGTGGGATGTTCTGCCCGCTATGCCCAAAGTTCTGAAAGTTCCTTTTCAGTCACAGGAACACCCATGGCAGAGATTTCTAACCCTAATTAAATGCCATCCTCCAAATGAGGGGCATCTGACTTCTGACGTGATGATAAGAATGAAATGTACCAAATTGCCAAAAATGTCTTCCCTGACATTGGTTCATTGTTGAGTATCAGCTGGCCTGGGACTGAGCCAGTACCTCGTGGCCCAGTTTTGGTGAATAAAGCTCCAACCTCTATGACATTGCCTGCCTCCAATTCCACTTTAGTTTTTCTGGCAATTAAACTTTTATTTGAGCCTCTGCTCACTCCAGACTTTGCTCTTTGCTATTCCAGTGCTGTCCTTCTTTCTGTTGTCCATCGTCAAACTTAATGGGCTGGATTCTCCCCTAACCGGCGGGGTGGGCCATACTGGCGCCGCAGAGTGGCGTGAACCACTCCAGCGTCGGGCCACCCGGAAGGTGCGGAATCCTCCGCACCTTCAGGGGCTAGGCCGGCGCCAGCGAGGTTGCTGCCGCGCCAGCTGGCGCCAAAGGGCTTGGCGCCAAAGGGCTTGGCGCCGAAGGGTCTCCGCCGGCCGGCGCGAGTTGGCGCGTGTGCAGGAGCGCCAGCATGTACTAGATCGCCAGCATGTACTGGAGCGCCAGCATGTACTAGATCGCCAGCATGTACTGGAGCGCCAGCATGTACTAGATCGCCAGCATGTACTGGCGTCATCCCAGCGCATGTGCAGAGGGTTTCTTCTCCTCGCTGGCCATGGCGAACCGTTACTGCGGCCGGCACAGAGGGAAAGAGTGCCCCCACGGCACAGGCCCGCCAGCGGATCAGTGGGCCCCGATTGCAGGCCAGGCCACCGTGGGGACTCCCCCAGGGCTAGATTCCCCCCCCCTCGAACTCTGCTGCATGTAACATGAATTACATAAGTCCTGCTTGCCCATATCCTCCATCATTGCTGACTTTACTTTTGTGACTCTAATCCATAAAATGTGGTTAGCTAATAAGATTTTCTGTACTCCATGGACTTGGGCGTAAAACTATAGTTTTTAAGTTGCCCCATGGTCTCACCCTATCCAATTTCTGAAACCTACTCTTGCCACGGGCGTGATTCTCCGCTCCCGCGCCGGTTGAGAGAATCGCCTGGGTCGGCAAATTTTCCTGCGACGCCGGTCCGAAGCCCTCCCGTGATTCTCCCAAGCGGCGGGAACTGCCCCATCGAGTTCCGCGCGGCGCAGGCCGGAGAATCGCCCGAGACATCCAAAATGGCGATTCTCCGGCACCCCTGCTATTCTCTGGTCCGGATGGGCCGAGCGGCCAGCCCAAAACGGCGAGTTCCCCCCGGCGCCGTCCACACCTGGTTGCTGCCGGCGGGAACAGCGTGGGAATGCTGGGGGGGCGGCCTGCGGGGACGGGGAGGGGGGGATCCTGCGCCGGGGGGGGGGGGCCTCAAGTGGGGTGTGGCCCGCGATCGGTGCCCACTGATCGTCGGGCTGTCCTCTCTGAAGGAGGACCTCCTTTCTTCCACAGCCCCGCAAGATCCGTCTGACATCTTCTTGCGGGGCGGACTCGGAGAGGACGGCAACCATGCATGCGCGGGTTGGCGCCGGCCAACCCGCGCATGCGTGGGTGATGCCAGTTATGCAGAGCCGGCCGCATCATATATGCGGCGCCGCCTTTACGCGGCGCCAAGGCCTGGCGCGTGTAAATGACGCGGCGCCACTCCTAGCCCATTATCGGGCCCTGAATCGGTCGGGATAGGAGCCGTTTCGCGCCGGCGCGAACACTCTGCCTCCATTTCGGAGAATCCCGCTCCATATATCCACTCCCCCAATTTGCTTACAAAAATGAAATACTACAGATGCTGGAAATCTGAAATAAAAACAGAAAATGCTGGAAATACTCAGCAAGTCAGGCAGCATCTGTGGATAAAGAAAGAATGAACAGTATTTTGCAAAGTTTTCTCAAGATCCATGCTGTAATCTTTCTAGGGGCAGCATGATGGTTCGCACTGCTGCCTGACAGTGCCAGGGTCCCGGGTTAGATTCCAACCTTGAGTGACTGTGTGGAGTTTGCACTTTCTCCCTGTATCTTCATGGGTTTCCTCCTGGCATTCCGGTTTCTTTCCACAGTCCACAGTCCAAAAATGTGCAGGGTTGATTGGGTTACGTTGATAGGGTGTGGGAAGTGGACCTTGGTAGGGTATTCTTTCAGAGGGTGGGTGCAGATTCGAGGGGCCAAATGGCCTCCTTCTGCACTGTCGCGGTTCTATAGATAGATCATTCACCCGAAAGTGTGAATTGTGAGAGTGTTGCAGGTACTTAGCACCATGTGACCAAATAATGGTGGGACTGTGGGGCAGCCAATCAATAATGGGTGGCGAACAGGAGATAACTTTGGCAGTAAGCTTGAGGGCATATCCTTAAAGGGCAGTCTCAAACCTTCATATTGGCTGAACAAAGAGAAGTTTGAAGAAAGGTGCAACAGGAGCCACTGAGGATGGGCGGATGGCTGCAATGAGGATGTGTCCATGCATTAGTAATTCTTCCCTAGAGTGCTCCTGCAGGTAGTGTGAGAAAGGAGAGAGGTAATAATCTCAGAGGATGGGAGGAGGTACTAGCCAACCTCATGAAGGCTGGGCTGGAGGTGGCCAAAGAAGTTTGCAGCTGTAGGGTCACGACATGAACACGAGTACAGTGCCATAAAAGCTTCAGTGACCTGGTGAGGACTGGCAAATTGAGTGGCATACATGCTGGCAAGGTAGTACACCTGCATGTATTATATCGTGGCCATTTAGAACACCAGTTGGAAGTGCTGAGGGTGGCAAGGGCACACAGCATGTACTCTTCTTCAATGTTCATCAGCAAACGTGGCTTGGTAGCACCATACTGACCAAGTTGGTTGAGTCCTGAAAGACATAGCTGCTAGACTGGGTTTGCAGGTAGTGAGGGAACAAGATGGAAAAGCCTCATTGACTTTATGTTCATCAATCCACCTGTTGCGAATGCATTTGTCCATGGCAGCATTGGTAGGAGCGACCATGCTTACAGTTCTTGTGAAGATGAAGTATCATCTTCATATGACATGTTACGTGTTTAGCATTACCACCATGCTAACTGGGATAGATTTCAAACAAACTTAGCAACTCAAAGCTGGGCATCTATGTCGAGGAGGCATTATCAGCAACAGCAGAATTGTATTCAACTGCAATCTTTAACTTATGGCTTGGCATTTCCCCCACACACCCAGTACAGCTATAATACCGGTGTCTATGCAGAATTGTGGAAAATTGCCACGGTCCTGTCCACAAAAAACAGGACAATTTGATCCCAAACAATTATCGCCCATCAGTGTACTGGCAATCATCAACAAAATGATGGAGGTGCCATTGACAGAGCTGACAAGCGGCACGTAGACAGCAATAACCTGCTGACTGAAGCTCAATTTGTGTTAAGCCTAGGCCACTCAACTCCTGACCTCATTACAGCCCTGGTTGAAACATGGAAAAAAAGAGCTTAACTCCATAGGTGAGAGTGACTGCCCTTGACATCAAGGCAGCATTTGAATGGGACTGGCATCAAGGAACCATAGCAAAACTGGAGTACATGTTAATCTTTGGGAAAATTCTCCATTGGTTGGAGTCATATCTAGCATAAAAGAAGATGGTTGTGGTTGTTGGAGGTCAATCATCTCAGTCCCGGGACATCACAGCAGAAATTCCTCATGATAGTGACCTTGGCTCATCCCTCTTCAGCTGTTTCACCAATGACCTTCCCACCATTGTACGTTCAGATATGGGGATGTTTGCACAATGTTCATTAACATTCTCAAATCCACAGATACTGAAGCAGTTTGTGTCCATATACAACAAGACTTGGAGAGCATTCAATATTAGGCTGATAATTGGGAAGTAACATTCGTGTCACACAAGTACAGGAAAATTACCATCTTCAACAAGAGAGATTCTAACCATCTCTTCTTGATAAGCAGTGGCATTATCATTGCAGAATCTCCCACTATCAATATCCTTCTGGTTACCATTGGCCAGAAACTGAACTAGATCAGCCATATAAAATTGTGACTACAAGAGCAGGTTATTAGAGGCTAGGAAGCCTGCGGTCAGTAATTCACTTCTTGACTCCTCGAAGCCTGTCCACCATCTTGCAAGGCACAAGTCAGGAGCGTGATGGAATAGTTTCCACTTGCCTAGATAAGTGCAGGTCCAACAACACTGAAGAAGCTCAATACCATCCAAGGAAAAGCAGCCTGCTTGATTTGCACCATATCTACCTCCCTAACATTCACTCCCTCTGCCATACAGTGGCAGCAGTGTGTAAGACCTACAAGTTGCACTGTAAGAATCACTTTCTTGGGCAGTCCCTCATGTTGAGGATGACTTGTTTCCACTCCTGGGTGGTGGGTTCTGCGATGGCTAAATTGTCCAATCCTGGATCCGCAGACTCTGCCACAGGTTTAGCAGGTAGTATTTGATGAGTGTAACGCTCTGAATTCTGCTCTGTTTCCGCTTTGCCTCCACGTACTCCGCCCTGTGATGCTCAAGATGATTGGCGCCTTCGTGGATGCTTCTTCTCCAGTTTGTGCATTCTAAACCAAGCGATCCCCATGTGTCGATGGGTATATTGCATTTATTTACGGAGGCTTTCCGAGTGTCCTTGTAGCGTATCAAAGAACAATACAGCACAGGAAACAGGCCCTTAGGCCCTCCAAGCCTGTACCGGTCATGATACCAGCCTTTACCAAATCCCTCAGCACTTCCTCTGCCTTCCTTGTGATTGCTTGCCATTGCAAGCTCAAAGTAGAGCATTTGTTTCGGGAATTTTGTAATGGTCATGCGGACAACGTAGCTGGTTGAGCATCATCAGTGCCTTGATACTGGGGATATTTGCCTTGGAGAGGATGCTCACATTGATATGCCTATCCTGCCAGTGGATTTGCAGGAATTTGTGGAGGTAACGTTGGTGATATCTCTCCAGAGATTTGAAATGTCTGCTGTATATGAGCTTGGCACTGGATTAGAGGTCTCGGTCTTCGAACACTCTGTTCCTCTGGCGTCTGAAGACTGCATTTGCGCATTGGGGTCAATGCTAGGTTTAATCATCACTGTCTGCTCATGTTGAGAGGAGGCTCCCGAGGTATGGGAAATGATCCTCATTATCCAGTGGCTCACCATGATGGTCGGGGGCAATTTTGTGTAGCAAGAGCGAGCTGGTGGAGAACCTCTGTTTTCTGGATGTTAGTCTGAGGCCCAATCTCTCATTTCCCTCAAGGGCAGCATGATAGCACAGTGGTTAGCACAGCTGCTTCACAGCTCCAAGGTCCCAGCTTCGATTCCCTGCTTGGGTCACTGTCTGTGCGGAGTCTGCATGTTCTCTCCGTGTCTGCATGGGTTTCCTCCGGGTGCTCCGGTTTCCTCCCACAGTCCAAAAATGTGCAGGTTAGGTGGATTGGCCATGATAAATTGCCCTTAGTGTCCAAAAAAAGGTTAGGTGGGGTTACGGGAATAGGGTGGAGGCATGTGTTTAATAGGGTGCTCTTTCCAAGAGCCGGTGCAGACTCGATGGGCCAAATGGCCTCCTTTTGCACTGTAAATTCTATGATTCTATATATGCGTCAATGGTGGTTTGTAGCTTGGCCTCTGAGTGTGCACGCACACAGGCATCATCTACATACTGCAGTTCAATGGCAAAAGTTGGAATGGTCTTGGTTCTGGTCTGGAAATGTTGGAAGTTGAACAGTTTCACACCTCTCTGATAGGTTAACACCACTCCAGCAGGGTGCTTTAGGGTGATGAGCTGCGTGTTGCTGCGAGGAAGATGGAGAAGAGCGTTGGTGCGACGACCCAGTCCTGTTTGACCCCTGTTTGCATACAGATTGGGTCAGTGGTGGTTCCGTTGGTGAGGATCATTGCTTGCATGTCATTGTGGAGCAGGTGGAGAATGGCAAGAATTTCTGCGGGCAGCCAAATTTGAGGAGAATGTTATCAATTCCTCACGGTTGACAAGAATTGAAGGCCTTTGCAAGATCAAAGAAGGCCATGTACAGAGATTGATGCTGCTCCATGCACTTTTCCTGGATTTCTTGTGCGCTGAAGACCGTGTCCATTGTGCCTCTTGATGGGTGGAAGCTGCAATGAGTGTCCAGGAGAAGCTCTTCAGCCATTGGGAGGAGGTGGTTGAGTATTCTTGCGATGACCTTTTCCGTGGCATTGAGTAGGGAAATTCATCTGTTATTTCCACAATCGGACCTGTCTCCTTTCTTGAAGATGGTCACAATTAAGGCACCTCTGAGATCATCCAGCATGCTATCTATCTTCTTTCCATACAAGGGAAGCACAGTAGCACAGTGGTTAGCGCAATTGCTTCACAGCTCCAGGGTCTCAGGTTCGATTCCCGGCTTGAGTCACTGTCTGTGTGGAGTTTGCACGTTCTCCCCGTGTTTGTGTGGGTTTCCGCCCACAGTCCAAAGATGTGCGGGTTAGGTAGATTGGCGTGATAAAATTGCCCTTGGTGCCCAATAAAGGTTAAGTTGGGGCACGAGGATAGGGTGGGCTTGGGTAGGGTGCTCTTTCCAAGGGCCGGTGCAGACTCGATGGGCCGAAAGACCTCCTTCATCATTTTAAATTCACCATTGTGGCTGGTTTAGCATACTGGGCTAAATCGCTGGCTTTTAAAGCAGACCAAGGCAGGCCAGCAGCACGGTTCAATTCCCGTACCAGCCTCTCCGAACAGGCGCCGGAATGTGGCGACTAGGAGCTTTTCACAGTAACTTCATTTGAAGCCTACTTGTGACAATAAGCGATTTTCATTTTCTTTTCATTTTTTTCAAATTCTATGATTCTATGGGTGATGAGGTTGTGGATTCTTGTCAAGAGTGCCTCTCCCCCGCATTTTGATACTTCTGCAGGGAATCCATCTGCGCCAGGTATTTTGTTGTTTTTCACCAAACCTCCTTGAACTGCACCCTCCAAACCTGCAACCTCTACCACCTAAAGCAAGGATGGCAGATGCAGAGAAACAGCACACTACCTGCAAATTCCCCTCCAAGCTACACAGCATCCTGACTTTGAGTTATATAATCATTTCTTCACTGTTGCTGGATTAAAATGCTAGAACATCTTCCTAACAGCACTGTGGGTGGACTTGTACCACATGGACTGCAGTGTTTCAAGACGGTGGCTTACCACCACCTTCTCGAGTGCAATCAGGGATGGGCAAAATAATGCTGGTCTACTGTGACGCCTACATCCTGTCAAAAGAATTTGAAAAAAATTACTTGAGCATGTGCCCTCAGATTGAGGTTGTGATGGTGGCTGTTGTAAGTTGGGGAGTGTGACAATAAGGCTATGTTGTGTGTGTGGGGACAAGAAAGTTGAAGGTGGAGTTCACAAGCAGCTCATTGGAGATCATCTGACATTGCACACGAGCGAGTTGAAAGTTGGGGCGCTGGTAAATAAGTGGTTACTATTAAAAATGAGTGGATTAATTGTTCAGAACAAATTCTCATCGTTCTTTTCCGAATTTTATTTTTAAAATCTGTTCTCCAAGACAATTTTATATCTGGATGTGTTTATTCATTTTGAGTTGTTTATTAGAAATAGTTCTTTTAGGCAGTGGGGAGGGGCAATTCAACCCAGAAGTTAGTAAACCAGCAACAACTCATCCTTACACTTTCCTGATGGCTTACATTGGATAAGACTCTGTGCAGTATGGTAGTGATCCAAGCTGACCAGGAATAGCCCATGTTCTACATTGGGTCTTTTGTTTTGACTCAGTCAGCTGATGTGAAATGCACCAGTCATTGGGTTACCCTACTCTTCTCTTCATCTCATCTGTTCTTGTCTCCCATTTTTCCCAGGTTTCTGCCAATTCCAGTGCCAGAACCTAGAGGTGAAGAGCAGAGGTCAGATCGTGAGTCCAGAATGTTGCTTTGCTGATTTCTGCTATGAATTTTTTTCTTTGGTGTATTTATAAATTCCTCACTTTTTGAAATGTTGACCTTTTTTGTTCTGTGATCTCCTTTCGTTAAGTCGCAGTATTACCAATACATACAGGAAATGATCCGCTTCCATGTTTTGATCAATGTCTCGTTGGCTCCTTGCAAGGAGGTGAGAAAAATGCCCCAACAGGGTTAGTTGTCTTTCCAGCTATCCTTCACTTTGTGAGGAAGCACTTTTACCTTGTCTAAGCGATGCAAATTGAGAGGTTAGTTACGTGGGAGGTCATAAGCAGAAATCTGCATCCAGCTTCAGCAAAGCTTCCCTGTTTTTCTGGGTTTATCAGAGCCCATGTATGGCCCGGGACTCCAATTTGCAATTATGCATGAGGCTCTCACTGGATTCCAGCAAGTGCATCATTTGCTGCCAAAACAGGTGGCTTTAAAATTGCTGAATGACCACAGTGGAGCGGAAGGTGGAGCCATTCCATGTTATTGCTCCCCGGTTAAGTTCCTGCTGGGGAGATAAAAACACTGAGTTTTATTATGATCTTCATAGAAACTGCTAACTTTTAAAAAGAGGTATCAATTTCCCAGTGACCCAACTCAAAGGATCCCATGCCAAAATTGCCTGTTTTAAGGCTTTATTGTAACAAATAAACTAATATTGACATCAACTAAACATTAGTTAGTAAGCAACTAATGCACTAAACTACTTCAGGCAACAGGAAACCCCACGCTATGTTTAGACATTATGGCCTGATTCTCTGCTGCCAGTAGCGGAGTTCCCGATGCGGCGGGAAATCTCACGTCAGGCAATAAATGTGCACCGGTCCTGTTGCGATGTTCCGGTCCCCTGCTGGCGGCAACATTGAGGGTAGTTCTCTGCGCCAGTAGGAAAATGCAAACTGCTCTTTTGAACCCATTTGCATGCTATCAATAGCTAGACAAGGGATATACTCTGGCCCTCTTGGCGGGATTCACCCAGGTGTGGATTGGTGCAAGTATTTGCCAGCATGGCCCTGAAGCGATGGACCTCGTGGTGGACGTTAAGTATTTTAATGTAGGTGCCCCCGAAGTCCAATGGAGGGCTCCCCTCCCTTCCTCCCCCAAGCAAATCCTGCCACTCCATACCCCCCATCAGAAACTCCGAACCAGAGACCCATCAGACCTTCCCAATGCCAGAGACCCACCTTAATAACATATATCTCCCCATAACTCCATATCAGAGACCACAATGCTTATAAAAATCTAGGAGTTAAGTGCTTTCACTTCTTTTTATCAGCAAAAAGCACTTAGCTGCTTTTGACATGGTCAGGAGCTGTGAATCATAACTATATGTTTATAAGTATTGTGGTTAGGTTCACAGCAGGGTAATTGAGATACTTTCAAGCATGAAGGGAAATTATAATATACAACCCAGACACCTGGCTGCCTGGAAGCTGAGAACCATCAAACCTCCATATCAGACCCCCCCCCCCCTCCCGAATCAAAGACCCCTATATCAATTTCTGCTGTCAGTTACAGCCTACTAAAAAGCTATTTCTCTTTGAAAGTGAATAGAAACCTCACAGATCAAAGGATCTGAGATGGTTTAAAATCTTGTGATGTGGTTTTGGCTTTCTATGAAGTAACAGTTGATGCTTTCTACACTGGATAAAAGCAAATTACTGCGAATGCTGGAATCTGAAACCAAAAGAGAAAATGCTGGAAAATCTCAGCAGGTCTGGCAGTATCTGTAGGGAGAGAAAAGAGCTCAGGTTTTGGGTCCAGATGACAACGGGGAGAGGAAGAGGTATCCAGTTGGGAGATACTGCAAACTGGAGATGGGAAGCAGCAAGCAATGGGGAGAGGAAGAGGTGTCCAGTTGGGAGATACTGCAAACTGGAGATGGGAAGCAGCAAGCAGAAGTTAACTTGAACAAGTTAGTAAGTTGAGAGTTAGTAAATTATTAAGAGTTTTTAGGTTAGTAAGAAGATTTTTAGACTATTTACTGCAAGACTGGTGGTAGATTTTAAATGTAAAAGTTATAAGGCAAGAACATAACCCACCTTTCTTATGGGAAAATGATTTTCATTTAGCATACTGTTTGTGGGAACACATTAGGAGTGCTAAATGAGGGATAGCTATGTATTTATTATGCTTCTGATATGTTGAAGCTTTGTTGGATCACATTTGATATACTGTATAGTTAAATGTGTTTATCTTTTATTATAATTTTTTGTGCTTATTTACCAAGATACTTTTTTAAAGAAATAAATTCCACTGAATCTATGATTTTTAAAATTATGCTTGTGGCCCTATAACATTTTCTGAAATTCCAGTTGGCCCTCATTATCTTTCTAGTGAATATCACTGCTTTGATTGATCAATATGTCTGGGGAGTTGGTATTGTTCTTATAGTCACAAGAAGAAAAAGAACGTTGGTGGAGATAGTTACAACCTCACACTATCCACTTTAAGTTACTAAATAAATACGAGGCTTTGATATCATGGAGAAGCGAAGGAATTCTTTCTTGGTTGCTAGTGATCAATCCACCCAGCATCGTTCTTATAACCCCTCCTCTTTCCTGCACCTCCCGCCATACCCTGCTTTCACTCTGGGGTCTTGACAATTTAAAAACATTAAAACGGAGGTCACAGGGAAACATTTTGAGAAGCACTGCTCTAAGAGATTGAATATGTTTGTCGTGATGAGTATTTTGCTTTGCCAATCGTTGAATACATCGGCTATTACACTGCACAATGTTCCCAGCAGTGCACAGCTGGTGGCTAGGATTGTTTATAAGAAATTAAATAATAACCTAAATCTACATGCTCCCCCTCCTTTTTTTTTCCTTTGGTGGGGATGAGAAACTCGGTGCTATACAGTAAATGTAATCCTGGAGCAAAGTGTGTATTTTGTTTATTTATTATTTTCATTGGGTGTGGGTGTCACAGGTTAGGCCAGCATTTGTTGTCCATCCCTAATTGCTGTTGAACTGAGTAACTTGCTAGGCCATCTTAGCAGGCAGTTAAAAGTGAACCACGTTACTGCAGTCCCATTTAGGCCGGACCAGGTAAGGATGATCAATTTCCTTCCCTAAAGGACATTAGGGAACCATACGGGTGTTTTTCTGACAATTGATTATGGCTTCATGGTCACCATTACTGAAACCAACTTTCAATTCCAGATTTTCTTCGTTGAATTTAAATTCCACCAGCTACTGTGATGGAATTTGAAACAACCGTGTCCCCAAAGCATTAGCCTGGGCACCTGTATTTCTAGTTAAGTGATATAACTGCTAAACCACCATCGCCCTCTGAAGGTATTTTAATAGTCAACCTGCATCCCTCCCTACAATCAGATGGCCTGTGATGACTGATCTGCTCAGACACTCAATCTTTGCCCAAATCGTCTTGTGCCAAACCATGCTGTAGCCACTATTCACCCACCCTGACTATCTCTACCCCAAAAAGCAGGAAACCTACCTGCTCTCGGGCAAAGGTCTTTTCTAGGGCATACCCTGCCCAACAGGAGTGAATTGTGTTGAAAGTTTTACAGCCTAATCTACACTTATCAACGGTTTTTTGACAGAATTCAGCCGGTACTATTTTGTTGCATTTATCATGCTTTTATAGCAGAAGGAAATTAGGTTATTAAGAAAAAAGAAATTGCCCCTGTTTTAGTCAGGTGGAGGCTAATGTTAGCTTAAATGGTTCTAGGTCTTTATAGTTGACAGCTGTAGATAATTGGCTTTTTTCCTTAACAAAGAATCCTAATGCAGCTGCACAGCATTCATTGCCTTTTATTCCATTATAATAGTAATGTATTTAACTTCAGTTTTTTAAAATTGATTTAGTGCTAAGCTGCTTACAATACATGTAGTGGAAATGACAGGCAAATAGTGCAAAGTGTCTTTCAGCTGTGAGGGGTCATGCATGAATGATTGCCAGTTTCTTCATTTTAATAAAATGATGTCCTGCTGAAATAATATTTTGTACTGAAGTGCATTCTAAAATTATATCTAATTTCCTGCCACACAACCTTAACTAGACCTAAGCTTTAAATATTTTAAATATATTGATGAAACTTCCATTTGTTAAGAAAACTGATGGTGTATAATAAAAGAGTTACCACTAAAGAATTCTGATGTTAGCGTTATCCTGACGTATTTGGTCCCAGAAATATTCCCACCCTTATTTTTAGTCAAAGCTATCATTTCTCGATAGATGGCCATTTCTGCTCCGTTTCCAAAGCAGGGGCACTGAAATAAAACATTCTGGGATACAGGCAATGTACACTGTGATATTTTTCAGAGATTGTACAAGCAATTTGCTTAAATACATAAGCCCCTTTAATTTTTTTTGCATGATAATGCACACACAGCAACTTAAAGGGCCTTTGAGTAGCTGGGTGGGTACATGCTGTTCAGTTTAAAGGGACCATCAAACACATCAACTGTTCATTTGCTGTTGTACTGATGACAAATATATTTTGTACAGGATTGTCTTAGTTAAAGGAAAGTTTATGTGTTGACACTGTGGTGTAGGGTTTCCACTGTTGCCTTCTGCATAATTCCCCTGAAATCAGCAGGACCTATGAAATAAGACTGCAGAATTTTAAACTCAAATAATATTTGACACAAATCAAATTTGCATGATATTTTGCGCTTGTGGGCGGGATTCTCCGGTCTCCGACTCCGAAATCTCGTTCGGCGATCGGCCGGTGAATTCATGTCGCCGCCGAAATCGGGGGCGGTGCCGCTTTTGCGATGCTCTGCCCCTGCCAAAATGCCGTACCTTAGGAGTACACCGCACGCTGTCGGGAAGGCCTCACGACATTACCTGAGGCCCTCCCCCGATGCTCCGCCCCCAATGGGCCGAGTTCCCGATGGCGTCAGACACTCATGATATTTATTTTCGGGAACTCGGCGTGGCGGCTGCGGACTAAGTCCAGCACCGCCACAGTCGGTGGTGGGAGAGGGAGCCTATCCGCCTGCAGCGGGGGCTGGGGGCACTGGTGGGGGGTAACTATTTGGCAGGCCGGGTCCGTGCGCGGCGACCGCCATGTTGCACGGCGCGGCTGCTGCAGGCCGCTGCCGTGCGCATGCGTGGCCATAGACCCGGCAATTCTCTGGCTGTATCCGCAGCTAGAGCCGGGAGCTCTACGCTGCGTGCCTGCTAACCCCCCACCAGATGGAGGATCGATGGCTGTTTTGCGCCGTTTTCGGTAGTAAAACGCCACCATTCCCTTGCCGGCGACAGCACTTCGTCTCAGAATCAGAGAATCCAGCGCAATGTGTTGGAAGCAGGTCTATACATTTCTCGTTATAAACACTCCCTCCACCATGCCACACCATATGCCGCCCCATTTTGTAACTGTAAAACAGAACAAAACAAATCCCCACCTCTCACCTGCTGACGATTACCAACTCAAAGAAGGAGATGAACAGCCTCCATCTCAAGTAGAACCCCTCGTCCAAACCCCAAATGGCAAACTTTATCTTCTCCAAATGTAAAGATTCTGACAGGTCACTCACCCATCCCGCTACCCTTGGAGGCTCTGGAGCCCACCACATAACAGGATCTTCCGCTGAACGATCAGGGAGGCAAAGGCCAACTCGTCAGACTCTCTCCCCTCCTGCACTCCCGGATCTCCCAATACCCCAAATATCGGCATCCATGGGCTCAATGCCACCTTCACCCCTAAAATTTTCAACATTGTCCCCGAAAAGGATTCCCAAAATTGCACCAATTTCGGACAGAACCAGAACCAGTGTGGTTCATTGGCCGCCTTAAACACAGGAAAATTGGGAGATTCTGGAAAAGAAATAAAAACTTTGGCAGGATTGTCATTTTCATGGTTTAAACCATGGGGGCTCTGTACAACAACCTAATTCAGCCAATGAAGCCGGTCCAAACCCAAACCACCCAATACCACTAAACCCGGTCAAACAACTTCTATGCGTCCATAGATATTATCACCTCCGTTTCCTGCTCCCACCTCCCACCCCCACCTAAGATGGCCTCCGCCACCTCCCTCCATTCAATGAGTAAACAAAGAAACCTTCGTTGTCAGCAACCCTCCCCAACTTCATTTCCGTTAATTAGTATTTCTGCTAGCTGGGGAACCCCCAACTGAGGCTGGACACAAACTTTAATTACAAAAAGACCCACGTGCTCTCACCCCCTACCCAACCCTTCTTTAATCTTGTACGCCACCTTCTGGATCTGCATCTCCAGCCGTTGTGACACCCTCTCCAGTGCAGCCTGCATCAGCTCTGCCACTCTTGCCAAGTCCTCAGTGACCAGCAGCCTTTGCTTTCTGAATTCTGCCAATAGGAACTCAACCAACTTTTGTGTCGATCACTGTGTGGGCAACAATGCCAACAGGACCCTCTGACATCTTGCACCACACAGGTTCAGGTCCGAAGAATGCCCCTTGCTTGACACAACTCGCCTGGTAATTCTTCGATATTATCCATAGGAGGAGAGATCCTAGTTCTTCAATATTACCACGTTTCCACCTGCACCACCCCCATAAAATGAGCAAGGACCAAAAAAACAGTCCTCAGGCAGGAGCCACTTCATGTGCAGCCACTCATTCCATGGCCACCACTGGTAGTCCCCTGGCAAAGATAAAGTTAACTACATAATTAAACAAATTGTTAATGGTAATTAAGACCCTCAGATTTACAGTATCTGCACAGTTGTAGATATTATGGAATATGGGGCAGCACGGTAGCACAGTGGTTAGCACTGTTGCTTCACAGCTCCAGGGCCCCAGGTTTGATTCCCGGCTTGAGTCACTGTCTGTGTGGAGTCTGCACGTTCTCCCAGTGTCTGCGTGGGTTTCCTCCGGGTGCTCCACTTTCCTCCCACAGTCCAAAGACTGCAGGTTAGGTGGATTGGTCACGCTAAAATGCCCCAAGTGTCCAAATAAAAAAGGTGAGGTGGGTTACTGGGTTAAGGGAATAGGGTGGAACTGTGGGCTTAGGTGGGATGCTATTTCCAAGGGTCAGTGCAGACTCGATGGGCCGAATGGCCTCTTTCAGCACTGTAAATTCTATGATTCTATGATGTCCAGAATTGCCATTAACAATCTTGGTGAAATAAAAAGATTGTTCAACTTATTCAGCCATCACAATTGATGGCCATGATTTGAATTGAGTTATGACCACATGAAGGGGGTTGAAGTGACTTCCCCATTTTCTCTCCAGGTCTGACCCTGGCAGACTAGTTAAATTGCAATCACAGTTTGTACATCACAGGCGCCTGTGCCCCCACTCACACTCGTACAGATGGTAGAATAAGAGGTTAGACTCAAGGATTTTTTTTGCAGGTTATGAAGAATATAAATAAAGGAGTATATGGTTAGCTGCCCTTTTGCTGGTCTCAATGTGGTGATTCCATATTGCGGTGGCTGTGGTCAGTTATCTTCCTAGATGTTTTTGTAAGGTGCAGTTTTACATGTTTTATTCCCAAAAGATCTTGGATTGCAGTAGATTACTCTTCTTAGGATGGTTACTTTACAAATCTGGGTAAAATACATCCGCGAGAGAGAGTGAGACAGAGGGGGGGGGGACATAGCCACCTATTTCAGTACAGCATGGTTTTGATCTCTACCCTGCTTGGTAAAGTTTCTGTTAAATTACTCAGCTGCCTGCATATTCCAGAGAAATTGGGCACGGTCAGCACGGTAGCATTGTGGATAGCACAATTGCTTCACAGCTCCAGGGTCCCAGGTTCGATTCCGGCTTAGGTCACTGTCTGTGCGGAGTCTGCACATCCTCCCCGTGTGTGCGTGGGTTTCCTCCGGGTGCTCCGGTTTCCTCCCGCAGTCCAAAGATGTGCAGGTTAGGTGGATTGGCCATGATAAATTGCCCTTAGTGTCCAAAATTGCCCTTAGTGTTGGGTGGGGTTACTGGGTCATGGGGATAGGGTGGAGGTGTTGACCTTGGGTAGGGTGCTCTTTCCAAGAGACGGTGCAGACTCGATGGGCTGAATGGCCTCCTTCTGCACTGTAAATTCTATGATGATCTATGAAATTCTACTAGTCCATGTCTGCTGCCGTCACTTTCAGAAGAGGCAATAAATTTAATTTTGATTTCTCATCTCAGAAATATTTGCAAAGTTTTAGGATAGTGTAAAGCCAACAGGAGATGGAGTCTTTCCTCTCCTTTTGGTGGAATACAAGCTGTATATTGTCGCTGTCTGGGCAGTCTTCATTGTCTTTCTAGGGTTTCAGTTTCCGTTTAAATCAAGTCAGGAAAATAAAAACTAGAAATTGTATTGTTTTAAAAAGGCACGTTCTGGGAACAATGACCAGTAATTCAGAAGCCTAAGCTTCTTAAATGTTGTGGTGTTTTAATTATACCACGTGTTTTGGGTTCCTTGCCGAAATGCCAGCCTGAATGGCAGGCTTGGCTTTCTGTTGGGCGGGGAACACTCCAGAAGAGACCATGGCCCAAGAGCAGGTACGTTTCATGCAAATATAGCGGGGGCTGGGGGTGCAGTGTGTAGATAGTGGGTAAACGTGGTTTGGTATGTAATCTGGAACAGATATGGGCAAAGATGAGGTGTCCCAGCAGGTCAGTGATCACAGGAGGTTCAGTGGTAACGGGGGTTAGCTAACTTTGGGGCATGGCAGCTCCTAGCCCATGAATGCCAAACCACCTGTCTGGGAGTTAAAATAACTCTTGTTGGGTCTGATCGGGCAAACAATTTTGGAAAATGAAGTACAATACTTTAAAGTTATCATCACGAAGTATAATATTAAAAGGAATTGACATGTTATTGACTATATTCTCAGAACACCTTACCTCATGGAACTTACTTAAGCCACCTGTATGTGACGTAGACAGCTGAGGATGTTTCCTGCAATGAACAGATAAATTAGCTTCATGTGGATCAGGAATATTCTGGTCTGTAATTAAATCGGATTTAACATGCAACCAAATCCCAATGCTTATAGTGCCTCCAGGTAGCTGTTACCTGACTGTAGTCTTGTAATTGCTCTTAAGAATCAACTGACAAATAAATAGCTTTGAAATATTCATAACATCGTCAAGTCATACTTAGCAATTTCTTTCAACCATAATAAATAAATATTTCTGCTGATTTCCTTCAAAATTAATTTTCCTGTCTTCTCATTTGCTACGTTAACCTCTCCATTAGTAGATATTTATTCTTAAGCATGTAGTTGTTTTCCCCAATTTTAGCCATCCTTTGGGTACTAGAAGGACACACCTTCCAGCAGCTGTTTTCAGAACATCATTTGCTGTGATTTCACAACAGGTTATTTGAGAAATCATCTGTGGATGCTGTATTTCATAAACAGACCAATTAAGAAAGGGAAAACGGCTTCAGAAAATGTCAGCATAAACAAGCCTGTGGCAAATGGACAGAGCAAATATGACTTTGTCTCGTTTATTGTTTAGGAAAGCAGAAATGACTTACTTTATCTTCTAAGGAATATGTATCTACAGTTTAGTATGTTCTTCATTCTCATCAATGTTCTAAACACAGTTCTGAATCTTGTGGTTAGCTATTGGAAACTACAGTGCAAGCTTAAAGTGCAAGGTTAATGCCATCCTGGTGATATTTATTTCCGCTATCTAAATTTATGCTGATAGAGATAAAAGACATCATCATTGATTTGATCATTTGTCTAATGCTGATACTTAGCAGTTACTCTACCACAAAGTTGGCAACGTCTGTACAGCCAGTGTTCCGTCAATGATTGGATACTGCAGCTCAGTCGTGAAAACCTATCTCTCTCTCGTTCCTGGATGCAGTATAGTTCATATTGACGTAGATTGTGGTCGGTTATTTTAGTTTATAAATTTTTGTGTTATTTGTAAAAATTAATGCAGCTACCTTTGTTTAAATGGATTTTCAATTTCATTTTGATCAGATATGTTATTCTTAAACTTTTCCTCATGTTGACAGCACTAATAGCCAAATAGTTTAGTAACCTGTTGTCTAGACTTGTCCAAAGTATGGCTAATTGGTGAAGGAGGCACTTAGAGGTAAATTTTAACTCAGTTTTAGATTTATTCAGAAAGTGAAACATTGCGAATGTAGCTCCTAACTCTACAACCCCCACTAGTGTCAAAGTCTCTTCATACTCTTTCAAAAAATGTATTAACCAAATAAACTAATGAACAACCCCTTGAAAAGGGGTACTATAACTTGACTGTAACTGATCTAAACTTTAACAGAAACTTATAAAAATTAAATTAAAATGTAATTTTGGGGGTTAATGACGCACTTCAGCCCCTGTGGTGTACACCAGTTGCGGAAGTAAGTCCACAAGCGTATCAGTGGATACTGCATGCTCCCTTTCCAGGAAATCTTGGCGCAGCCATAACCATGAAAAAGAAGCAGGCAATCGTATCGAACAACTCTCCTCAACTGCTCATTGCCTGGACCTGTTAATAGCCTCCTTGGCTAGGCCCAGGGGTGGCTCTTTATACTCCTGATTATGCCAATAAATTTACAAATTAACAAATTGACAGCCCCTTAAAAGGGCACCGTAACAAAAAATGTGTCTCTTTATATATGCGCAAGTAATTATTCAACATATAAGCATGTCTGTGTTAAGAAATGGGAAACCTGGATTTCAGTTTCACTTTAGAGTGATGCCTGAAAGCGTGGTTTGTTTCTTTGCCTGCATTTTTAATTAGGTTCTGTGACCCTTGAAGTGGAAAGCTGTGTTATCATGGAGGGGTAGTGGTTTAGGGAAGTTAAAACCAAGTGGAAAAACTGGGCTGTTGCCTAGCAACAGGATCCCACAGAGAGACAGAAGTAACTGAACTGCAGTTTTAGTTCAATTGGATGCAGGTGCCAGGAGAAGCAGGACAAGAGAGAGAACTGCGGGAAGCAGGTTCCAAAGAATGAAAAAGAAAATCCCCAAACCAGGGAATAGAACAGGACAAAAGGTCCAAAGAAGATCTCCGAGTCAAAAGAAAAGAACTGGAATCTGGAAAAGGTCCTTTTGAGGCAAAGTTAAGAATGAGGAGTAGAGGAAACGGCTCCAAGTTAAAAGACCGAGCTGCGGGGAGCAGGCTTGGAATAAAATGCACTTGTGAGAAGCTAGAAGAACAGAGGAGACAGCCAAAGGTTGGTAACTTCTTACGACAGGTCATTTTGGAGCTGTGATACCCTGCTGGCCATACCTGCTGTGATACCCTGGTACAGCCACATACCTGAGAAGGTACATGAAAGGTGAGGCCTGAAGCATGTTGAGACCCACGTGGAAGGTCAATCACAAAGAGAGGTTGAAAACTTGAAGGTGGATCTTTGTTAAAGCTGTTCAAGTGAACGGATCATTTGAGAGAGGATTCCAAGGCAAATTCTCGGAGAATTGAGATCTGAAACTCTCAGGAGGAAGGCATTCAGTGAGACTGGTTGCCTCACAGTGTGCGATAAACATCTGGGCAGGTGGGGGTTGATAGGATAGACACTACAAGGATATTTTCACTTGTGGATGAGATTAGAATCAGGGGACACGGTTTAGGAATAGGAGGTCTATCGTTTAAGACAGAAATGAGGAGAATTTGTTTCTCTCAGTCGTTAGTCGATGGGATTTTCTTACCTGACGAGCAGTGGAGGCTGGGTCATTGAATTTATGCAAGGTAGATTTGGACAGAATTTTAAAAGGCAAGAGAGTTGAGGAGAGTTGAGGGTTCTGGGGGAAGAGGGCAAAGTAAAGGTGAGACCAGGACCAGATCAGCCATGATTTTATTGAATGATGGAGCAGACTTGAATGGGTGAATTGCCTATAGCATTTATTGCTTAAGCTGATTAGTAAGTGGTCCTGTGTCGTAACGTCACCAAGTATGCCTGGTATTGCTTCTGGCATGCCTTCTCCGCACTTCATTGAACTAAGGTTGATCCCTTGGATTGATGGTTATGGTAGAGTGGGCCATGAGGTTACAGATTGTGGTCGAGTACAATTCTGTTCTGCTGATGGCCCACAGCGCCTCATGGTTGCCCAGCCTCTACTGCTCACGAGGGAAGAAAATTCCACCTACTAATGACTCTGAGAGAAAAACATTTCCTCATCTTTGTCTTAAATGATAGATCTCTTCTTCTTAAACTGTGTCCCTTGGTTCGAAGCTCACCCACAAGGTGAAAACATCTTTGCAGTATCAACCCAATCAAATACTCTCAGGATCCTTTCTGTTTCATAAGATTACCTCTCATTCTTCTAAACTCCAATGTGTATAGGCACAACCTGTTCCACTCGCTTCGTAAGATAAAAGATGAGCCCCTCATCCCAGGATTGAGTCGAGTATTCCTCTCTGTACTGCTTCTAATGAAATTATGGGCGCGATCTTCTGGCCGCATCATGCCTGAAAGGCAGTGTGGCGTGCCGTGGCCGGTAGAAGTCGGGAGATCCCTCTTCTGGGATCTACTTGGCTCACCCATGCCTCGGGAGATCTTACACAATCTCGCAAGACGTCGCAATGTGAATCCCGCTCATTGTTGGGCAGATCACTTTTGAGCAAATCTGCATATTCGAGTGAGACAGCTAGTCTCATTCTGATGTGCACTCCCACTATCTAACCAAGATGATGGGATCTAACCCCTTCACCTTGAAGATCTCGGGCGAGCGCTGTTTAGTGCTGGTCCCCCAAACAGGGACCAGATGGAGCAACACTCATGGGGGTCTCCCACTGGATTGGAGGCCCCCAGGTACTTTCCCTCTGGGCAGGATGGCACCCTGGTACTGCTGGTGCCACCGGGCACCTTGACATAATCAGCCTGGCACTGTCACCGAGTGCCACCTGGTGTCTAGGTGGCACTGCCAATTGGCAGGGGCACTGCCAGGGTGCCAGGCTGGCAATGCTATGGTGCCACCTGGCATATTTCCCATGGCAGGGATACTGCTCAGGGGTTACCCTGTGCGGGTGCGGGGTTGGAGGGGCCTGATGACCCCCTTAGAGGTGTGTTGAGGCTTTGCGGCGGTTTCAGGGGTTGCGCCAGGGGGTCGAGAGGTCGGGATGCCATTTAAAAATGGCATCCCAATCTCCTGCTACACTGAGAGTTCCAGCGAGCGGAGCTCCTCCGTGCACCCTCGTCAGGGAGTTGCCTGCTGATATTCTGAATCTACCCAAATGGGAACAGAGTCCCATTTGATAGAGTGGGGTTTCTCGGTGCTCTGAGCGCTGGGAAACATCTGGCAAACGCACTCGTTATGGGACTCTGTTCCCATTCAGGTAGATCGCGCCCAGCAACTTTTTTTCAAATAAGGGAATGTACACCACATTACAGATAACACAAAAGTTGTTGGTGTGGTAAATAGTGAGGAGGAAAGCCAGGGCAATATAGATGGGCTGGTCAGATGGGCAGAAGAGTGGCAAATGGAAATTAATCCTGAAAACGTGAGGTGATGCATTTTGGGAGGGCTAACAAGGCAAGGGAATATACAGTGAATGGTAGGACCTTGGGAAGTACAGGGGATAAGAGGGACCTTGGGGTACATGTCCATAGGTCCCTGAAGGCAGCTGGATAGGTAGATAAGGTGGTTAAAAAAGCATATGGGGGGAGGGGGGGGGGGGGGGGTTGGTGCTGCCGAACCTTTGCAATTACTACCTGGGGGCTAATATAGCCATGATTAGGAAGTGCGTAGTGGGGGAGGGGTTGGCATGGGAGCGGATGGAAGCAGCGTCATGTAAAGGCACCAGTCTGGGAGCATTGGTAACGGCACCTCTGCCATTCCCGCCGGCCAGATACTCCACAAGTCCAGTGGTAGTGACGGCTCTGAGGATCTGGGGGCAATGGAGGAGACATAAGAGAGTGGAGGGAGCATCAATTTGGACCCCGATTTATAATAACCACTGGTTTATACCAGGTAGGCTAGATGGCGGGTTCTGGAGTTGGCAGAGGGCAGGAATTGGAAGGATGGGGGATCTATTTATAGACGGGAGCTTTCCCAGCTTGAAATCTTTGGAGGATAAATTTAAATTGCCAGCAGGGAATGGTTATAGGTATTTGCAGGTGCGAGACTTCCTGACAGAATAGGTGCCGGCCTTTCCACTGCTGCCGCCACGAGGAATACAGGATAGAGTAGTTTCCAGTACCTCATCATGCGTCAGGCTTAGCCTGATACAATTTAAGGTAGTCCACCGGGCACACATGATAGCGGCTAGGATGAGTAAGTTCTTCGGGGTTGAGGATAGGTGTGCGAGGTGCGCGGGAAGTCCAGCAAATCATGTCCACGTGTTTTGGGCATGCCCGAAGCTTAGAGGGTTTTGGCAGGATTTTGCTAAGGCGATATCCACGGTACTAAAACCACGGGTGGTGCCGGAGGAGTCCGGAGGACTGATCTTTGGAGTGTTGAGAGTTCTGGGGGCGAAAGAGGCCGACGTCTTGGCCTTTGCCTCCCTGGTAGCCTGGAGACGGATCTTGTTAATGTGGAGGGACTCTAAACCCCCGAGTGTCGAGACCTGGGTTAGTGACATGGCTGTGTTTCTCAGTCTCGAGAAAATAAAGTTTGCCTTAAGAGGGTCAATGTTAGGGTTCTCCTGGAGGTGGCAGCCACTTTCTCGGGGAAAATTAAAATGTCAGCAGATGCAGTATTCCAATGGGGGGATTGTTGTGTGGTTGAAGTGCATGAAGATTGGGCTGGGGGGGAATGTTTATTTTACCATGTTGATGTCATTGTTTATGTTACTGTTATAAAAATTTTCAAATACCTTAATAAAATATATATTTTTAAAAGGCATATGGGATGCTTGCAGATGGATTTGGCAGATTAAGTTCAATGTGGATAAGTGTGAGGTTATCCATTCTGGTCTGAAAAATGGAAGGGCAACTTATTATCTAAATGGAGAGAAACTTCAGAGTGCTTCGATGCAGAGGATCTGGGTGTCCTCATGCATGAATCGTAGAAAACTGGTATGCAGGTACAGCAGATAATAAGGAAGGCAAATGGAATTTTGGCCTTTATAGCTGAAGGAATAGAGTGTAAAAGTAGGGAGGTGTTGCTGCAACTATGCAAGGCATTGGTGAGACTGCACCTGGAATACTGTGTACAGTTCTGGTCCCCTTATTTGAGGAGGGATGTGGTTGCATTAGAGGCAGTTCAGAGAAGTTTCAGTAGATTGATTCTAGAGATATGGGGCTTGTCTAATGAAGAGAGATTGAGCAGTCTGGGCCTATATTCTCCAGTTTGGAAGAATGAGATGAGATCTAATTGAGGTATATAAGATAATAAAAGGTATGGACAAAGTAGACGTAGAGCAGATGCTTTCTCTTGTGGAGCATTCTAGAACGAGAGGTCACAGTTTTAGGATAAGGGGTAGTAGATTTAAAACAGATGCGGAGAAATTGCTTCTCTCAAAGGGTCGTAAATCTGTTAAATTCCCCAGAGTGCGGTGGACATAGAGTAAATTTAAGGAGGAGATAGACAGATTTTTAATTAATGCGTTGGAAGGGTTATGGAGAAGGGGCAGTAAAGTGGATTTGTGGCCGAAAGGAGATCAGCCAGATCGTGATGAATGGCAGAACAGGCTAGAGGCTAGAGGGAATGAATTGCCTACTCCTGCTCCCAGTTCTTATGTTCTTGCCTTTATTTGCTGAGACTTAGAATATAAGAACAGGGAGGTAAGAATGGAGCTGTCTGAAAGTATGCTCGCTAAGCCACACTGTGTGCAGTTCTGGTCGCCACACTGAAACATTAAAATTGCCATTGGCTGCTGTCCCCTTTTGAGAGAGTGCTGACTGATGGTGATTTAACCTGAGGGTCACCACACCTCAGGCAAGGGGCAAAGTTGACAAGGTGGGGCTTTCACGGTACAGGAATTGAACCAGCTCTGTTGGCATCGCTCCGCATCCCGAACCAGCCATCCAGCTAACCAACCTCCACATTATAGGAAGGATGTGATTTAATTCGAAATACTGCAGAGAAAATTCACCAGGGTGTTGCCTGGGCTGGAGCTCTTCAGACTGGTTAGGTTGGAGTTGTTTTCCTCAGTGCAGAGAAGGCTGTGGGGGGCACCTGATTGAAGCGTACAAAATTATGAAGGATCCAAATAGGATAGTTAGGAAGAACTTTTTCCTTTTAGTAGAGGGGCCAATAACCAGGGGGCATAGATTTAAGGTGAGGGGATTTGAGGAAAAGCTTTTTCACCCTAAGGATGGTGGAAATCTGGAACTCTTTGCTTGCAAGGGTGATGGAGACAGGAACCCTCGCAACATTTAAAAAAAATTTAGAGTACCCAATTATTTTTTTCCGATAAAGGGGCAATTTAGCGTGGCCAGTCCATGTACCCTGCACATCTTTGGGTTGTGCAGGTGAGACCTACGCAGACACTGGGAGAATGTGCAAACTCCACGGACAGTGACCCGGGACCGGGATCGAACCTGGGTCCTCAGCGCTATGAGGCAGCAGTGCTAACCACTTCACCACCTTGCCCCCCAGGAACCCTTGCAATATTTGAGAGGCATTTAGACGAGCACCTGAAATACCAGAGCATGCAAGGCTATGGACCAAGTGCTGGAAAATGGGATCAGAA
This sequence comes from Scyliorhinus torazame, assembly GCF_047496885.1. Taxonomy (NCBI): domain Eukaryota; kingdom Metazoa; phylum Chordata; class Chondrichthyes; order Carcharhiniformes; family Scyliorhinidae; genus Scyliorhinus; species Scyliorhinus torazame. The sequence goes on along the minus strand of NC_092715.1, from coordinate 186,489,773 downwards.
TAGATATGTGTCTGATGGCCGGCACAGACTTGATGGACTGAAGGGCCTCCTGTTCTACTGTAAAAACCAATGACATTATGAAAGACCAAGCTAAGCGATCACACAACCAATAGATCAGATTTAAACACTGGAGTCCTGCCACATCCAGGCGTTAATGGTGGTGGATGATTAAACAGCTCACTGGAGGAGGAGGTTCCACAGATATCCCCATCTTTAATGATGGGGGAACCCAGCACATAACCAACTTCAGCCAGAAATGCCAAGTACATGATGCATCTCGGCCTACTCCCCAGGTCCCCAGCATCACAGATGCCAGTCTTCAGCCAATTCTATTCACTCCCTGTGATATTAATAAATGGCTGAAGGCACTGGATACTACAAAGGCTATGGGCCCTGACAATATTCTGGCAATAGTTCTGAAGACTTGTGCTTTAGAACTTGCCATGCCCCCAGCCAAACAGTTCCAGAACAGCTACCTGGCACTGTGCAAAATTGCGCAGGTATGTCCAGTACACAAAAGACAGGACAAATACAACCCGGCCAATTAATGCCCCATCAATCTACTCTTGATCATCAGTAAAGTCATGGAAGGGGTCACCTATAGTGCTATCAGGTGGCACTTGCTTAGTGATCCCACAACCAACGGAGCAGAACTAAGCTCTGCAGTCATTCAGTCGTGATTGGTGGTCGACAATTAAACAACTCGCCCAGCTCCTGATCTCATTATAGCCTTGGTTCAAACATGGACAAAAGAGTTGGACTCCAGGGGTGAGGTGAAAGTGACTGCCCTTGACATCAAGGCAGCATTTGACCGAGTATGGCATCAAGGCCCCTAACAAAACTTGAGTGAATGGGAATCAGGAGGAAAAGTCTCTGCTGATTGGAGTCATACCTGGCACAAAGGAAGATGGTTGTTTTTGTTGGAGATTAATCATCTTAGTTCCAGGACATCGCTGCAGGAATTCCTCAGGATAGTGTCCTAGACCCAACCATCTTCAGCTGCTTCATCAATGACCTCCCTTACCATCATAAAGTCAGGAGTAGGGATGATCACTGATGAGCACCATTCGTGACCATTTTGAAGCAGTCCATGATTAAATTCAGCAAGATCTGAATAATATCCAGGCTTGGGCTGACAAGTGGCAAGTAACATTTGCACCACACGAGTGGCAGGCAATGATAATCTCCAACAGTATAGTATCCAGCCATCACCCCATGACATTCAATGGCATTACATAAGAACATAAGAACTAGGAGCAGGAGTAGGCCATCTGGCCCCTCGAGCCTGCTCCACCATTCAATGAGATCATGACCGATCTTTTGTGGACTCAGCTCCACTTTCCGGCCCGAACACCATAACCCTTAATCCCTTTATTCTTCAAAAAACGATCTATCTTTATCTTAAAAACATTTAATAAAGGAGCCTCTACTGCTTCACTGGGCAAGGAATTCCATAGATTCACAACCCTTTGGGTGAAGAAGTTCCTCCTAAACTCAGTCCTAAATCTACTTCCCCTTATTTTGAGGCTATGCCCCCTAGTTCTGCTTTCACCCTCCAGTGGAAACAACCTGCCCGCATCTATCCTATCTATTCCCTTCATAATTTTATATGTTTCTGTAAGATCTCATCCTTCTAAATTCCAACGAGTACAGTGCCAGTCTACTCAACCTCTCCTCATAATCCAACCCCTTCAGCTCTGGGATTAACCTAGTGAATCTCCTCTGCACACCCTCCAGTGCCAGTACGTCCTTTCTCTTTTTAAAAAAAAAAATATATTTATTGAAGTTTTTTAACACAATTTTTCACCCTTACAAACAATAACCCCCCCCCCCCCCCCCCATAACAAAATAGCAAGAAATCGCACAAAGCAAGATATATACATGGTAAAACGATATGTTACAGATCTTTATACACTGGCTCTCTCCCGCACGTGCCAGTTTCCCAAATCTTTCATGTTTTCTCTTGCTCATTGTTATAACCTACCTACTTACCATTGTCTGGGGAATAATGACAATCCCACAATCCTGTGGGAGTATGAGCTTCCCCAATGAGGGGGGGGCGGAGAAACCATTAGCAAACTCCTAGTATAAATAAAGCTGGCCAGTTTAGGAACCAGCAGGAAGGAGTGTGCAGCAAGGGAAGTTGCTGCTGCTGTTATATATATATATAATATGTTATTGTAAATAAATGTTATTACTTTGTATCCTTAAAACTCGTGCTGGATTCTTCGTGGCCCTCACAAAACTGGCGACGAAGGTTAAAGTGAATAGCTGTCTACACTGCTGAAGCCACCTCCCTGGATTTTTGTTGGATACAGGTTGGAAGTTGTTTTCTATTACACCATGCCTCTGTATGGACGTTTGGATGTCTTTGATGCTGCACTGGAAAGCTGGAACCAGTACACACAACCAATGCATTACTATTTCCGGGCAAACAATATCAACAAAAATGAGCGCTAGGTGGTCATATTGCTCACCGCCTGTGGCCCGCATACGTTTGGGGTGATTAGGAGCCTTACGTACCCAGCTGCGCCGGAGACCACAACGTTTGATGAACTTGTGAATATAGTGGGGCAACATTTTAACCCAACCCCGTCCACAATAGTCCAGCGTTACCGGTTTAATACCGCTGAGAGGACCCCTGGAGAATCCCTTGCCGACTTTCTATCCAGGCTACGCAGGATTGCGGAGTACTGTGACTATGGTGAGACCTTGTCAGAAATGTTACGCGACCGTTTGGTTTGCGGTATTAACAATGCGGCCACCCAGAGAAAGTTGTTAGCTGAGCCAACATTGACTTTTCAACAGGCCATTCAAATAGTATTGTCCCGAGAGAGCAAAGAATGAGGAGTACAGGAGCTACAGGGAATGGAAGTACATGCCTTGGGGCGCAACCCCTTCCGTCCGAAAACGTCCCCCCGCACTCCTGCGGTGCCTTGGGTGAGGCAACGTCTGGACCGACGCCAGTGGCCGTCGGACATTCCTCCCCGAAGGGAGCCTTCTCCAGAACCAATGGATGAGGAACCATGTCCGTGTCAGACTTGAAGGCGCCGACCCCGTCGCGGACGGCGGTCCTGGGGGTGCCAAAAACGCTGTCGTTCTGACCGAAACTGGGACCAGCCCGGGGGCCGTAACTGGGACCAGCCCAGGGGCCGTTCCTTCCATGTGGATGAACCTGCGGCGACTACTCCTGAGGACGTGGAGACAGAGGACGACTGCCTGCAGTTGCATTGTGTGGCAGCTCCCCGTGTGGCCCCCATTAAGGTGACAGTACGGGTCAATGGCCACCCGCTTGAGATGGAGTTGGACACTGGCGCAGCGGTCTCCGTGATCGCCCAGAGGACATTCGACCGCATCAAGCAGGGTATACAGACCCTTGCATTAACCGACTCACAGGCCAGGTTGGCCACCTACACGGGGGAACCGCTGGACATTGCAGGAACTACAATGACCCCTGTTGTTTATGGATGCCAGGAGGGGCGTTTCCCACTTATCGTGGTGCGCAGCCATGGGCCCAGCCTGTTGGGTCGGGACTGGTTGCGCCATTTGCAGTTGCAATGGCAGTACATCCTCCAAACAGTTTCTGAAGGGTTGACTGAGGTGCTAGGACGATACCCAGATGTATTCCAGCGTGGTTTGGGGAAAATAAAAGTGGCCATAGCCCATATCCAAGTCGAACCAGGAACCACGCCGTGCCATTTCCGGGCTACGCAGGATTGTGGAGTACTGTGCCTTACGCGTTGATCGAGAAGGTAGAAGGGGAGCTCACTCGTTTGGAGAGTTTGGGTATTATCCGGCCCGTCCGTTTTGTTGACTGGGCAGCACCAATTGTACCTGTAATGAAGCCAGATGCCACAGTTCGCTTGTGTGGCGACTATAAACTTACAGTGAATACGGCTTCCCGACTCGACCGATATCCAATGCCTCGCATAGAGGATCTCTACGCGAAGCTTGCAGGTGGACTCGTTCACAAAATTAGATATGAGTCACGCCTACCTGCAGTTGGAGCTGGTCCCTGCCTCCCAACCATATGTAATGATTAATACACACCGGGGCCTGTATGAATATACACGGTTGCCCTTTGGAGTATCCTCTGCCTGCGCAATTTTTCAACGTGTTATGGAGGGCATTTTGAGAGGTTTACCACGTGTTGCTGTCTACTTAGATGACGTTTTGATTACAGGGACGTCGGAGCAGGAACATTTGGAAAATCTGGAGGCTGTCCTTAGACGCCTTTCGGTGGCTGGAGTCCGTTTACGTCGCATAAAGTGCGTATTTCAGGCAAAGGAAGTAGTCTACCTAGGTTATCGGGTGGACTGCGAAGGTTTGCACCCCGTCGCAGAGAAGGTGCGTGCAATTCAACAGGCCCCTGCCCCGACTGACACTTCGCATCTTCGTTCTTTTCTCGGTCTCGTAAACTATTACGGGAAGTTCCTCCCCAATCTGGCAACTACGCTGGCCCCTTTGCACCTTCTGCTAAAGAAAAATCACACCTGCGTTTGGGGTCAGCCGCAAGAAACCGCTTTCGGGCGGGTAAAGCAACAATTGTCGTCGTCTGGGTTCCTAACTCACTATGATCCTGGAAAGCCTTTGCTCGTCACATGTGATGCATCCCCATATGGTATTGGGGCCGTCCTGTCCCACAAGATGGAGAACGGGGCTGAACGATCGATAGCTTTCGCCTCCCGCACATTGACTGCAGCGGAGAAAAAGTACGCGCAGATCGAGAAGGAGGGCCTGGCAGTGGTATTTGCGGTGAAACGCTTCCACCAATAAGTGTATGGCCGCCATTTCACTATCGTGACTGATCATAAGCCTCTCCTGGGACTTTTCAGAGAGGATAAGCCAATACCGCCCATTGCTCCCGCAAGGATCCAGCTCTGGGCTTTGTTGCTTGCTGCATACGAGTATTCTCTGGAGCACAAATCAGGTACGCAGATAGCAAATGCCGACGCACTGAGCCGATTGCCTTTATCGACCGGCCCCATGTCGACCCCCACGACCGGTGAAGTGGTTGCAACCCTAAATTTTATGGACACCTTGCCTGTCACGGCATCACAGATACGTGAGTGGACCCAGACGGAGCCAGTCCTGTCAAAGGTTCGGCACATAGTCCTGTATGGTGGGCAGCATAGACAGCTCCTAGGCGAGTTGCGGGCATTTTCCTCCAAGCTGTCAGAATTCAGCGTGGAAGACGGCATCCTCTTGTGCGGGACGTGTGTGATTGTCCCGGAAAAAGGCCGGGAGCTGATATTAACAGACTTGCACAATGGGCATCCAGGCGTGACCAAAATGAAAATGTTGGCCCGGAGTTATGTCTGGTGGCCAGGCCTTGACACCGACATTGAGAAGGTGGCCCAAAACTGCTCCATTTGCCAGGGGCATCAGAAGCTTCCGCCGGCTGTGCCCCTACATCACTGGGAATGGCCAGGGTGGCCTTGGGCACGCTTGCATGCAGATTTCGCAGGCCCTTTTCAAGGATCCATGTTCCTTCTATTAATTGACGCCCAGACTAAATGGCTAGAGGTGCATAAGATGCAGGGGACAACATCCTGCGCAACAATTGAAAAGATGCGTTTGTCGTTTAGTATGCATGGCCTCCCCGAGGTGCAGGTCACGGATAATGGCACTCCCGAGTGGGGAGTATGCGAGGTTCACGAAGATGAACGGCATACGCCATATCCGCACTGCCCCTTACCACCCGGCTTCAAATGGGTTGGCAGAGCGCGCAGTGCAGACATTCAAAAGAGGCCTAAAGAAGCAGTCTTCCGGGTCGATGGACACGAGACTGGCTCGCTTTTTGTTTACGTACAGGACCACCCCCCATGCAGTTACTGGGGTAGCTCCCGCAGAACTCCTAATGGGCCGGAGACTTCGCACCCGCCTTAGTATGGTTTTCCCGGACATTGGCGCAAAAGTACGCCGCACACAAGACCGGCAGGGACAGGGATTTTCTCGGCAACGGCCGATTCGGCAGTTTGCGCCCGGTGACCCAGTGTGTGTTCGGAATTTGGTGGTGGTGCCCAGTGGGTTCCTGGTGTAATCTTTCGCCAAACGGGCCCTATATCTTACCAGGTGCAAGCCCAGGGTCGTCTCCAGTGCAAACATGTAGACCACGTTCGGTCCAGAAGACTATCCCCTCAAAAGATTCCCCGCCCCGGAGCTCATTTCTACAGCCGCAGAGACCAAAGACAAGGGAAGGTAGTCCTCACAATCTTCCACTGGTGCCTCACTCGAAGCCTGCGCAGGTCGTTACAGAACCGAATGGAGATAGAGACGCTGACATGACGGAGGCAGCAGACTCTGACTCCGAGATGGAGACACAGGATGCATCAGAGGGGGAATCCTCGGGTCCACGGGTCGTGGATGTACAACCGTTGCGCTGTTCATCACGGAAGCGCCGGTCTCCGTCTCGTTACACGCCACCTGAGCCAGCGCCGCGTGCAAATGGTGTCCGGCCTGCGGCAAAACGAGTCCGACGCCCTCCTTCGCCAGGGTCTTCGGTGGATTCCTTGGACTTTTGGGGGGAGGGATGTTATAACCTACCTACTTACCATTGGCTGGGGACTAATGACAATCCCACAATCCTGTGGGAGTATGAGCTTTCCCAATGAGGGGGGCGGAGAAACCATTAGTAAACTCCTAGTATAAATAAAGCTGGCCAGTTTAGGAACCAGCAGGAAGGAGTGTGCAGCAAGGGAAGTTGCTGCTGCTGTTATATATATATATATATATATATATATGATATTGTAAATAAATGTTATTACTTTGTATCCTTAAAACTCGTGCTGGATTCTTCGTGGCCCACACAAAACTCATCCACCCCCCCGGGCAAGCCCCCCCCCACCCCTGACCGACCTTCCTCTAACGCTCCGCGAGATAGTCTAGGAACGGTTGCCACCGCCTGTAGAACCCCTGCGCAGACCCTCTCAAGGCAAACTTTATCCTCTCCAGCTTTATGAACCCTGCCATGTCGTTTATCCAGGCCTCCACACTGGGGGGGCTTTGCCTCCTTCCACATTAGCAAGATCCTTCGCCGGGCTACTAGGGACGCAAAGGCCAGAATGCCGGCCTCTTTCGCCTCCTGCACTCCCGGCTCGTCCACTACTCCAAATAATGCTAGCCCCCAGCTTGGCTTGACCCGGACTTTCACCACCTTAGATACTGTTCCCGCCACTCCCCTCCAGAACCCCTCCAGTGCCGGGCATGACCAAAACATATGGACATGGTTCGCCGGGTTCCCTGCGCACCTTCCACATCTGTCCTCTACCCCAAAGAACCTACTCAACCTCGCCCCCGTCATGTGCGCTCTGTGAACCACCTTAAACTGTATCAGGCTGAGCCTGGCACACGAGGAGGAGGAGTTAACCCTACCTAGGGCATCAGCCCATAACCCCTCCTCAATATCCTCCCCCAGCTCCTCCTCCCATTTACCCTTCAGCTCCTCTACCAGCGCTTCCCCCTCTTCCTTCATCTCCTGGTATATTGCCGACACCTTGCCCTCCCCGACCCATACACCCGAGATCACCCTGTCTTGAATGTTTTGTGCCGGGAGCAACGGGGGTTCTCTCACCTGTCGCCTCACAAACGCCCTCACCTGCATATATCTAAAATCATTTCCCGGGGGTATCTCAAACTTCTCCTCCAGTGCCCCTGGGCTCACAAACGTCCCGTCAATAAACAGGTCCCCCATTCTTCTAATCCCCGCCCGATGCCAGCTCCGAAACCCCCCGTCCATCCTCCCCAGGACAAACCGGTGGTTGCCCCTGATCGGGAACCACACCGAGGCTCCCATTGCACCCCTGTGCCGTCTCCACTGGCCCCAGATCGTTAGCGTTGCTGCCACCACCGGGCTCGTGGTATACTTTGACGGCGAGAGCGGCAGCGGTGCCGTCACCAACGCCCCCAGGCTCGTTCCTTTACAGGACGCCATCTCCACCCTCTTCCATGTCTCCCCCTCTCCCTCCATCACCCACTTGCGGATCATCGCCACATTTGCTGCCCAGTAGTAGCTCCCTAGGTTTGGCAGCGCCAACCCTCCTCGGTCCTTACTGCGTTCCAGAAACCCTCTCCTTACCCTGGGGGTCCTATTCGCCCACACAAACCCCATAATACTCCTACCTACTCTCTTAAAAAAGGCCTTGGTGATCACGATGGGAAGGCACTGAAACACAAAAAGAAACCTCGGAAGGACCACCATTTTGACCGACTGCACTCTACCCGCTAGCGAGAGCGGTAACATGTCCCATCTTTTGAAGTCCTCCTCCATCTGCTCCACCAACCTCGTCAGATTCAGTTTATGTAGGGCCCCCCAACTCCTGGCTATCTGGATCCCCAGGTACCAAAAGCTCCCCTCCGCCCTCCTCAGCGTTAGATCCCCTATCCCCCTTTCTTGGTCCCCTGCCTGTACTACAAAAAGCTCACTCTTCCCTACATTGAGCTTACAGCCCGAAAAATCCCCAAACTCCCTTAGAGTCTGCATGACCTCAACCAACCCCTCCATTGGATCCGCCACATACAGCAACAGGTCATCCGCATAAAGCGACACCCGATGCTCTTCTCCCCCTCGGACCACCCCCCTCCATTTCTTAGACTCCCTCAATGACATGGCCAAGGGTTCAATTGCGAATGCAAACAACAGGGGGGACAGGGGGCACCGCTGCCTCGTCCCTCGGTACAGCCGAAAGTACTCCGACCTCCGCCGGTTCGTCACTACACTCGCCACCGGGGCTCTATAAAGGAGCTTAACCCAACTGATAAACCCTCCCCCGAACCCAAACCTACGCAGCACTTTCCAGAGGTACTCCCACTCTACTCGGTCAAAGGCCTTTTCCGCGTCCATGGCTGCCACTATCTCCGCCTCTCCCTCCTCCGATGGCATCATTATTACGTTTAAGAGCCGCCGCACATTGGTGTTTAGTTGCCTGCCCTTTACAAATCCCGTCTGGTCCTCGTGAATCACCCCTGGGACACAGTCTCCAATTCTCGTAGCCAGCACTTTTGCCAGCAACTTAGCATCCACGTTGAGGAGCGAGATCGGCTTGTACGATCCACATTGCAGTGGGTCCTTGTCCCGCTTTAGGATCAAATAAATCGTCACCTCCGACATTGTCGGGGGCAGGGTCCCTTCCTCTCTTGCCTCATTAAAGGTCCTCACTAGTAACAGGGCCAGCAGGTCTACGTACTTCCTGTAGAACTCCACCGGGAGCCGGTCCGGTCCCGGGGCCTTCCCCGCCTGCATGCTCCCCAAACCCTTGCTCAGCTCCTCCAACCCAATTGGTGCCCCCAAACCATTACCTCTTGCTCCTCCACCCTCGGGAATCTCAGTTGGTCTAGGAATCGTCTCATCCCCTCTTCCCCCGTTGGGGGCTGGATCTGTACAGCTCCTCATCGAAGGCCTTGAACATCTCGTTTATTTTCATCGCACTCCGTACCGTGGCTCCCCTTCCATCCTTGACTCCCCCTATTTCCCTCGCTGCCATCCTCTTACGGAGCTGGTGTGCCAGCATCCGACTTGCCTTTTCCCCGTACTCGTAGGTCGCCCCCTGCGCCTTCCTCCGCTGTGCCTCTGCCTTCCCTGTGGTCAACAGATCAAACTCCCTCTGGAGACGTCGTCTTTCCCCAAGTAATCTCTCCTCAGGGGCCTCTGCATATCTCCTGTCCACTCTTAAAATTTCCCCCACTAACCTCTCCCTTTCCATGCCCTCTGTTTTCGCCCTATGAGCCCTGATGGAGTTTAGCTCTCCCCTGATTACCGCCTTCAACGCCTCCCTTACCACCCCCACCCGCACCTCCCCGTTCTCGTTGACCTCCAAGTACCTTTCGATGGACCCCCTCACCTTCCCACACACCACCTCATCTGCCAGCAGTCCCACATCCAGCCGCCACAGCAGGCGTTGGTCCCTCTCCTCTCCCAGCTCCAGTTCCACCCAGTGCGGGGCGTGATCCAAAACGGCTATGGCCGAATATTCCGTTCCCTCCACTTTCGGGATGAGCGCCCTGCTCAGGACAAAAAAGTCTATCTGGGAGTAGGCTTTGTACACGTGGGAGAAAAAAGAAAATTCCCTGGCCTGCGGCCTAGCAAACCTCCACGGGTCCACTCCCCCCATCTGATCCATAAACCCCCTAAGCACCCTGGCCGCCGCCGGCCTCTTCCCATTCCTTGATCTGGAGCGGTCCAGTGCTGGGAAGACCCCACCCATTATCAGGCCTCCTACCTCCAGGTCCGGAATGCGCCCCAACATGCGCTTCATGAATCCAGCATCATCCCAGTTCGGGGGGTATACATTTACCAACACCATCCACGTCCCCTGCAACTTACCGCTCACCATCACATATCGCCCTCCGTTATCCACTACGATATTCTTGGCCTCAAATGACACCCGCTTCCCCACCAATATTGCCACCCCTCTATTCTTCGCGTCCAGCCCCGAATGGAATACCTGTCCTACCCATCCCTTTCTTAACCTGACCTGGTCCGCCACCTTCAGATGCGTCTTTTGGAGCATGACCACGTCTGCCGTCAGTCCCTTTAAGCGCGCGAACACTCGGGCCCTCTTCACCGGCCCGTTCAGGCCCCTCACGTTCCACGTTATCAGCCGGATTGGCACGTTCTCACCCCCCCCGCCGACTAGCCATCCCCTTTTCTAGGCCAGTCCCGTGTTCGCGCCGCCCTCACCCTCCAGTCCCCCAGCCGGGAGACCCCCGCCCCGACCACCTCTTCTGTGTCCCATTCCCTTTCGGCCAGTGCAGCAGCAACCCTTTTCCCCATTCTCTTCCCCCCCCCCCCCCCCCCCCCCCCGCTAGACCCGTGTCTAGCTTTTTTGCTCCCCCATATCACTCCCGTAAGTCAGCTGACACCTGCTGACCCCAGCTTCCCCCGCCGTCCCATTGACCTCCCCGTGTGGGAGTCTCCCAATCAGTGTGCGTTCCTCCGTTCCCCTTCCCGCCTTTCTTCCCTAGCGCGGGAAAAACCCCGCGCTTTCCGAAACCTACCCTGCCCCCTCTGGCGCAGCTCCTGTCGCGGCCTTGTCTCTCTCCCCCAGCCCATGTAACGTTTCCTGCGCGTGATTGACCCCCTATGTACAACAACCATCAAAACATCAAACATCCCCCCCCACCCTCACAAACCCTCAGCTTGAGTCCAACTTTTCGGTTTGTATGAAGGTCCACGCCTCTTCAGGCGTTTCGAAATAATAGTGTTGATCCTTGTGTGTGACCCACAGTCGCGCTGGCTGCAGCATTCCGAATCTCACTCCTTTCCGGTGCAACACTGCCTTGGCCCGTTTGAAACCCGCTCTCCTCTTTGCAACCTCCGTGCTCCAGTCCGGGTATATTCGGATCTCTACATTGTCCCACTTGCTGCTCCGCTCCTTCTTGGCCCATTTCAGGACCCTCTCTCTGTCCGTGAAACGGTGAAATCTCACCACCATTGCCCTTGGCGGCTCGTTTGCCTTGTGCCTCCTCGCCAGCACCCGTGTGCCCCATCCAGCTCCAGCGGCCTCGAAGGGGCCTTCGCGCCCATCATCGCCCCGAGCATCGTGCTCGCGTATGCCCCGGCATCGGCCCCCTCCACTCCTTCAGGGGAGACCCAGGATCTGCAGGTTCTTTCTCCTCGACCTGTTCTCCAGGTCTTCGAGTCTTCCCGCCCACCTCTTGTGCAGCGCCTCGTGCTCCTCCACTCTCACTGCCAGGCCCAAGATCTCGTCCTCATTCTCACTGACTCTTTTCTGTACCTCCTGGATCTTTACCTCATGGGCCTTCTGGGTCATCCCTAGTCCTTCAATTGCCGACAACATGGGCGCTAGCATCTCCTTCCACAGCTCCTCGAAGCAGCGTTTGATGAACTCCTGCAGCTCCGGCCCACACTCCACTTTGTTCCCGGCCGCCGCCATTTTGCTTTTCTTCCCTCGCTTCTCCCGCTGCTCCAATGCCGCTTTTTTGGCCGTTTCACTTCTGGTCCGGTCCATAAAGGTTGAAGGGGGCCTTCTCTCTTCCCTTCCCCAGGGATTGTCTTCAAAAAAATTCCGGTTGGGGCTCCTCTAAAGAGCCCGAAGGTCCGTGATAGCGGGTGTTGCCGAATCGTGCGGCTTAGCTCCGCATATCCGCAACCGGAAGTCCCTAGTACGTCCTTTCTCAAGTAAGGAGACCAAAACTGAACACACTACTCCAGGTGTGGCCTGAGTAACACCTTATACAATTGCAGCATAACCTCCCTAGTCTTAAACTCCATCCCTCTAGCAATGAAGGACAGAGTTCCATTTGCCTTCTTAAACACCTGTTGCACCTGTAAACCAACTTTTTGCAACTCATGCACTAGCACACCCAGGTCTCTCTGCACAGCAGCATGTTTTAATATTTTACCATCTCTGAATCCTCACTATTAACATCCTGAGGTTTACCACTGACCAGAAACTCAACTGGACTAGCCATATAAATACCATGGTTACAAGAGCAATCAGAGGTTAGGAACCCTGAGGCAAGTACCACACTTCCTGACTCCTAAAAGCCAGACCACCATCAGCAGGTAATAAGTCATGAGTGTAATGGAATTCTTTCCACTTGCCTGGATGACTGCAGCTCCAACAAGACTCAAGACAGCTTCCAGGACCAAGCAGCCCACTTGATTGACACAAACATTTGCTCTCTCCACCACCGATACACAGTATCAGCGGTGTGTCCCATCTACAAAATATACTGCAGCAACTCACCAAGGCAGCACCTTCCAAACATACAATCACTGCCATGTAAAAGGACAAGGGCTAGCAGATACCTGGGAACACCACCATCTGGAAGGTCCTCTCCAAGACACATACCATCCTGATTGCTGGTCGTTCCATGTCGTTGGATCAAAATCCTGAACTTGCTCCTAACAACAGTGTGTACCGACACCACATGGAACTGCAGCGGTTCAAGAAGGCAGCTCACCAATTGTTCTCAAGGGTAGTTAGGGATGGGCAATAATTGCTGGCCGAGCTGGCAACATACACGTCACAAGAGTATATAGCATGGCCTAGGAGAAGCAAGAGAGTGAAGTTAAGGTCCAGGCTTTTTGGATGAAGATTAGGACAATCTGGCTAATAGAAACCACCAGTCATTCAGTCCTCATTTCACCTGATAGAGTGGATTGAATCTTTGAAAAACTAATTCTTTAGTCCTTAGCCTGTGGATGCACTGCTTTGTGATATTGCCATGTTTTGCTGATGGCCTCTGCTGCTGGGTTGGCTGGAATTTTCCCCTCCCCAACTTTATTTACAGTGCCTAAAGCATTTGGAAGCCTTGCTCTAAAGCCCAGGGAAGCCCCAGAAATCCCAATGCTACAAAAAAGTAGGTGGCCACTTCAGGGCCTCAATTGGAGTAGGGGCAGTTTTCCCCGTCAAGTCCCTGCCTGCCACACCCGTAAACTTGCTTCCAGGTCGGGGCGGTGGGGGGAGAGGGATCCTGGAGGGAACTCCGTCCGTGCAATTTTACGCTCTCATGTCTTAAAAGTCGCCGGAGAGAACATAAAATTCAGGCCATGTTTGTGAACATTTGTACTTGACTGATCTATTGCTTTGTTTGATTTTAAATAGGGTGCTGTATTTTATCAAAAGAAAAGTTACAATTCTTTTTTGAGTATAATGTGCTAAAATCAGGTTATTTGCTTTGTTTAGACAGGTGGTAATTAATGGAGAAAAAAGCCAGGGAGGGCAATTTATTCATATTTAGAGATGCAATGCAAAATAACAAAAGTTATGACAGACTACCAGAGGCAGTGCCATTGTTGGGTTCATTTCAAGTTCAGAAGAAACCCTCTGTTTCCTGTCAGCAAAAGAAAAAAAAAGGGAAGATTTCCTGTGTGCCCCTCCCTCCATCCTCACACACACACGCGCCCACCCCATGGGATTCTCTCTCCTGTGATTTCCCTCTTACTTGCTTACATGAGTGCTGGGGATTTTCAATTTACTCAAAAGTTTTTTCGCCTTGACTGGAATGCTCAATGGAGGAATTTTGATCTCCCGCCTAGAAAAATCTACTCTACAAGGACTTGGAGCTAATTCACTTCAACTGTGTTAACTGCAATTTTAAATTGCAGCCAGCAAGGAGATGGATCCTCTTTGATTACATGATGAGAACTAAATCTACTATTTAGAGAGTCCTTTCTGCTATTTTAACCCTAATCTGAGTTGTGGAGGGTATCGAGTGTCTCCTTGCCAGGTCAAAATTGCCAGAAACATGATCCAGCACTAGAATTTTCCAAATTAGGGGAGCTTTTAACATCTTTTTTCTTTTGGTTTCCTGTTGGCCAGGAGGAGCAAACATGCTCCTGTGGGCCCCACAAGAAAACGTTGGGCCTTTGTCATTGTGATTCACCCTCCTGAAAGCTTGACATATCAGAAATTGTTCCCATAGGTCACAGCAGCAGCCTCTGAGTTGTCCATTTTAGCAGCTGGGTAACTGTTTTTCGCCAACTCACAAGCCCTTTTGTTGCAAGTGGCACGTTAATGAGTGTAATTCATTAAAATTGGCTGAACCACCCGGCTGCTGTTTCTGAAATGCTGCTCACTTGGGCAATTAAATCGATCTTCTGGCTTAGCTATTTGTGTAATCTTTTATTTCTGCATTGTCTACCTTTAACGAAATACATTTTTGCTATGCTGGAAAGTTCAGTGTTTATTGCTGATCCCTCGGTTCCTTGTGAAAATGGTGATGGGCTGCCTTCTTGAATTGCTGCAACAAGCATTTTTATGCAACTGAGTGGTTTGCGAGGTCACTTTGGATGACAACTAAAAGTCAACCATGCTGGCGTGGGACATATAAATTACATATAAGCCAGACTGAATAAGGATAGCAAGTTTCTATCCATAAAAGGACAATGATGGACCAGTTGTTTTTTTAATGGCAACCTGACAGTTTCATTATTATTTTTTTCCTTTAGATATCTAATTGTGCTACTGCAATAAGTTAGTAATCTTCTTTCATCCAAGGACCCCCAAGAACTTATCTAAGGAAACTGAATAGGAATGCATTTGGATTGCATTATAGCCTAATGTTGGGTTTCATCTTCCTGACTTTAGTAATTTTTAAATTTACAATGTTTATGCGAATATAAAATTATCATTACATGTAACAAGAATAGCTTGCAGTGGTTTTTAGTGGGTGTGAGAACACAACGCAACAATGCCCATAATTGAATGAAGATGCACAGCCTATTCAAAGAGTTTTAACTGAAGTGGGACATAGAAAAACCTCTACTGTTATAATAGTTGGTGCTCTTCAGAGGTTGGTGTTGAGACAGTATGATATTTGTGGGTTTTACACTGCAGGTTCTATTTACTTTCAATGTTATCAATCACACTGATGAATGGACCTCTTCTCAGCATGTCTTAATCGGTCCAGTGTCTAAGAAAATGTTCGTAACATGCAGGTTTAAGACATTGAGCACTTAAGTTGGGTTACTGAAATGTTTTGCATGCCACCACACAATTCTCCTTCTAATCAGTGGCGGATTTAATTGTCCATCAGACCGAGGATCAGTGGATAAACTAACAGGGTACTCGTTTCACATGGAGCATGTAAAAACAAATGTTCAGGATAGCAAGGTATTTACATGCTTTAATCTTCTTCACAATACAAGCATCAGAAAAAGATGTTTCATAAGAGTTAGCTTTCAACAAAATGTAATGCCTTGATATAGTCACTCAGTCTTTGTGGTGCACCACAACTGTACAGCCAAACTTTTGCTGTTCACACAGTTCTCTGCTGATTGAAGACTGAATGTAGATTACCTTGCTTGACTGCAGGTAGAAGCCCAGAGGTTTGTAGTCCAAAAGCTGTCAGTTGAAATTCTCACCACAGGCTGTGTCGAATTTTTAATCTGTGCCAGTTGATTTACAACTCTGTGATGACATGTTGGAATAAAATTCCCAAGGCTTCTGTAGCCACTGCATTAAAAGTTACTGCCAGATTGAAATATCTTTGATGATTGAAATGTCATCAATGATATAACAGGGCAAGCATATCCAAATGCTTTGCAGCCAGTTGACATTAGCACAAATTCAGATGCATATGAATTAGTCTCCTGTTAGCTAGGATTTTTTTATTCATGGCTGGGGAAATAGTTTAATGCTGAGGTTACCAATCCATTCAATGGCTTCAGCTAATGCAGTGTGAAGGGTTGTGGTTATGACACCAGGAGTGGATCTTTCCGGGCAGCAGTTCAATATGTGGGCGATGGTCTGACTTGAATGGCGACAGTCACAATTTGAGCTGTTCCTCATGTTCCACTTGTGGAGCAAGTGGCAACATCTTTTCTGTCTTGTCCTCAGATTTTCTGTTGAAGTTTGAAGTCATGGATTTCAGCGCTTGAGGCAGTTGAGACTGATCATTTTTGCAGTCAACCAGGTGGGGCACTGTCGCAAGGTGGGGCTGTCATCAGTTTCTAGGGTGTGGAGTGTGTTCCAGTAGGCCACAAAATTTCAGACGAGTATGTGGGTTTTGTTTTGAGGTCCTGTTTTTGAGGCAGTTCATTCGCTGTCAGTAAGTGACACTCTTGAGGAGGTTGTTTTCCCTGTGGATATCAGGTTTAATGTGTGCTAACGCAGGAAACCACATGAGCTGTGTTGGTCTCAGCATCCTGGAAATAATCCTCACGATGTAGCTAGGATGAGAATGTGTTGCATTTTAGCTATAGATCCACTTCACAGAAACATAATATGCTCTTTCATTAGTAATAAGGAATTCAAATTAAAAACTTAATATAGCCAAAATACTATTTTATGTTTTTTTTGTCTGCTTTAACTTGACTGAATGCTTTGTACGGTTGTTGGATGCTGAATATCAACTGTTCTGCTTTGCACAATATTCATTAGAGATAGACATTAAAAAGGATATGTAAATATATTCATACCACATTATCCCTGAAAAACAATTTGTATAATTTATGGCAATAGAACAGTGAGAGGCAAAGCAGCTCATTGTGATGCGACAGAAACTTCTTTGCTCTTCAGTGTGGTTTGTATTTAAAATGAATATATGTATCTAACTTTTAACCTTCATTACTTATTCTATGTTATGAAGAAACTATGAAGAACTGACATGCAAATTATATCTCACCAGTATCTTAATCAGTTGTAAGTTCTCAATCCACTCTTTACAATGTAAATTAAATCATGTGGTCTTCATGAATCGCCTCTTTTTTCTTTTTCAATTTTGTTTCCTTTTTCCTCCACTCCTCTGAGGTTAGTGACGCATGTACAGATGGGCATGGCTCAAGTGGCTTCATATCTGACCTTTCTTGTGATTGGTATTAACACTATTTGATGATAACTCAGCCCAATACTGCCATCACCTGAAATTCATGCTTAAGCCTTTCTAGAAAAAGTAATTAAAGCGTATGAGGGGCAAATGATTTTCTTCCCACTTTGGAGTTTCAGCATGCTCAAGCCGATTGTAATCTCCATCACTGCAGTGATTGCCTTTGCCTAATTCTATATAGACAAAGGATAGAACTTGAAACTAGTGTGACCTGTACACCTTGGGAACTCATCATCTTATATATTTATCCAGTTCATCAAGGCCGGGGCAGCTAACCTGGACGAGTACGCAAACGCCGTCACAGACTTCATCAGTAAGTGTGTCAAGGACTGTGTACCAAAGAAGCCAATACGGGTGTTCCCCAATCTAAACCCTGGCTCAGCCAAAAGGTTCACTCCCTGCTGAAGTTGCGGACGGAGGCGTTCAAGTCTGATGACCCTGACCTATATTAGTATCAAGGTACGACTGAACAAGTTCTATGCCCGCTTTGAACAGTCAGCCAATACAGAATACAGAACGTACAGTGCAGAAGGAGGCCATTCGGCCCATCGAGTCTGCACCGACCCACTTAAGCCCTCACTGCCACCCTATCCCCATAACCCAATAACCCCTCCTAACTTTTTTGGTCACTAAGGGAAATTTATTATGGCCAATCCACCTAACCTACATGTCTTTGGACTGTGGGAGGAAACTGGAGCACCCAGAGGAAACCCACGCAGACACAGGGAGAACGTGCAGACTCCGCACAGACAGTGACCCAGTGGGGAATCGAACTTGGGACCCTGGCGCTGTGAAGCCACAGTGCTATCCACTTGTGCTACCGTGCTGCCCAGTAGTGCCACTACATCAGTGCCATGTGCCCCAACAGCCCTGGACACACCCATACCCACTATTACAGCCTCAAGAGGTAAGAGCTGCCTTCTTGAAAGTGAATCCGCGGAAAGCGACGGGCCCCGACGGAGTTCCTGGGCGAGCACTCAGAGCCTGTGAAGACCAGCTGGGGAGTGTATTCACCGATATCTTCAACACCTCACTCCTCCGCACTGAGGTCCCCACCTCCTTCAAGACAACTACCATAATACCAGTACTAAAGAAGAACAAGGTAGCCTGCCTCAACGACTACCGACCGGTGGCCCCGACGTCTGTTATCATGAAACGCTTTGAGCGGCTCGTCATGAGACAGATCAACACCAGCCTCCCAGAATGTCTCGATCCATTGCGGTTCGCCTATCACTGCAATCGGTCCACAGCAGACGCTATCTCCCTGGCTCTACAATCAATACTCTGAACACCTCGACAACAAGGACACTACGTGAGACTGCTGTTTATAGACTACAGCTCCGCTTTCAACACCATTATCCCGACAAGACTTATAACCAAACTCCGCAATCTTGGACTTGACCCCTCCCTGTGCAGCTGGATCCTTGACTTCCTTACCAACAGACTGCAATTTGCCAGGATAGGCAACAGAACCTCCTCCACAATAGTCCTCAATACCGGGGCCTCACAAGGATGTGTGCTCAGTCCTCTACTGTAATCCCTATATATACACGACTGTGTGGCAAGATTTAACTCCAACTCAATCTATAAATTTGCGGATGATACGACTGTGGTGGGTCGTATCGCAAACAACGACGAATCATCCTACAGAAGGGAGATAGATCACTTGGTTGCATGGTGTACCGAAAACAACCTCTCTCTAAATGTCGGAAAGACCACGGGACTGATCATCGACTTCTGGAAGCGTAGCACGACACACACTTCCATCTGCATCAATGGTTCCGAAGTGGAGATGATCGATAGATTTAAGTTCCTGGGGGTCACCATCACCAACAGTCTGTCCTGGTCACTCATGTTGATGCAACAGTCAAGAAAGCCCAACAACGTCTGCACTTCCTACGGAAGCTAAAGAAATTCAGCAAGTCTGCATCGACTCTCACAAACTTCTACAGATGTGCCATAGAGAGCATCCTATCCGGCTGCATCACAGCTTGGTATGGCAACTGCTCGGCCCAAGATCGTAAGAAACTGCAGAGTGTGCTAAACTCAGCCGAATGCATCACACAAGCTTGCCACATTCACCTTGATTCTGTCTACACCTCCTACTGCCTCAGGAAGGCAGACCGCATTATCAAAGACCCTCCCACCCAGGCTTTGCCTCCTTCCAGACCGTTTCATCATGCAGAAGATACAGAAGTCTGAAGACCTGCTCATGCAGACACAGGAACAGCTTCTTCCCCTCAGCTACTAGACTCCTCAATGACTTTCCCTCGGACTGATTTGTTCCCTGTAAGAACACAATTCACGACGCCCTTTGCTGCTCTTGCTCATGTATTTTCTTAGTTTGGCCCTTGTTCCACACTATAACCAATCACTGTTTGTCAATGTACCATTTGTCAACTCTGTCGATTATTCTTTTTTGTCTACTATGCACGTACTGTGTACGTTCCCTTGGCTGCAGAAAAATGCTTTCCACTGTACTTCGGTACATGTGACAATAAATCAAATCATTGGGATAGCTTAACATCGCCAATAATTGTTGACAGTATTTAAAGCTTACTACATTGTCAATTTTTGAGCTGTGTTGCATTCGTCTATTATTTTATTTCATCCAATACCATAAGCATTTCATCCATACTGTGCTGTCATTACATCAACTGTTGTGACATATGTTGCTAATTTTCTTAAAGGGCAAGTATGAAAATCATTTCAGTTCTGACAGAATTGCAAGATATCATTCAGAATGTGTTAAACTGCAGTAAAACTCCTGAAAAATATCAATTTAAGCTCGAACAAATATTTATTTATGCTTTGCATTCCAGGTCTGAATATTGGACTGTTAGTTAGTCTTGTGTTAGTCAATTAAGAAATTATTTAAAAATGAAATTCCCTTCCTGCTCCATTTTTGTTTCCTCTGAATTCCGTTTCTGTTATTTCTTCGTCATCTATGGTGCATACTGCGGTTAAAACTATCAACTTAAGCAGGGGAGCTCAATGGTGAGAAGATTGAATAGGATGCATAACAGGTGGCTGATCTGATATTGTGCACCTTGCACTCCTACCAAAGTTAAAAGTTCCTCCCGAGCATGCAGCTTCGAGGGTGAACTTGCCTCCAAGCATTTGCAGTGTCTTAACTGAAGCCTGAGCAGTAAAAAAGATCCACTCATATTTCCCTTCTCTTCAAGGCAAGAATCATGGGTGCTCTTAGTGATCCCTCTTGTTAACCTAGCTGAAATGTGGGAAACGTGCTTTGAAACCTGCATCTGCCACTCTGTGATACAGCATGTTGCTGCTTAAAATATACTATTTGAAGCTGAATAAAATCTACATATTATTATAAGTCTTGAGTGTAACATGTAATGCTGTGTCACACTTTCTGTAATACTTTTTTCCATTACGGTTTGTTGATAACACTTTTAAAGCTCAGACTCGCTCTCAGCAATACCACGGGAGATCATGCAGCAGTTACTATTCTCATTGCCTAGTGGCTTATTTATGCTTCAATAGTACACTGGCACCTTGCCATATCTCAATAACAGTAGTGTCAGCTGTGGCTTAATTTGTAGCACTCTCACCTCCGAGTCAAAAAGGTGCATATTCAAGTCCCACTCCAGAGACTTGAACACAATACTCAATGCTGTTAATTCAATGACGTGCTGAGGGAGTGCTGGCATTGCAGAGCTGCTGTTTTAGGTAAGAAATGAAAAGGTGGCCAAGCCTGCATACAAGATCCCACAGCACTATTTGAAAGAGCAAGGGAATTATCCCTCAGTGTCCTGGCCTCAATCAAATATACTTCAGATGCCCACTGTTCTGCCTCAATCTTTAATAATAGGGTGGTACCATATTGTTGTTAGAATCATATTCTAGAATTAGTCACTATCTACATGAAAAAAAGAGAAATTGGAGAGCGATAACAATGTGGAGACTCTCAGAATTCCTATCATTCTGAAAATGTGTCTGCCTCTGATTCCTTGATCATTAGTTCATACTCCAATCCCTGTACTTTGACCCCCTTGAGTCTGCTAGAACAGGAAACAGAATATTTCTCTTCTCCTGCACCTACCGCCCCCCCCCCCCCCCAAATTCCCAAGATGTAAGCATACAGCCCCACTAAATGTATCATAGGCAGGCTAAAAAATGAAGTGGCAGAACAGGCATCACCAGAAGGTATGAGGGTGAAGTGAGAACAATTCGGCACAGGCTGAAATGAATGGAATAGGGTCAGAATAAAGTCAATAATGCAGCGAAGAATGAAGAACTCAACCAGAGGGAATTAATATTGTGATTGTGGTAAGTATTGCAGTAAGGATTTAAGTTAAAGAACTAGAACAGGTTTTAAGAAATATGAGTTTTTAAAGTGTTAAATCCTAAGCTTCCCCCCCCCCCCCCCCCCAAATCTATTTCTGATATTAGTTTATACTCTCATGAAGAGAGGGATGGCAGTTATCCTCAGTCCCAAGCAGTGCCAATCCTGTCCCATGTGGAAACTCAAGGATGCTTTTTGTGTCCTGGACAACCACATCTGCCAGAAGTGTCATCAACTGGAGAAGTTCATCTTTGGATTTCAGAGTTTGAGCAGCTGCTGTCATCACTGCAGTGCATTATGGGGATGTTTCTGGATGTGGTCTTCCCGAAGCTTCAGGATGTGTAGGTAGACAGGGAATGGGTGAGTGCCAGGCAGTCAAACAGAGATGAGTGTACCATGTTCTCCAACTGCTATTCAGTTCCTTCTACTGGTGGAAGCAATAGTTCATCTGGGATGTGCAACCAGATCCATGGCACAATGGCTGCTCAACTGTTTTGGGAGGCAGGAAGAAGATTGGGCAGTCAATAGTGATTGGAAATTCTGCAGTTTGGGGAACAGAGATTTCTGCGGCTGCAGGGGGTTAGGATTTGGAATGAGCTGCCTGCAAGTATGGTGGGGGCAGGGCCAATTAAGGCTTTAAAAAAGAGAATTGGATCGTTATCTGAAAATTTTAAAAATTGCAGGATTATGGGGCAAAAGGCAGAGGAATGGCACTCGGTGAATTGCTTTTTCAGAGGGCCAGCACAGATGTGGAAGATCGACCTCAAGTGGACTTAGGCTGGTGGAATGAGTGATTATATGACATGAAATTTAATGCCGAGCAGTGTTAAATGGTACGTTTTGGTAGCAAGAATGAGGAGAGTCAACACAAAATACAGGGCACAATTTTAAAGGGGTAGCAGTAGCAGAAGGGCCTGGGCTTATATGTGCACAGGTGCCTGGGTAAATTCAAAAGTGGTTATACAAATGGAGGAATGTTGTATAAATTCAAGGACGTTATGATGAACCTTTGTAAATCTTGAGGGGCGGAATCGGCACCGCACGAATCACGCCACTTCACCCCGACGCCGGGACGCAATTCTCAGAATCTGTGCCATCAGTGCCGGCATTGCCGGCGCGGCGCCAGTCGGGGTATGCGCCGACTCTCCGGCACGAGCCGGCGCACCGATTCTCCGGCCCAAATGGGCCGAGCAGCCGTCATCAAAAAGCCGGTGCCGTTCTAACATCCTCTGAGCCGGCAGGACCTTGGTATTGAAAGGTCCAGGGCATCCTGTGGAGGGAAGGGGGGTCCGACTCCGGGTGGGGGGGCCTCTGTAGTGTCCTCGCCTGTGATCAGGGCCCACTGATTGGCGGGCCAGCCTCTCTGTCCCCCGGCCTCCTTTCCTCCACGCCGGCTTCTGTAGCCCTGCGCCATTTGGCGTCAGGGCTGGCGCGGGGAAGAAGGCCACTCTGCATGCGCTAGTTGGCGCCGGCCCAACTACGCATGCGTGGACCCCGCGGCGCCGGGTTCAGGCCTAGCCCCCTGTGGGCTGCAGAATGGGGTCCCGGAACTAAAAACACACCCCTTTTTACTCCGGCGTCGGCACTTAGCCGCCCGATGGGAGAATCCCACCCCAGTTCTCTCAACTGGAATATTGTGTCTAATTTTGGGCACTGCACTTGAAGACGGAGGTGAAAGATTTCGAGAGGGTGTAGAAAACAATTAGGAATGGTTGCAGGGATGAAGGACTTCAGTTACGTGGGACGATTGGAGAAGCTAGAGTGTCCTCCTGAGAAAACGTTGAAAGAAGATTTGATAGAAGTCTTCAAAATTATGACGGCTCCAGACGCAGTAGATAGAGAGAGACTCGCGGTTGGTGTGTTGCCTCCCAGGTGCCAGGGTCCGCGATGTCTCGGATCGTGTTTTCGGGATCCTTAAGGGGGAGGGGGAGCAGCCCAAGGTCGTGGTCCACATAGGCACAAACGACATAGGTAGGAAAAGGGATAGCGATGTAAGGCAGGAATTCAGGGAACTAGGGTGGAAACTTAGATCTAGAACAAACAATAGTTATTATCTCTGGGTTGTTACCCGTGCCACGTGCTAGCGAGACGAGGAATAGGGAGAGAGAGCAGTTGAACACGTGGCTACAAGGATGGTGCAGGAGGGAGGGTTTCAGATACCTGGATAATTGGGGCTCATTCTGGGGTAGGTGGGACGTCTACAAACGGGATGGTCTACACCTGGACCAGAGGGGTACCAATATCCTGGGGGGGAAATTTGCTAATGCTCTTCGGGAGGGTTTAAACTAGGTCAACAGGGATTTGGGAACCTGAATTGTAGCTCCAGTATACAGGAGGTTGAGAGTAGTGAGGTCATGAGTAAGGTTTCGAAGTTGCAGGAGTGTACTGGCAGGCAGGAAGGTGGTTTCAAGTGTATCTACTTCAATGCCAGGAGCATCCGGAATAACGTGAGTGAACTTGCGGCGTGGGTTGGTACCTGGGACTTCGATGTTGTGGCCATTTCTGAGACATGGATAGAGCAGGGACAGGAATAGTTGTTGCAGGTGCTGGGGTTTATATATTTCAGTAAGCTCAGGGAAGGTGGTAAAAGAGGGGGAGGGGTGGCATCAAGGACAGTATTACGGTGGCAGAAAGGATGCTTGATGAGGACTCATCTACTGAGGTAGTATGGGCTGAGGTTAGAAACAGGAAAGGAGAGGTCACCCTGTTAGGAGTTTTCTATAGCCTCCGAAAAGTTCCAGAGATGTAGAGGAAAGGATTGCAAAGATGATTCTGGATAGGAGCGAAAGCAAACAGGGTAGATGTTATGGGGGACTTCAACTTTCCAAATATTGACTGGAAACGCTATAGTTTGCGTACTTTAGATGGGTCCGTTTTTGTTCAAAGTGTGCAGGAGGGTTTCCTGACACAGTATATAGATAGGCCAACGAGAGGCGAGGCCATATTGTATTTGGTATTGGGTAATGAACCAGGACAGGTGTTAGATTTGGAGGTAGGTCAGCACTTTGGTGATAGTGACCACAATTCAATTACGTTTACTTTAACGATGGAAAGGGATAGGTCGATACCGCAGGGCAAGATTTATATCTGGGGGAAAGGCAATTATGATGTGATGAGGCAAGACCTGGGATGCATCAGATGGGGAGGGAACTGCAGGGAATGGGCACAATGGAAATGTGGAGCTTGTTCAAGGAACAGCTACTGCATGTCCTTGATAAGTATGTACCTGTCAGGCAGGGAAGAAGTGGTCAAGCGAGGGAACCGTGGTTTACTAAAGTAGTTGAATCACTTGTCAAGAGGAAGAAGGAGGCTTATGTAAAGGTGAAGCTTCAGTTAGGGTGCTCGAGAGTTACAAGTTAGCTAGGAAGGACCTAAAGAGAGAGCTAAGAAGAGGCAGGAGGGGACATTAGAACTCTTTGGCAGGTAGGATCAAGGATAACCCTAAAGCTTTCTATAGATATGTCAGGAATAAAAGAAGGACTAGGGTAAGAGTAGGGCCAGTCAAGGACAGTAGCGGGAAGTTGTGTGTGGAGTCCGAGGAGATAGGAGAGGTGCTAAATGAATATTTTTCGTCAGTATTCACTTGGGAAAAAGACAATGTTATCAAGGAGAATACTGAGATATTGGCTACTAGACTAGAAGGGCTTGAGGTTCATAAGGAGGAGGTGTTAGCAATTCTGAAAAGTGTGAAAATAGATAAGTCCCCTGGGCCGGATGGGATTTATCCTAGGATTCTCTGGGAAGCTAGGGAGGAGATTACTGAGCCTTTGGCTTTGATCTTTATGTCATCGTTGTCTACAGGAATAGTGCCAGAAGACTGGAGGACAGCAAATGTTGTCCCCTTGTTCAAGAAGGGGAGTAGAGACAACCCTGGTAAATATAGACCAGTGAGCCTTATTTCTGTTGTGGGCAAAGTCTTGGAAAGGTTTATAAGAGATAGGATGTATAATCATCTGGAAAGGAATAATTTGATTAGAGATAGTCAACACTTTTGTGAAGGGTAGGTCGTGCCTCACAAACCTTATTGAGTTTTTCGAGAAGGTGACCAAACAGGTGGACGAGGGTAAAGCACTTGATGTGGTGTATATGGATTTCAGTAAAGCATTGATAAGGTTCCCCACGGTAGGCTATTGCAGAAAATACGGAGGCATGGGATTCAGGGTGATTTAGCAGTTTGGATCAGAAATTGGCTAGCTGAAAGAAGATAAAGGGTGGTGATTGATGGGAAATGTTCAGCCTGGAGTCCAGTTACTAGTGGTGTACCACAAGGATCTGTTTTGGGGCCACTGGTGTTTGTCATTTTTATAAATGACCTGGAGGAGAGTGTAGAAGGATGGGTGAGGAAATTTGCAGATGACACTAAAGTCGGTGGAGTTGTGGACAGTTCGAAAGGATGTTCCAACTTACAGAGGGACATAGATAAGCTGCAGAGCTGGGCTGAGAGGTGGCAAATGGAGTTTAATGCAGAAAAGTGAGAGGTGAATCATTTTGGAAGGAATAACAGGAAGATAGAGTACTGGGCTAATGGTAAGATTCTTGCTAGCGTGGATGAGCAGAGAGATCTCGGTGTCCATGTTCATAGATCCCTGAAAGTTGCCACCCAGGTTGAGAGGATTGTGAAGAAGGCATACAGTGTGTCAGCTTTTATTGGTAGAGGGATTGAGTTTTGGTGCCATGAGGTCATGTTGCAGCTGTACAAAACTCTAGTGCGGCCGCATTTGGAGTATTGCGTGCAATTCTGGTCGCCGCATTATAGGAAGGATGTGGAAGCATTGGAAAGGGTGCAGAGGAAATTTACCAGGATGTTGCCTGTTATGGAAGGAAGATCTTATGAGGGAAGGCTGAGGGACTTGAGGCTGTTTTCGTTCGAGAAGAAGGTTAAGAGGTGACTTAATTGAGGCATACAAGATGATCAGAGGATTAGATAGGGTGGACAGTGAGAGCCTTTTTCCTTGGATGATGATATCTAGCACGAGGGGACATAGCTTTAAATTGAGGGGAGATAGATATAAGACAGATGTCAGAGGTAGGTTCTTTACTCAGAGAGTAGTAAGGGCGTGGAATGCCCTGCCTGCAACAGTAGTGGACTCGCCAACATTAAGGGCATTTAAATGGTCATTGGATAAACATTTGGATGATAAGGGAATAGTGTAGATGGGCTTTAGAGTGGTTTCACAGGTCGGCGCAACATCGAGGGCCGAAGGGCCTGTACTGCGCTGTTATGTTCCATGTTCTTCTCATTGACAGGAGGATCAAGAAACAGAGGATACAGATTGAAGGTGATTGGCAAAAGCACCAGTAGTGACATGGGGGGAGAAACTTTCATAAAGCGAGTGTTAGGACCTAGAACACTCTTCCTGAGAGTCTAGTGAATGTAAATAGTCGGGGCTTTCAAAGGGGAATTGGATAAGTGCCTGAAGAAAGAAAGTTTTCAGGGCCACAGAGGAAGTACATGATAGTGGGATTAGTTGAATTACTCTTGTAGAGAGCCAACTTTGTGTGCCAATATTTAATTGATGCTGAAAAAGACATGAGGTGCACAGTTACATGAGATTGACACTTCAGTGATCCACTCAGTGCTCTGCCCGTGTGGTGTTCGTACACTTGGACGCTTCTGTGCGGTGCTTCACTTGTGGCAACAGATGAAGTGGAGGCAGCCTACTGACTTCTCCTGGTTTGCAGATGTGTGGCAGTCATCCTTGTCTTGGTATTAGTAATGCATCTACAGAGGAGCCAAGGAGGCTGCTGATGATGATGGGCACCCATGAAAGTTGGTTCCCTCATCCTCCACAGTGGCTGCTGACATCCAAGGCTAC
Organism: Scyliorhinus torazame; assembly: GCF_047496885.1. Classification (NCBI taxonomy): domain Eukaryota; kingdom Metazoa; phylum Chordata; class Chondrichthyes; order Carcharhiniformes; family Scyliorhinidae; genus Scyliorhinus; species Scyliorhinus torazame. The sequence goes on along the minus strand of NC_092715.1, from coordinate 186,462,353 downwards.
CGCATGGATGGCTGAAGGACAGCACTAGATAGGGTGAAAGTGGCATCTCCCCCGAACATCTATGCCATTAGCGCCACTGCCAGGTGTTTTGGATACTGGACCAAGCCCCGACTTATGTTCAGATAGCAGACGAGAAACTCCAACAATTTGCAATTTTAAAAACTGTGAGGAAAGGATACTTTACCCCAGGACTGATAATTCTGACCATCAGGTATCTTTTATGTTGTAACAAACTTTAATTTAAACACAGAATTAACCACCATTCCATCAAAAAATAGCTTTACAATTAACAGTTAAACAGTTCTTAAATAATAGGGAAAACTTTAACTTATGCTCCACACCCTCAGTATAAATATTACAACCAAACAACCCAATACAGTTCAAATGCCACTTATAAATAAAATTAACAAAATAAATTACTTTCTGATCTCTCGCAATCAAAACAATATCCTGTAAGCCATCTATATGTAAACAAATAAATGGTTAAAAACCAATCTATTAGCAGCCCTCATGTTCATTTCTATTCACCCCCTTGGTATTATCTGGACATGTGGCATTAACTTATATGCACTCTACTTTCCCACCACCCCTTTCCGCTGTTCCATTTCTTGTGTTGTCATTATGCTTACCTGATAACATGGAGGTAGTGGAAGAGTTGAGGGTTGGTGAAGATTAGAAATGGTCTTGGAGAAGCTACAAATTCCTTTCGATAAGCATCAGAAATGTCAACGTCATTGATTTCAGCTGTCGCCACAAGCTGTGTAAGCGCCACTTATTTCATCTTCTACTGTTGCCGCAGGCTGAACCAGATAATTGGCAACTTGAGTGTTTTAGTTAACCACAAGCTGAGCCTCCGACCTCAAATCTCCTCGGCTACAAAAACGGTTTACTTATGCCTGCTCTCTTATCTGAGCCCATCTGATGCTGAAATCTTCATCTTCAGACTGGGCATTCCAGTATTCTCCTGGCTGGCCTCTCTTTCTCCAGAATCAATAAAACTAATTTCATCCATATGTCCGGCACTTACCTCCTCTTCCATATACCTTCAATTTAAAATTTTCATCTTCATATTTATTTCTCTCCATGTTCTTGCTGTACCAATTGTTGCAAGCACCTTCTGATTATCTGTTGTTCTGACTGCCCTCTTGTGCTCCCTCGCCCATTCCTTTTGCTCATATTTGGTGGGCATGCCTTCAGCTATCAAGGCTTCATATTCCTGAACTTCCTGCCTGAACTTGTGCATCTTCTTCCTCTCTTATGACCACGTATAAAGCCCAAAAATGTTTCCCTGAGCTTTTGGATGTCCTTCCTAATGTTTGTCCTATTATTTATTTATGTTTGAATATGCATTAAGCATTTTGGAACAGTTTTCTATGTTAAAGGTATGATGTACATTCAAGTTGTTGTTGTACAGAGGTAATAGCATTCCCCAATGTCCTGAAATATCTACCATTCACTGAAGGTTGTCCTCTTATTTTGGGAAGCTTTTAGGGAAGTTGCTTTTATGTTAGGATAAAATGGAAAATGCTGGAATGGTTTAAAGAACTGAATTAGGTATGGAAGTAGGGGCATTCTGCATGAATGAATGAATTGAGATGAACTGATTGGCCTTCCTCATCCATACATATTTTGACATTTTGTGGAAAACCAAACGAGCTATTTGAGGGTGACCAAGGAATCATGTAGAAACTGCCTCAGTGATATAACAAAAAAATAATCCCCCGAGCAGTGGGTTAGCCCTGCAGCCTCACGGTGCCGAGGTCCCAGGTTCGATCCCGGCTCTGGGTCACTGTCCGTGTGGAGTTTGCACATTCTCCCCGTGTTTATGTGGGTTTCGCCCCTACAACCCAAAGATGTGCAAGGTAGGTAGATTGGCCACGCTAAATTGCCCCTGAATTGGAAAAAAATCAATTGGGTACTCTAGATTTAAAATAAAATAATAATCCCCAGAGCCCCTTAGGGGCTGGTTTAGCACACGGTTAAAGAGCTGGCTTTTGAAGCAGGCCAAGCAGCGTGGGTTCAATTCCTGTACCAGCCTCCGGAATGTGGCGACGAGGGGCTTTTCACAGTAACTTCATTTGAAGCCTACTTGTGACAATAAGCGATTTTCATTTCGTTTCATTTTCAAGTATTTTTGGACAATTCTCTACAGTGTGACGAATTTTATCCTTGAAAGAATGATAGACCCAACAAAAAGATAATCTTCCACATTTGGGCAGTTCATCCAGTGCACTGAAAGTGTGACCATTTATATACAGGTGTGTTTTACTGTCTAATTAGCCAGAATAAAAATATCCTTTGTCAAATTAGCGCTTGTTGCTCTGATACACCTGATAGCTAAATTAGCTGAGGACGGCTGAACTAAAATTGAATATGTTTTTCAGATGATAGTGTGACTTATTTGAATACTGGCTGTGAAATCTTGGCAGAAGTGAGTGCTTCACTGAAGCATATGGTGAATTGCAAACGGAAGCTGCAATTCTAGCGGCATTGGGTCTCTCAGGAAGCATTTTGCATACATGTATTCTATCTGAATAAATGGCTGTTTCCCCAGTATACCATTTTGTGGAAAACGAATGTGTTTAAAAAAAAAAAAACTATAAAAGCAACAGCATACAATGTGATAGTGCCCCGTGCAACATTCACGTAGGATACACATAAATGGAATATATGTCCTTTTCTATTTTATCAGTATTTGTGCAATGTGGTATGGGAATAAAATGCAATTTAACCATAAAAACATAAAATGCTTTTTCTTAGAAGTTATGAAACAAATTGGTACCTGTGTAGGCAAACATCAAATTCACCTTCAAGTAAAAGTGCATCCTGTCCTTCTTACACATAAGTTTAGCCATCCATTCACCAATTACAGTTGGATCACATGAAGCACTGATTAATGGGTCTTGTTCTCTTCCAAAACCAAGCAGCCATCTCCAGCTTGCGTAACCCCCAACTGTCTAGTTTCTCTTCCATCTGCCCATATGTCCTCTCTTAAATTTATCTTCTCCATGAAACCCACCTCTTACTCTCTTGCCCTCTTTCCCATTAAACTGCTGACCATCCAATTTCCATTCTCACTCCCATTCTAGCGGACATGTACATGGTTCCCACTCCTCGGTTACTGACTCTTTCCCTTTCAAAACTGTTCTCATCACCCCTGCTCAAAATAACCGACCATTGATCCAGCTGTCCTTGGAACCTTTCTTTCCTCTTTAAAGTCCTTGCACTTGTTGCCTTCTCTTAATAATCCTTGTCAATAATCCTTGGCTGTCTTTCATTGAGACCCTGTTTGAATGTCTTCAATCAAGTTTCTTTCCCTGCAACAGTTCTAAAATGGCCTTAATCAGAATCACAGATGACATTGTCTGTGATTGTCGTGTATTATCTCTTCTTGACATTTCTACTTTCTTTGACCTAATTGATCACAACATTTCCCATGCCTCTCCATTCTCAATGTGGAGATGCCGGCGTTAGATTGGGGTGAGCACAGTAAGAAGTCTTACAACACCAGGTTAAAGTCCAACAGATTTGTTTCAAATCACTAGCTTTCGGAGCACTGCTCCTTCCTCAGGTGAATGAAGAGGTAGGTTCCAGAAACATGTATATAGACAAAGTCAAAGATGCAAGACGATACTTTGAATGCGAGCAGGTAATTAAGTCTTTACAGATCCAGAGAGAGGGGTAACCCCAGGTTAAAGAGGTGTGAATTGTCTCAAGCCAGGACAGTTGGTAGGATTTCGCAAGCCCAGGCAGATGGTGGTGGGTGAATGTAATGCAACATGAATCCAAGGTCCCGGTTGAGACCGTACTCATGTGTGCGGAACTTGGCTACAAGTTTCTGCTCGGTGATTCTGCGTTGTTGCACGCCCTGAAGGCTGCCTTGGAGAATGCTTACCCGAAGATCAGAGGCTGAATGCCCTTGACTGCTGAAGTGTTCCTCGACTGGAAGGGAACATTCCTGCCTGGCGTTTGTCGTGCGATGTCCGTTCATCTCCATTCTCTAGCATGGTGGAACTGGCGTTGATGGGTTCAACTTTTTTTTTATAGTAGTGAGAACATCTATAGAAATGCATTATCTTCCTGACTTGCACTGTTAACTGTGGAATTACTCCATGCCTTGATCCATTCCTTTACTCGTCGTTATGCTACCTCTTTTCTACATCATGTGCTGTCATGTTCTCTTGGAAAGATGGAAGCTATTGGGGCTCATTTTGCCTCCCAAGGTGGGTGGAGGCTGGGCCAGATTAGAAGTTTAAAATTTTAAAATCTTTAATTGCGATCCCAGCTAAAGAGGCGGGTCAATTGGTAAAAGTTTATAAAGGAAGCTGGAGCCTCAATTTTACTGCCGGCACAACCAGGATGGGAGTAGTGCATGGATTATCTAGCCACACTACTCTGCAGGCCTTGCCATTAATTTACAAGTTAAATTTTCTCACCAAAGTTGCCAGTCCTTTACTTTCACTACTGGTACCCAGAATAAAAAGGATTTTAACCAGGCTTCTTTCAATAAACAACAAACGTATTAATTTATTATAAAACAACTTATTTTTAACAAGTAACAGTACTGGTTAAACACACAATTGTAATCCGAAAGTATAACTATCTGTATCATCCTAAAGAATTCCCCTGGCGCCCGCACAAACTAAAGGCAAACAGAGAGGGTCTATCTGTAGAGATGGGCTTTCGAGGATAGGCATTACAAGGTAAAGGATAACAATCACAGAGTTTCAGTGTTGTTGAACTGGAGTTCCCTTATGTGAGGACAGGCCGCTGGTCCCAGTGGATATCTGGAAATTCTCATCAACAGGACTTTCCCATGGAAGAGAATATATGGCTGGATTAATTCTTCCGGTCACAGCTTTGCAGGTCCAAATGCAGACAAGTTGAGTAGCAGATTGAGAACTACACACAATTTTAAACAAGGCAGAGAGAGAAAGAACTAGTTATGATAGTCTTCCTTTCTGGGTTTATTCCCCATCAAAAGTAACTTCAAAACTACTGTCATGATATGCAAACATGCAACCAATGAACACTCCGAATAGGACACAACCAATTGGCAGTCAGGACACTCAGAGGTGGCATCACCACAAGGGGGCATGACATAAACACTATAAAAGCGATGAGGCACTCACACCCTGCCTCTTTCCACAGACAGACATCTAGAGAGTTAGACAGGGTTGATCAGCAGCATCACACCCCAGCATGTGGCTTAGAGCAAGCTGGTACAGTTAGACTGAGTTGCTACAGTTAGATTAGCAGAGAGTCGAACTCATTTGAGAACTGTTAATAGTTCAATAAACACGTTGAACTCATTTCAGAGTCTGGAGCATCCTTTAGTTAAGACTGCATCAAGTAGCAGCCTGTGTTATCCGAAGCAGCATAACACAACAACTAACAGGTTCAAAACTTAAAGGCTGGCTCTGTCATATGATTTCCAGTAACACTAGCCTTTGCCCTTCAGTTTTTCTTTCATCAGTTAAAGTGACTGTGTTTCAAAGCAAACAAACGGGTCTTCCTCAAGTACATGCAGGTCAGGTGATTTCTTGGAAGAGGCCTGCATGTTAATGGTTCCAAGGACCTTCTTAAAAATATTCAAGGTCATCATCCATATATACGAATAATGGAATGTCTCTCAACGTTTAAAAAACAATATTGTTTTGAAAGATATGGGGCGGGATTCTCCGTCCCGCCAGCCTCGTTTTCTGGAGTGGCGCGTCCCCACTGGCAGTGGGATTCTCCATTCCCGCAGCCGGCTCATGGGGTTTCTCACTGTGGCCATCCCATGCCACAGTGGAAACCCGTGAGCCTGGGAAAGCTGCCAGCAAAGCGGAAGATCCTGCCGACTGCGAATCCCGCTGATGATTTTCCCAACGTCACCTTATTTGTTACCCATTTCAGAGTGGTTTCCTGGGCCTAGGCAAACCCGGTAGGTGAAAAGTACTAATCCTAGAAAGGTAAGTGCATTTACAGCACTGCTTTTGGAACAGGAGGAGCAGGAGTGTCTCTCTCCAGGCCAAACCGGCTTACCTGCTTCACTCCCCACAATTGGCCAATGACCACTCCACTTCAACAATTCTTTACTCCCCTGATGTCCTCGTAATCTCTGACCTCTCCACAATTGCTTGTGATCTCTGCTGTGACTCCCCTGATCTCCCTCCACCTGTGTTACCTCCCTGATCACAATTTCCCATCCCAGTCACTCTTTCCCCACCACTTAGCCACTCCCCTGTGAGCTCTCTGCCCCCCACTTCTAGGCTTTGGTCCTGTGCTGGAGGTTTTGCCACTCAACAGGAAGGCAGCCTGTGAATAATGTTCATTGTTAGGTGGGAAAGTGGTGAAAACATTTTAAATACATCCTGCTTGGCATATATCCATGGGCTTCCTGTCCAGATTGTTTTTTCCTTCTTCTCTCCTCTAGAAATTGGGCAATTGTCATTAGATCCTGCCACAAACTCCATACTCTTGCTGGTGATTCCACCCTTCATCCATAGCCACTGTTTCAGCCTGATCCAGACTGTTAGAAACATTGGCGTTCTGTTCAATCCGGAACAGAACTGATCCGGATTCAGCTTCTTAACTGCTGAATCCACTTCTTTACCTTTCCCTTTACACCTATATCAACCTACTTGATAGGTAAGATTTCTTGTGCCAGCCTTGGCTCCAAAGTAGCACACTTGCTTCTGCCTCAAGATTGTGTGTTGTATCTCCACTCCTGAAACTTGAGCACCCCAGTGCAGTATTGAGGTCTTGGGCAATCCCTCGGCACCAAGGATGACTTACTTCCACTCCGGAGAGGTGGGTTCTGGAGTAAGTGAAAAATCTGATCCTGGATCTGCAGACTCTGCCGCAGGTTTGGCAGGTGGTGCTTGATGAGGTGGGTGGGTGGGATGCTCAGGATTCTGTGCTTTCCTTCCACTCACTTTGATATGCCTATCATAGAATCCCTACAGTGCAGAAGGAGGCCATTTAGCCCATCAAGTCTGCACCAACCCTCTGAAAGAACACTCTACCTAGGCCCACCCCCCTGTAATCCCATAACCCCACCTAACCATTGCATGCTGAGGGACAATTCAGCATTGTCAATCCACCTAATCTGCAAATCTTTGGACTGTGGGAGGAAACGGGAACACCCGGAGGAAACCCACGCAGATACGGGGAGAAAGTGCAAACTCCACACAGACCGTCATCCAAGGCCGGAATTGAACCCAGGTTGCTGGTGCTGTGAGGCAGAATTGTTAACCACTCTGCCACCATGTCACCCAGTGGATGGCAGGATTTTGTGGAGGCTGCATTTGTGATATCTCTGCAAGGATTTGAGGTGTCTGCTGTACATTGTCCATGATTCCATTGCATGAAGGCGGGCAGGGACCATGGCTGCTCTGTAGACCTGAGCTTGATGCCGGGTTTGAGGTCTCAGTCTTCAAATACTCTGTTCCTCAGGCGTCCGAAGACTGCACTGGTGCATTGGATTAGGTGTTAGTGCGAGCAGACATTGACGGCGAAATCCTAGAGGAAGCTCTTGAGATATGGGAAATGATCCCCATTGTCCAAGAGCTCAATGTTTTGTGTGGCAGGAGAAGGCTGGTAGAGAACCTTTGTTTTCTGATGTTTAGTCTAGCTCGGCCTCTGAATGTGCGCACACATAAGCTTCGTCTGCATACTTCAGCTCGATGATAGAGGTTGGGGTGGTCTAGGTTCTGGCCAGGAGGCATCGGTGGTTGAACAGTTTCTCCCTTGTCAGGTAGGTTAGCTCCACTCCACCGAGGAGCTTCAGCGTGACGGGGTGGATTGCTGGTGTGGATTGCTGCTGCGAGGGAGATGGAGAAGAGCGTTGGTGCGATGATGCAGCCATGTTTGACCCCAGTTTGCACACGTATTGGGTCTGTCATGTTTCTGTTGGTGAGTATCACTGGATATTATGTCATCGTGGAGCAGGCGGAGAATGGTGATGGATTTCTGGGGGTATCCGAATTTAGGAAGATGTTCCACAGTAACTCACGATTGACAGAGCCAAAGGCCTTTGTGAGATTGAAAAAGGCCATGTTGATGCTGCTTCCTGCATTTTTGCTGGATTTGTCGCAGGTTGATGATCATGTCCATTGAGTCCCTTGATGGGCGGAAGCCGCGCTGAGACTCTGGGAGGAGCTCTTCAGCCACTGGTAGGGGGCGGTTGAGGAGTATTCTTGCAATGACCTTTTCCCCCCCAGCAAAGAGTAGGGAAATCCTCCTGTTATTTCCGCAATTGGACCTGTCTACTTCGTAAAATGGGCACAATTAATGCATTTCTGAGATCATCTGGCATGCGCTCTTCCTTCCAGACAAGGGTGGTGAGGTTGTGGATTCTTGTTAAGAGGCCACCTCCGCCGCAATTCAGTATTTCTGCGGGGTTATCTGTGCTAGAGGCCTTGTTGTTCTGTAGCTGTTGGATGGCTTTTTCAATCTCACAATCAGCTGGTGTTGCGCTGAGATGGTGGTGGTTAGCATGTTGGGGATAGTGCCGAGGACGCTTGTGTCGGAGGCTGTGACTTGGTTAGGAAGATCCTCAAAGTGCTCTCTCCAGCCCGCGTGACTGCCTCTCTGTCTGAGTGTCACTCCGTTTTTGGCACTCAGTGGGGAGGGCCCTTGGGTACTCGGACCGTAGATGGTTTTAATTGTACTGAAGAAGCTGCGCGCATCGTGGTTGGCGACGAGTTGTTGAGTCTCCTGTGCTCTTTCCATCCACCATCTGTTCATTAGGTCATGGGTTCTTTGTTGTAACTCAACCTTCAGTTGCCCGTAGGCTTGTTTCCTCTCACTTGAGTTTTGGTGGAGCTGCCAGTTCAAGAACGCCTTGCGCTTGCGGTCAAGGAGATCCTGGATCCTGATCATTCTCGTCAAACCAGTCTTTGGTGTTTCCTGGTCGAGAGCACGAGCATCTCATAGAATCATAGAATTTACAGTGCAGAAGGAGGCTATTTGGTCCATCAAGCCTTGGAAAGAACACCCTACTTAAGCTCACACCTCCACCCTATCCCAGTAACCCCACCTAACCTTTTTGGGACACTTAAGGGCAATTTAGCATGGCCAATTAACCTAACCTGCACATCTTTGGACTGTGGGAGGAAACTGGAGCACCCGGAGGAAACCCACGCAGACACCGGGAGAGCGTGCAAACTCCGCACAGACAGACCCAAGCCGGGAATCGAACCTGGGACCCTGGAGCTGTGAAGCAACAGTGCTAACCACTGTGCTACCATGTCATCTCGCAGAGCTGACTCTGGTAGCTTTTAAGGTGGACCAGGCGCTGTGGGCGTTCTGCGACTCTGGCTCATTGGTTATCACCAGGTTAGCTGTGAGGCGCCGGCTGAGTAGCTTTCATCTCTGGGTCTTTGAGTCCAGCGACCTTGAATCTCCTGTGACAGCTTCTTCTGCCTCTGCTGGTTTGGGCCAGAGTGATGGAGATGGTAGTCAGTGGTCTGTCCAGCAGTTGTCGGTTCCGGTCATGACGCAGGTGGTGCAGACATCTTTACAGTCCCTTGCCTGGATGATGATTTGGTCTATTAGGTGGCAGTGTTGGAGAGGGGGTGTTGCCATGAGCTCTTCTGCCTGTCCCTCTGGCAGAACAGGGTGTTTGTGATGACCAAGTCATGTTCTAAACATTTTGGTAGGAGGAGGACTCCGTTGGCATTTGTTTTCCCACTATTTCCCTGCCTGGCACACCTTTCCAAAGACTTGCGTCCTTCCCGACTCCAGCATTGAAGCCACCGAGGAGAATCAGCTTGTCTCCCTTTGGGATGCAGGACAGCGATTGGCCGAGGCTGGAGTAGAATGCTTCTATTGTCTTGTCCGTTGTATCTAAGGTTGGGGCGTAGGCACTGATGACTCTGATGTGCTGTTTCTGGGCCAGGGTGAGCCATATAGTCATGAGTAATTCCTTCACCCCGCAGGGGGTTCAGTCAGACGTTCGACCAACTCGCTTTTTTACGGCGAAGCCAACCCCATAGAGACAACGTTTTTCTTCTGGTTTGCCTTTCCAGAAGAAGGTATATCTGCCACCTTGTTCTTTAAGCTGGCCATCTCCTGCCAGTCGTGTCTTGTTCAGGGCAGCAATGTCAATGTGGTGGTGTCAAAGTTCCCGGGCTATGATGACAGTGTGACATTCAGGTGTGTGGCTATTGGGGGTGTCCATGAGGGTCCTTACGTTTCAGGGCCCAAAATTAATTTGGATGGGTTGGGTGGAAGATGCCTGTGCATGGATTCTTTTAACCTGGGTGGATGTTGCACACCCCAGCAGCACAAACAGGGGCGAGAGGAGCAGCAGGGGCGAAGGAGCAGCGCAAGCAGGGGCGAGAGGAGCAGGGCCAGAGGAGTGAGGCAAGCAGAGCCTAGAGGAGCAGTGGAAGCAGGGCGAGAGGAGCAGTGCAAGCAGAGCCTAGAGGAGCACGGTAAACAGGGCCTAGAGGAGCAGTGCAAGTAGGGGCGAGAGGAGCAGCAGGGGCGAGAGGAGCAGCAGCGGGATGATGGGAGCAGCAGCAGGGCGAGGGGAGCAGTGCAAGCGGGTGAGACGGGCAGTGCCAGCAGGGTGCAAAGGGCAATGCCAACAGGGCGAGAGGAGCAGTGAAGCAGGGCGAGAGGAGCAGTGCCAGCAGCGGCGAGAGGAGCATTGCAAACAGGTCATGGAGGAGCATCGCAAGGAGGGGTGAGAGAAGCAGTGCAAGCAGGGGCAAGAGGAGCATCGCAAGGAGGGGCGAGAGGAGCATCGCAAGCAGGACTGAGATGAGCATCGCCAGCAGGGGCGGGAAGAGCATCGCAAGGAGGGGCGAGAGGAGCTGTGCAAGCAGGGGGGAGAGGAGAATCACAAGGAGGGGCGAGAGGAGCATTCCAAGGAAGGGCGAGAGGAGCATTCCAAGGAGGGGCGAGAGGAGCATTCCAAGGAGGGGCGAGAGGAGCATCGCCAGGAGGGGCGAGAGGAGCATCACCAGCAGGGGCGAGAGGAGCATCGCAAGGAGGGGCGAGGCAAGCAGTGCAAGCAGGGGCGAGAGGAGCATCGCAAGAGCACGAGAGGAGCAGTGCAAGGAGGGGCGAGAGGAGCATCGCAAGGAGGGGCGAGAGGAGCAGTGCAAGCAGGGGCGAGTGGAGCAGCGCAAGGAGGGGGCGAGAGGAGCATCGCCAGCAGGGGCGAGAGGAGCATCGCCAGCAGGGGCGAGAGGAGCATCGCAAGGAGGGGCGAGAGGAGCATCGCAAGGAGGGGCGCGAGGAGCAGTGCAAGGAAGGGTGAGAGGAGCAGTGCAAGAAGGGGCGAGAGGAGCAGTGCAAGAAGGGGCGAGAGGAGCATCGCAAGAGGGCGAGAGGAGCAGTGCAAGGAAGGGCGAGTGGAGCAGTGCACGAAGGGACGAGAGGAGCATCGCAAGGAGGGGCGAGAGTTGCATCGCAAGAGGGCGAGAGGAGCAGTGCAAGGAAGGGCGAGAGGAGCATCGCAAGGAGGGGCGAGAGGAGCAGTGCAAGGAAGGGCGAGAGGAGCATCGCAAGGAGGGGCGAGAGGAGCATCGCAAGGAAGGGCGAGAGGAGCAGTGCAAGCAGGGGCGAGAGGAGCATCGCAAGGACGGCGAGAGGAGCATCGCCAGCAGGGGCGAGAGGAGCATCGCAAGGAGGCGAGAGGAGCATCGCAAGAAGGGCGAGAGGAGCATCGCCAGCAGGGGCGAGAGGAGCATTGCAAGGAGGGGCGAGAGGAGCATCACAAGGAGGGCGAGAGGAACATTGCAAGGAGGGGCGAGAGGAGCATCGCAAGGAGGGGCGAGAGCAGCATCGCAAAGAGGGGCGAGAGCAGCATCGCAAAGAGGGGCGAGAGCAGCATCGCAAAGAGGGGCGAGAGCAGCATCGCAAAGAGGGGCGAGAGCAGCATCGCAAAGAGGGGCGAGAGCAGCATCGCAAAGAGGGGCGAGAGCAGCATCGCAAAGAGGGGCGAGAGGAGCATCGCAAGGAGGGGCGAGAGGAGCATCGCAAGCAGGGGCGAGAGGAGCATCGCAAGCAGGGGCGAGAGGAGCATCGCAAGGAGGGGCGAGAGGAGCATCGCAAGCAGGGGCGAGAGGAGCATCGCAAAGAGGGCGAGAGGAGCATCGCCAGCAGGGGCGAGAGGAGCATCGCAAGGAGGGGCGAGAGGAGCAGTGCAAGAAGGGGCGAGAGGAGCATCGCAAGGAGGGGCGACAGGAGCAGTGCAAGGAAGGGCGAGAGGAGCATCGCAAGCAGGGGCGAGAGGAGCATCGCAAAGAGGGCGAGAGGAGCATCGCCAGCAGGGGCGAGAGGAGCATCGCAAGGAGGGGCGAGAGGAGCATCGCAAGGAGGGGCGAGAGGAGCCTCGGAAGCAGGGGCGAGAGGAGCCTCGCAAGGAGGGGCGAGAGGAGCATCGCAAGGAGGGGCGAGAGGAGCATCACAAGGAGGGACGAGAGGAGCATCGCAAGGAGAGGCAAGAGGAGCAGTGCCAGCAGGGGTGAGGTAAGCGGGCAAGAGGAGCAGTGCAAGCAAGGGGCGAGAGGAGCAATGCAAGCAAGGGTGAGAGAAGCGGGCAAGAGAAGCAGCACTAGCAGGGGTGAGAGCAGCGGGCAAGTGGAGCAGCGCAAGCAGCGGCGAGAGGAGCAGCAGCGATGCGAGGGGAGCAGTGCAAGCAGAGGCGAGAGGAGCAGCAGTGGGGTGAGGGCAGCAGCAGCGGGGCGAGAGGAGCAGCAGCGGGATGATGGGAGCAGCAGCAGGGCGAGGGGAGCAGTGCAAGCGGGTGAGACGGGCAGTGCCAGCAGGGTGCAAAGGGCAATGCCAACAGGGCGAGAGGAGCAGTGAAGCAGGGCGAGAGGAGCAGTGCCAGCAGCGGCGAGAGGAGCATTGCAAACCGGTCATGGAGGAGCACCGAAAGCAGGGGCGAGAGGAGCAGTGCAAGCAGGGGCAAGAGGAGCATCGCAAGGAGGGGTGAGAGAAGCAGTGCAAGCAGGGGCAAGAGGAGCATCGCAAGGAGGGGCGAGAGGAGCATCGCAAGCAGGACTGAGATGAGCATCGCCAGCAGGGGCGAGAGGAGCATCGCAAGGAGGGGCGAGAGGAGCTGTGCAAGCAGGGGGGAGAGGAGCATCACAAGGAGGGGCGAGAGGAGCATTCCAAGGAAGGGCGAGAGGAGCATTCCAAGGAGGGGCGAGAGGAGCATCGCCAGGAGGGGCGAGAGGAGCATCACCAGCAGGGGCGAGAGGAGCATCGCAAGGAGGGGCGAGGCAAGCAGTGCAAGCAGGGGCGAGAGGAGCAGCGCAAGGAGGGGGCGAGAGGAGCATCGCCAGCAGGGGCGAGAGGAGCATCGTCAGCAGGGGCGCGAGGAGCATCGCAAGGAGGGGCGCGAGGAGCATCGCAAGGAGGGGCGCGAGGAGCAGTGCAAGGAAGGGTGAGAGGAGCAGTGCACGAAGGGACGAGAGGAGCATCGCAAGGAGGGGCGAGAGGTGCATCGCAAGTGGGCGAGAGGAGCAGTGCAAGGAAGGGCGAGAGGAGCATCGCAAGGAGGGGCGAGAGGAGCAGTGCAAGGAAGGGCGAGAGGAGCATCGCAAGGAGGGGCGAGAGGAGCATCGCAAGGACGGCGAGAGGAGCATCGCCAGCAGGGGCGAGAGGAGCATCGCAAGGAGGCGAGAGGAGCATCGCAAGAGCGCGAGAGGAGCAGTGCAAGGAGGGGCGAGAGGAGCATCGCAAGGAGGGGCGAGAGGAGCATCGCAAGCAGGGGCGAGTGGAGCAGCGCAAGGAGGGGGCGAGAGGAGCATCGCCAGCAGGGGCGAGAGGAGCATCGCCAGAAGGGGCGAGAGGAGCATCGTCAGCAGGGGCGCGAGGAGCATCGCAAGGAGGGGCGCGAGGAGCATCGCAAGGAGGGGCGCGAGGAGCAGTGCAAGGAAGGGTGAGAGGAGCAGTGCACGAAGGGACGAGAGGAGCATCGCAAGGAGGGGCGAGAGGTGCATCGCAAGAGGGCGAGAGGAGCAGTGCAAGGAAGGGCGAGAGGAGCATCGCAAGGAGGGGCGAGAGGAGCATCGCAAGGAGGGGCGAGAGGAGCAGTGCAAGGAAGGGCGAGAGGAGCATCGCAAGGAGGGGCGAGAGGAGCATCGCAAGGAAGGGCGAGAGGAGCAGTGCAAGCAGGGGCGAGAGGAGCATCGCAAGGACGGCGAGAGGAGCATCGCCAGCAGGGGCGAGAGGAGCATCGCAAGGAGGCGAGAGGAGCATCGCAAGAAGGGCGAGAGGAGCATCGCCAGCAGGGGCGAGAGGAGCATCGCAAGGAGGGGCGAGAGGAGCATCGCAAGGAGGGCAAGAGGAACATTGCAAGGAGGGGCGAGAGGAGCATCGCAAGGAGGGGCGAGAGCAGCATCGCAAAGAGGGGCGAGAGCAGCATCGCAAAGAGGGGTGAGAGGAGCATCGCAAGGAGGGGCGAGAGGAGCATCGCAAGCAGGGGCGAGAGGCGCATCGCAAAGAGGGCGAGAGGAGCATCGCCAGCAGGGGCGAGAGGAGCATCGCAAGGAGGGGCGAGAGGAGCATCGCAAGCAGGGGCGAGAGGTGCATCGCAAGGAGGGGCGAGAGGAGCATCGCAAGGAGGGGCGAGAGGAGCAGCGCAAGCAGCGGCGAGAGGAGCAGCAGCGATGCGAGGGGAGCAGTGCAAGCAGAGGCGAGAGGAGCAGCAGTGGGGTGAGGGCAGCAGCAGCGGGGCGAGAGGAGCAGCAGCGGGACGAGGGGAGCAGTGCAAGCAGTGGTGAGAGGAGCAGCACCAGGGTGAGGGGAGCAGCAGCGGGGAGAGAGGAGCAGCAGTGGTGCGAGGGGAGCAGTGCAAGTAGGGGCGAGACTGCAAGGCATGAGGGTGGAGAGAAAATGAAAAATACATCACGCTTTAAATGTGACGTCACTGACAGGCAGGCAGATGAGCGGGGAATGATGAGTGTCTGTTCGTCCCCATCCTGTAGCAAAGCCTGGTCTCCAGTCGTCTCTCATTTCTATGCCACTGGCCCAAGACCTCGCCCTGCTGGGAAGTATTGACATTACGTAGCACTATTGGAGGTGTCTTCTTTCAGTTGAACTGAGGCATCGTCTGATCCTGCAAGTGGTCAGAAATTATTCAAGGTCCTATTTGAATTTCCTCCAGGCTTACAATGTATCCATTCAAGCTTTCCATTTCTTTGACTCTGGTCTTCTTTTTTTTAAAAATAATATTTTATTGAAAATTTTTGGTCAACCAACACAGTACATTGTGCATCCTTTACACAACATTATAACAATACAGATAATAATGACCTTTTTTATTTAAACAAGAACAAAAGAAAACAACAACAAATAAATAAATATTAAATAACAAAAATAAAAACTAGCCCTAATTGGCAACTGCCTTGTCTCAGGCCACACCCCCCCCCCCCCCCCCCCCCCCACCCCCCACCCCCCACACCCCAAGTTCTGGGCTGCTGCTGCTGCCTTCTTTGTTCTCCCCTATCTATCTTTCCGCAAGATATTCGACGAACGGTTGCCACCGCCTTGTAAACCCTTGAGCCGACCCCCTTAGGACGAACTTAATCCGCTCTAACTTTATGAACCCCGCCATATCATTTATCCAGGTCTCCACCCCCGGGGGCTTGGCTTCTTTCCACATTAGCAATGTTCTGCGCCGGGCTACTAGGGACGCAAAGGCCAAAACATCGGCCTCTTTCGCCTCCTGCACTCCCGGCTCTTGTGCAACCCCAAATATAGCCAACCCCCAGCTTGGTTCGACCCGGACTCCTACTACTTTCGAAAGCACCTTTGTCACCCCCATCCAAAACCCCTGTAGTGCCGGGCATGACCAAAACATATGGGTATGATTCGCTGGGCTTCTCGAGCACCTCGCACACCTATCCTCCACCCCAAAAAATTTACTGAGCCGTGTTCCAGTCATATGTGCCCTGTGTAATACCTTAAACTGAATCAGGCTTAGCCTGGCGCACGAGGACGACGAGTTTACCCTGTTTAGGGCATCTGCCCACATCCCCTCCTCAATCTCCTCCCCTAGCTCTTCTTCCCATTTCCCTTTTAGTTCGTCCATCATAGTCTCCCCTTCGTCTCTCAATTCCCTATATATATCCGACACCTTACCGTCCCCCACCCATTTCTTTGAGATGACTCTGTCCTGCACCTCTTGTGTCGGGAGCTGCGGGAATTCCCTCACCTGCTGCCTCGCAAAAGCCCTCAATTGCATGTACCTGAATGCATTCCCTTGGGGCAACCCATATTTCTCGGTCAGCGCTCCCAGACTCGCAAACTTCCCATCCACAAATAGATCTTTCAATTGCGTTATACCTGCTCTTTGCCACATTCCATATCCCCCATCCATTCCCCCCGGGGCAAACCTATGGTTGTTTCTTATCGGGGACCCCCCCAGTGCTCCGGTCTTTCCCCTATGTCGTCTCCACTGTCCCCAAATCTTCAGTGTAGCTACCACCACCGGACTCGTGGTATAGTTCCTTGGTGAGAACGGCAATGGGGCTGTCACCATAGCCTGCAGGCTGGTCCCCCTACAGGACGCCCACTCTAATCTCTTCCACGCCGCTCCTTCCTCCTCTCCCATCCACTTAAATGTCTTAAACACTTAATTCACTCTCTCCGCTCCCCGCTCCGTCTCTCCATCTTCGTCTCTCACCCCCCCTATTTCCCTCGCTGCTCCCCTTTTCCTCAATTGGTGTGCCAGCAATCTGCTCGCCTTCTCTCCATATTCATACTGTACACCCTGCGCCTTCCTCCATTGTGCCTCTGCAGTGCCTGTGGTCAGCAAGTCAAATTCCACATGCAGCCTTTGCCTTTCCCTATACAGTCCCTCCTCCGGTGCTTCCGCATACTGTCTGTCCACCCTCAAAAGTTCTTGCAACAACCGCTCCCGTTCCTTACTCTCCTGCTTCCCTTTATGTGTCCTTATTGATATCAGCTCCCCCCTAACCACCGCCTTCAACGCCTCCCAGACCACTCCCACCTGAACCTCCCCATTGTCATTGAGTTCCAAGTACTTTTCAATGCATCCCCTCACCCTTAAGCACACCCCCTCATCCGCCATTAGTCCCATATCCATTCTCCAGGGTGGACGCCCTCTTGTTTCCTCCCCTATCTCCAAGTCTACCCAGTGTGGGGCATGATCCGAAATGGCTATAGCCGTATATTCCGTTCCCCTCACCCTCGGGATCAATGCCCTACCCAACACAAAAAAGTCTATGCGTGAATAGACTTTATGGACATAGGAGAAAAACGAGAACTCCTTACTCCTAGGTCTACTGAATCTCCACGGGTCCACCCCTCCCATCTGCTCCATAAAATCCTTAAGCACCTTGGCTGCTGCCGGCCTCCTACCAGTCCTGGACTTCGACCTATCCAGCCTTGGTTCCAACACCGTGTTAAAGTCTCCCCCCATTATCAGCTTTCCGGTCTCTAGGTCTGGGATGCGTCCTAGCATTCGCCTCATAAAATTGGCATCGTCCCAATTCGGGGCATACACGTTTACCAACACCACCATCTCTCCCTGTAATTTGCCACTCACCATCACGTATCTGCCCCCGTTATCCGCCACTATAGTCTTTGCCTCGAACATTACCCGCTTCCCCACTAATATAGCCACCCCCCTGTTTTTCGCATCCAGCCCCGAATGGAACACCTGCCCTACCCATCCTTTGCGCAACCTAACCTGATCTATCAGTTTCAGGTGCGTTTCCTGTAACATGACCACATCTGCTTTAAGTTTCTTAAGGTGTGCGAGTACTCGTGCCCTCTTTATCGGCCCGTTAAGCCCCCTCACGTTCCACGTGATCAGCCGAGTTGGGGGGCTTCCCCCCCCCCCCTTGCCGGTTAGCCATCATCTTTTTCCAGCTTCTCGCCCAGTTCCCACGCGGCTGTATTTCTCCCAGACGGTGCCCCCCCCGCCCATCCTTTCCCGCACCCACTTCCCCCTTTCCCCAGCAGCAGCAACCCAGTAATTCCCCCCTCCCCCCCCCCCCGCTAGACCCCCCGCTAACGTAATTACTCCCCCCATGTTGCTCCCAGAAGTCAGCAAACTCTGGCTGACCTCGGCTTCCCCCCGTGATCACGGCTCGCCCCGTGCGGTGCCCCCTCCTTCCTGCTTCTCTATTCCCGCCATAATTATCATAGCGCGGGAACCAAGCCCGCGCCTCTCCCTCGGCCCCGCCTCCCATGGCCAACGCCCCATCTCCTCTCCCTCCCCACCTCCCCCCATCACCACCTGTGGGAGAAAGAAAAGTTACCATACCGCAGGATTAATCATACAATACAATCCCTCTTCGCCCCCCCCCCCCCCACTCGTCCCACCACTTTGTCCAAACGTTCATTTTCGTAGTCCAATCATTCCAATTTTTCTTCTACAATAAAAGTCCACGTTTCATCCGCCGTCTCAAAGTAGTGGTGCCTCCCTTGATATGTGACCCACAGTCTTGCCGGTTGCAGCATTCCAAACTTTATCTTTTTTTTGTGAAGTACCGCTTTGGCCCGATTAAAGCTCGCCCTCCTTCTCGCCACCTCCGCACTCCAATCTTGATAGACGCGGATCACCGCGTTCTCCCATTTACTACACCGAGTTTTCTTCGCCCATCTAAGGACCATTTCTCTATCCTTAAAACGGAGAAATCTCACCACTATGGCTCTGGGAGCTTCTCCTGCTCTCGGTCCTCGCACCATAACTCGGTATGCTCCCTCCACCTCCATCGGACCTGTCGGGGCCTCCACTCCCATTAACGAGTGCAGCATCGTGCTCACATATGCCCCGACGTCCGCCCCCTCCACACCTTCAGGAAGGCCAAGAATCCTCAAGTTGTTCCTCCTTGCGTTATTTTCCAGTGCCTCCAACCTCTCCACAGATCGTTTCTGGTGTGCCTCCTGTATCTCCGACTTCACCACCAGGCCCTGTATATCGTTTTCATTCTCAGCTGCTTTCGCCTTCACGACCCGAAGCTCCTGCTCCTGGGTCTTTTGTTCCTCTTTCAGCCCTTCAATCGCCTGTAATATCGGGGCCAACAACTCTTTCTTCATTTCCTTTTTTATCTCCTCCACGCAGCGTTTCAAAAACTCTTGTTGTTCAGGGCCCCATATGAAACTGCCACCTTCCGACGCCATCTTGGTTTCTGCTTGCCTTCCTTGCCGTTGTTCCAAAGGATCCGCTGCAATCCGGCCACTTTCCTCTCCTTTTTCCATCCGTGTCCAGGGGGAACACCCTTCTGGTTTACCGCACGGTGTTTTCAGCCGTTAAAATTGCCGTTGGGGCTCCTATCAAGAGCCCAAAAGTCCGTTTCACAGGGAGCTGCCGAAACGTGCGACTCAGCTGGTCATCGCCGCACCCGGAAGTGTTGACTCTGGTCTTCAATGTATTTTCTGCTCTCTTTGCTTTATTGTTGTCAACCATCCCTTCTCCTTTTGGATGGAGGTGGTAGGTGACAAGATATGGCGTAATATGGCAGGGAAAGGAGCCTTCATTGCTGTTGGCTTTATTTGGGCTGGGATTGCAGAGAAAATGTGGCACTCAGCTGCTCCCTTGTCATCTCCTCCAGTCATACCCACTCTGCCAATATTATTGTATTTCTTCTACCTTCTCATTATTTCCTCCCTTCCTATTATCTCCCATTCCCGTCCTATTGTCATAATATCCACTCATGTATATAATGAGATGCAGACAGGCAGTGATTGACACAGAGGATAACCAATGAACACACATGACACATAACAACCAATCACCAGACAGGATACCACCACTATAAAGCACACAGGGCATTAAGACTCTCCCTCTCTCTACAGGACACAGCTACTGAGATAGTAAGAGTGCACAAGCCAGTGAGCACTATCACCATGAGGTAGAGAGTTAGTCTGGTCAAGCCAGTAGGAGGTTATCAGTTAGATTGATAGAGTGTCAACTCACAGCAGACTATGTACAGCAATCAGGAAGTTCAATAAAACAGTGTTGGACCATCTCCTGTGTCAAAAGCCTGTTGCAGTCAATGTTGAACCAACTTACTTAACACGTCACCTATCTCTTTGCTTATAAATTACCCTTCCTCCTGTTTAATGGATGTCATAGATCATAGAATTTACAGTGCAGAAGGAGGCCACCCGGCCCATCGAGTCTGCACTGGTTCCTGGAAAGAGCACCCTACCCAAGGTCAACACCTCCACCCTATCCTCACAACCCAGCAACCCCACCCAACACTAAGGGCAATTTTGGACACTAAGGGCAATTTATCATGGCCAATCCACCTAACCTGCACATCTTTGGACTGTGGGAGGAAACCGGGGCACTCGGAGGAAACCCACGCACACACTGGGAGGACGTGCAGACTCCGCACAGACAGTGACCCAAACCGGAATCGAACCTGGGACCCTGGAGCTGTGAAGCAATTGTGCTATCCACAATGCTACCGTGCTGGATGTAGAACAAAAAAACTACAAGTGCAAAATCAGCATGTTGTCATTCTTTTTATCTTGCATGCGTTCTCAGATATGAGGCTTTACTATTTTTAAAAACCCTAAAAGTTTTACCTCCTGTCATAACCCCCACAAGATCCATCCATGCATCATTAAAGCTGCATGTTAGTTGTCCCAACAGGGACTGTGATTGTAGATAGTTACTGTACTGGGCAGCAGCTTCTCTGGGTTTGGCTTCCTTGGTCATTAAACCTCCAAACTGGGGAAACAAATATTTTAAGAAAAGCTAATGAGTAGAATCATAGAATCCCTACACTGCAGGGAACCGTTGAGCCCATTGAGTCTGCACCAACCTTCGAATGAACACTCTACACATATCCGCTCCCACGTCCACCTCGCCATTTCCACATAATCCTTAATCTAGCCTGCACATCCCTGGACACTAAGTGCCAATTTATCATGGTAAATCCACCTGACCCGCACACCTTTGAATTGTGAGAGGAAACCCACTGATTCCTGCTTGTTTGGCCCTTGTTCCGCACTGTAACCAATCACTATTTGTTGATGTACCATTTGTCAATGTACTCTGTTGATTATTCGTTTGTCTATTATGTACATACTGTGTATGTTCCCTTCGCCGCAGAAAAATACTTTTCACTGTACTTCGGTACATGTGACAAATTTCAATCAATCAAACACTGGGAGAACATACAAACTCCACAGTCACCCATGGCTGGAATTGAACCCAGATCCCTGGCGCTGTGAGAATGCAGTGCTAACCACTGTGCCACCATGCCACCCGTAGTACAAGTGTCGAGCGTAAAGAAAATTATTTTATACTGCTGACTGAATATCACTGATGTAACTGGGCAACTTGGGCAGACTGTACATAACATGATCAAGTCACAGCGCAAAGTGAGAATTTCATCTTTTAAAGCAGCCTTCAACTAAAAGCTTTAGTGAAGGCATTGAAAGACACATCAGTCAGTTCACTGGTTAAATGTGATCATTGTGAAATATATAATTTAGTAGCTTCTTATTAAACTTGAAAAGTAGAAATTTCAACCACAGAGATAACAAAATGACAGATGGAGAAAAAAATTACAAAGCATTTTGAGTGATTTCTGGGAACTTGATGGCCAGATTGCACGATCATATGGTTATTTACTGTTAGTAAAAAAAAAATGGAGCTCTGTATCGCAGTGTGACACTTGTAACCTTGAAAATATGTACTGCAGCACCGCCCACAGGAGTAACAAGTCTTAGAGATACTTAAAATGAGATTTCAATGAAATTAATACTAGTGCCAAGTATATAACTAGTCAATGTCTCGTGGCTCATCAAAAAGCAATTCAGAAAAAATGTTTCTTAATCTCTTCATGTTGCTGTTTTCTCTGTTTCCTCTCCTCTACACCTTTCCTTGATGTTTTGCCTTATTTTTAAATCTTCTTTCTCTCTATTCTCTTCTCCCTCCCTTTTTCTTTTTGATGATAGGAGAGGTCATTATTTAGTGCATTTGGGTGAAAGCTGCAAGAAAAGTAAAAGTTTCCCATCCCTTTACCAAATTGCTTTGATTATAGCACCCATTGATTTACCTCCCCTCTGCCTAGTACCCTTCCTATTGTTATGGGCGAGGCATTTTCAGAACCCCAAAATGTATCATGGAGTTCAACCAGCCTCTCCCTTTAATGTATTTGTTGCTTTTCCTAGCACACGGCTTTTTCCCTAGGTGTGGAATTACAATTATGGACATGTGGGTTTTTAAACACAAAACACTGTTTATTGCATGAACTCAACTAAACATCTTAAATAAACATTGGATTGCTTAACACCCCTTACTTCAAAGATAACTCAGAAAATATTGCAACAATAAATAATTCCTTAAAATGTTCCTTCAAACTTCCAAAAGACTTAACACCTTTAAACAAAATTACATCAGGTTAAAGGCTTCACTATTATAAGTTTAAATCACCCAAATGATCCAGAGATAGTCTTCATGGGAGAGATCCAGCTCACCGCAAAACATAGACACACACCCAGCTCTTTTAAAACTGGCTTTCTCCCTTCAAGCAACTCACAGCAAACCAGAACTTCTCAAGCTGCTGTCTCAAACTGGCTTTCTCCTTTTAATCAGCTCACAGCAAAACAGCCAGGCACTTTGAAGCTGCTCTCAGCAAAACCAGCCAGGCACTTTTTAAAACTGAAACTTCAAAATGGCTGATCTGACCTCAGCTCCACCCACTCTCTGACATCACTGTTTTCTTAAAGGTACATTGCTTAAACATCCATTTCTTAAAGGTACCCTCACATGATACCTCCCCCAAAGAAAAAAAAACCCATCAACTTCAAGATGGTTTCATTTTTCACTTTTGCACCATCCACTAAGAAATGTACACAGCAAATATACGTTTTTGTTTCTTAAAAAAAACAACACATGCAAACAGGTATAATAATATAGTCCATTTTTCCTTGTTCTTCTTCCTCCAACCGAAACCCTTCTCGATTGACAGTCTCTTTGAATAAAGTCTCTGCGCGATCCATCCATTCCTCTTCTCCTCGGCATTTCTCTTCAGAATCAGATACTTTAGTTCAATCTGACCACAGAATCCCTTGCAATTCTCCAATACAGGAACATTGGTGATCACAGCTTTCAGGCAGTCAAATGCCTGTTGAAAGTCCGCTGTCCCTTGACATTTTTTAGGTATCTTTAGCATGTCCATCAGTGGAGTAATCACGCCACAAAACTTTTGCACAACTTCGATCAAAGCCATTCATGCTAAGAAATCGCATTATTTCCCTTCATCTTGAGGGCATCGGAAACTCCTCAAGGAAAGTGATTTGGGCTTCTCCAAATTCACTTTCGGCTAGGTTCATCACCAAACCCGCCTCCTGAAGTCGATCGAAGAACTCCATACGATGGTTTAAATGTTCTTCCCATGTCCGGAAGTTGAAAATAAAAGTAGATTGTCCCACTTTCTCCATGCAATCCTTCAATGGTGGGACAGGATAAGAGTCCATTCTTGTAACTGCATTCACCTTTCTATAGTCCACACACAACCGTCTGGTCTAGGTACCATCACTATGGGTGAGCTCCATTGGCTGCAACCCACTTCAATTATGCCATTCTTCAGCATACTCTCAATCTCTCTGTTAACCTGTGCCAATTTTAAAGGATTAAGTCTATTTGGATGTTGTTTGATAGGAACAGCATTTCCCACATCTACATCATGTAGCCATTTTAGTACTTCCCAATTTATCTCTACAAACCTGCCCATGTGATATCAATAACTCTTTCAGGTCAGTTTGTTTTTCCTCTGGAAGGTAACTTAACAATTCATCCCAATTTTTAAGAACATCCTCATTTTCCAGTTTAATTTGAGGTATGTCAAATTCACAGTCATCTGGATTTGGTTCGTCATTTTGAGTTAGAATCATTAAAACCTTTTTTTCTCCTTCCCTTTCAAAGTACCTTTTAAGCATATTCACATGACACACTCGGTGAGTCTTCCATCTATCTGGTGTTTTTACCACATAATTCACCTCACTTAATTTCCTTTCAATTTGATACTGTCCACAAAGCCTAGCTTTTAAAGGCTCACCTACCACTGGTAACAACACTAAAACTTTATCCCCACTGGCAAAACTACGAACTTTGGATTTCTTGTCAGCTACCCATTTCATCACATTTTGTGCTACTTTCAAATGTTGTCTAGCCAATTCACCTGCTCTATTTAATCGTTCCCTAAAATTTGACACTTAATCCAATAGTGTAATTCCCCATTTCTCACCCACCAATTTTTCCTGAATCAATTTTAGTGGTCCTCTTACCTGATGACCAAAAATTAGTTCAACAGGACTAAATTTGGTAGACTCATTAGGTGCATCCCTAATTGCAAACAATACGAATGGGATTCCTTTATCCCAATCCTCTGGATAATCTTGACAATACGCCCTCAACATTGTCTTTAATGTCTGATGCCACCTTTCTAACGCTCCCTGCGTTCTGGATGGTACGCAGTTGATTTAAATAGTTTTGTTCCTAAGCTATCCATAACTTCTTTGAATAACTTTGAAGTAAAATTTGTTCCTTGATCCGATTGAATTTCTGTGGGTAGTCCATATCTAGTAAAGAATTTAAGTAACTCCTCCACAATCGTTTTAGCTGTAATATTACGTACTGTAATAGCCTCTGCAAACCTAGTAGACACATCCATTATAGTTAAAAGATATTGATTCCCACTTTTTGTTTTAGGAAGCGGTCCTACACAATCGATTAGTACCCTTGTAAAAGATTCCCCAAATGCTGGAATGGGTATTAAGGGTGCTGGCTTTATCACTGCTTGAGGTTTCCCTATCACTTGACATGTGTGACATGATTGACAAAATTTAACTACATCTTTATGTAGTCCAGGCCAATAAAAATGTTTCTGGATTTTAGCTTGATTTTCCTTATTCCCAAATGACCTCCCACTGGTACCTCGTGCAACTTGCAACACCTCCTTTCTATACCCTACCGGCAATACTACTTGATGAAGTCCAAAGATGTGCAGGTTAGGTGGATTGGCCATGATAAATTGCCCCTAGTGTCCAAAATTGCCCTTAGTGTTGGATGGGGTTACTGGGTTATGGGGATAGGGTGGAAGTGTTGACCTTGGGCAGGGTGCTCTTTCCAAGAGCTGGTGCAGACTCGATGGGCTGAATGGCCTCCTTCTGTACTGTAAATTCTATGATAATCTGTGAACTTTTGCCCACTTTTCATCCACCTGCATCTGTACAGGTCTCCATTTTCTCATCAAGACATCATTTTTATGGTAATAACACTCTGGTATACTCTCAGATTCTCTTCTGTATATGCTTTCTGATATATCCGTTTTATTTCTACATCTTTCTGTTGTAACTGCCAATTTTCCTGAACTAAAAATATCCGCCTCATCCTCCACCTGTTCTTGGTCTTTTTCACCCATCTGATCAAAAATCGTTTCTGATAATTGCACTTCAGCTTCATCTTCACTCTTTGATTTCTCCTCTTGTCATAACCTGTGACTTTGCGACCTTGTTACTACACAATCCGGAAAAATCCCAGGATATTCGTCCTTCAACTCTTCAGTTGACTGATTTTCCACTGGCTTATCAACCACAGTAGGCATCACTCCCACCTGCGATCCAGCTAAATCATTACCAAGATAAACTGTATTCCTGGACAAGATAGTTTATCTATTACTCCTACTACCACTTCACCTCTCTTCACTGGACTTCCCAACCTTACCTTATATAATGGAACACTACTCCTCTCACCCTGAATTCCACATATCGCCACCTTTTCTGGCAACAGTCTTCCCAAACTACATAATTCCTCATCTCTTACCATTAAAGATTGACTAGCCCCTGTATCTCTTAAAATTGTGACTTCTTTACCTGCTCCTCCTGATACACATGAGTAAACTTTACTCACACAAGTAAATTCTTTAAAGACATCTGGCACCTTCTTAACAATTACTTCTTGAACAGGCTGTACAATCGTTTGCATCTCCTTCGCTTCCCTTGGGCTTTCCTTTACCACTCTAACAAACCCTACTGTCTTATCCTGTTGTACCACATCAGCCTTCCTAGTGCTTTTCTTCAACCACCAACACTGTGACTTTACACGGCCTAGTTTATTACAGTGAAAACATCTGAAACTTTTCATTTCTTTTCCACCCTCCTGGATTTCTTTTTTAATCTGAGGTACACTCTCTTTATTGTCTCCCATCAGATCACCTTTACTTTTACCACTTGAGTATTTCTCATGTCCCCAGTTTCTATCCCTCACTGGTTGAAACTGATGTCGGAAACCAATCTTTGATTTAAGAACTAATTCATAATCATCTGCCATTTCCGCTGCTAATCTCGCAGTTTTTACCCTCTGCTCTTCCACATGAGTTCTCACTACATCGGGAATTGAATTTTTAAACTCCTCCAAAAGTATAATTTCTCTGAGAGCTTCATACATTTGGTCTATTTTCAAAGCCCTTATCCACCTATGTTTGAGCCTTTCAAACTCCATGTATGTTTGACCAAATTCTTTCCTTAAATTTCTAAACCTTTGTCTGTAAGCTTCAGGCACTAGCTCATATGCACTTAAGATGGATTACTTCACCTCCTCATATGTTCCAGATACCTCCTCCGGTAGTGATGCAAACACTTCACTAGCTCTACCTACCAGCTTTGTTTGAATCAGTAACACCCACATGTCCTGTGGCCATTTCATTTGTTTAGCTACCTTCTCAAATGAAATGAAAAAGGCTTCAACTTTCTTCTCGTCAAACCTTGGCAATGCTTGGACATATTTAAATAGATTCCCACCAAGCCTTCGACTATGATTCTCTTTCTCACTATCCTCATCACTATCATCCAACTGTACGTTTCCCTTTATGTCTGCCAATTTTAACTGATTGTCATGTTTCATGGCCATTTTCTTAAGTTCAAACTCCCTCTCTTTATCTTTTTCCCTGATCTGTATCTCCCTTTCTCTTTCTTTTTGTTCTGCTAGGGCTATTCTTTCTGTTTTCCTTTCTTCGCTCTCCTTTTCTTTTACCTCTCTCTCTCTTCTTCCTCTCTCTCACTCTCGTATGCCAGTCGCTTTAATTCTTTCTCATGTTCCATTTGTTTAATTTGCAACTGAATTTTTGCCATTTCCAATGAGTCAAACTCTATCTCAGGCAACTTTAAATGCTTAACCACCACCATAATTACCTCCATCTTTTCGCACTTTGTCAGGTAACGTTAACTGCAATGTTCTTGCCAAATCTAACAGTCTGCGTTTCATTTCTGTCCGTAAAGTACTACGTGTGACATTCTCCACCCCCAAAAACTTCTGAGCCTCTGAAAGAGCCATTGTTCACAACACTCTACCCACTTAAACTAAAATACCACACCGGAAAAGCAACAATCCTTCACTGTCTTTAAGTTCACATAAGCCAATCCAATAGACACACTTTTATCCCCCTCGAGCCCACAATTGTTATGGGCGAGGCGTTTTCAGAACCCCAAAATGTATCATGGAGTTCAAACAACCTCTCCCTTTAATGTATTTGTTGCATTACCTATTACACGGCTTTTTCCCTAGGTGTGGGATTACAATTATGGACACGTGGGTTTTTAAACACAAAACACTGTTTATTCCATGAACTCAACTTAACATCTTAAATAAACATTGGATCTCTTAACACCCCTTACTTCAAAGATAACTCAGAAAATATTGCAACAGTAAATAATTCCTTAAAATGTTCCTTCAAACTTCCAAGAGACTTAACACCTTTAAACAAAATTACATCAGGTTAAAGGCTTCACTATTATAAGTTTAAATCACCCAAATGATCCAGAGATAGTCTTCATGGGAGAGATCCAGCTCACCGCAAAACATAGACACACACCCAGCTCTTTTAAAACTGGCTTTCTCCCTTCAAGCAACTCACAGCAAACCAGAACTTCTCAAGCTGCTGTCTCAAACTGGCTTTCTCCTTTTAATCAGCTCACAGCAAAACAGCCAGGCACTTTGAAGCTGCTCTCAGCAAAACCAGCCAAGCACTTTTTAAAACTGAAACTTCAAAATGGCTGATCTGACCTCAGCTCCACCCACTCTCTGACATCACTGTTTTCTTAAAGGTACATTGTTTAAACATCCATTTCTTCAAAGTATCCTCACATTACACTATCATCGCGTACATTTTTCTTTTTGGGATACTGGCTGCTATTTTTCAGGCCTACTCGCCGCAGCCGCAAATCCTGCAATGGCCGCTAACTCTCACCAGAGACCAAATGTGATTTGCACCGACGAGAACGCAGAAAACTATGATGCCTGCTAAAGTAGTCCGGTTCACGCCCAGCGATTATCATAAATTTAAATTCAGTTTAAATATGCTTAAATGGCTTATTGTCGTTGCTTTTGGGGACAGCATATATTCCCCCCACTGGCATGATGTCACGCTGGCAGGAATCACTTCTGGTCTCAAAAAATGGAGTTCAGGGAATAAACGCCAGGCGCTTGGAGGTGAGGATAGCCCCCACGTGGTGAGGGGCATGGCTGGGAAGTGCCATGGGAAATATTTTATCCAACTTCTCGAAAGTTTGTTCTGTCGTCATGGATTTCATAATCACTACTTCCGGCCATTTATAATGTGCATCCGCAATCATGAGGAACATGTGTCCTTCAAATGGACCAGCATAGTCTGTGCATTCTCTGCCATGGCTTTGTTGGCCATTCCCATGAGTGTAAGAGTTACAGTGGTGGAGTGTTTCTTAGTTTTACACAGGACTGACATTGCACCACTTCCTCTTTGATTTGACCATCTAATCCTAGCCACCAAAAATAACCATGCCATTCCGTCATCCTCATCACATCAGGATGCACCAGATGTAGTTGTTCAAAGATGTTTTATGCAAGCACAGAGAGATAATCACTCAAATAAAACTCCATTCTGGACTGCCAACTCAAATCTTCTTTTGATATAGGACTTGAGGTCTGGATTTTTATGATGCCTATGATCATCATTCCTTTTTGGACATGTCCATCACCGCCCCCATCACTGGATTGGTTCTTGTGTATCTCTGTACTTGAGATGAAGTCACAGGCACATTATCCATGTATGAGAAATATAGAAGGTTGACAACATTTTCTTTAGGTTCTTGCTTGATTTGTAACGGCAAAGATGATTGATGAAGGGGAGGCGGTGGATGTTGTTTACACGGACTTCAGTAAAGCCTTTGACAAGGTGCCTCATGGCAGACTGGTACAAACGGTAAGTCACACGGGATCAGAGGTGAGGTGGCAAGATAGATACAGAACTGGCTCGGTCACAGAAGGCAAAGGGTTGCAGTAGAAAGGTGTTTTTTTCTGAATGGAAGGTTGTGACTAGTGGTGTTCCACAGGGATTGGTGCTGGGGCCAATGTTGTTTGTAATATACATAAACGATTTGGAGGAAATTGTAGCCTGTCTGATTAGTAAGTTCGCGGATGACACCAAGGTTGGTGGAGTGGCAGATAGTGTTGAGGATTGTCAGAGGATACAGCAGGACGCAGATAGGTTGGAGACTTGGGCAGAGAAATGACAAATGGAATTTAATCCAGACAAATGTGAGGTAATGCATTTAGGTAGGTCTAACATAGAAGGGAAATATACAGTAATTGGCAAAACTCTTAGGATTATAGAAAGTCAGAGAGATCTTTGAAAGTGGCAACACAAGTAGACAAGGTAGTCAAGAAAGCATATGGGATGCTTGCCTTCATTGGATGGGGCATCGAGTATAAAAATTGGCACGTCATGCTGCTGTTGTGTAGAACCTTGGTAAGGCTGCACTTAGAAGATTGCGCACAATTCTGGTCGCCACACTACCAGAAGGATGTGGAGGCTTTGGAGAGGGTGCAGAGGAGGTTTACCAGGATGTTGCCTGGTCTGAAGGGTGTTAGCTATGCGGAGAGGCTGAGTAGACTCGGACTGTTTTCATTAGAGTGACAAGAGGTTGAGGGGTGACCTGATAGATTATGAGAAACATGGATAGAGTGGAAGGCAGGCACTCTTCCCCAGGGTGGAGGGGACAGTCACTAAGGAGCATAGGTTTAAGATCCGTGAGCCAAAGTTTAGAGGAGATGTGTGAGGCAGGTTTTTTACACGGAAGGTGGTGAGTGCCTGGAATGTGCTGCCGGGGTAGGTTGTGGAAGCAGGTACATGAACAGTGTTCAAAAGACATCTCGACAAATATATGGATAGGATTTGTATAAAGGGATATAGCACTAGGAAGTGCTGAGGGTTTTCGCCAAGGGTGATATCATGACTGGTACAGGCTTGGAGGGCCGAAGAGCCTGTTACTGTGCTGTACTGTTCTTTGTTCTTTGATAAAGCATCAGCATTTTCATGTTGCTCTGATTTACGATATTGAATGTCATATGTCTGTGCCAATAATATCAGAGACCATCTCTGTAACCACCTAGCTGCTGAAGAAGGAATACCTTTATATAACTCAAAGATTGTCGTCAAGGGTCGGTAAACTATCAAGTGAGTATAATGATGTCCGTAAAGGTAGTGGTGAAACCTTCTTACACTGAATATGATGCTCAAAGCTTCTTTTTCTAGCTGAGTCTAATTTCTTTCTGCGCTAGTAAGGGTTTGTGGAGCAAGTTCTATCAGTCATTCCTCTCCTGAAGGCATTATGTGTGAGCCAACTGCACCAACCCTATAGGGTGACGCACCGCAAGCAAGTTGTAACTTCAGTTTAGGATTATAGTGAACCTATAGCTCTGACTTCTTTAAGGCTTCTTTTACCTCTTTATACACACTTTTTGCATTTTTCTGTCCAGTGCCATGCCTGTTTGGCACATAATCAAGTGTGTGAAGGCTTCAATCATATTGCTAAATCTGGAACAAATTTTTCATAATAATTCATTACATCCCAGAAACCATCTCAATTCTGTCACATTTTGAGGACATGGTGCTTTTAGGATCGCTGCCATCTTTTTTGGCTCTTTATGCAAGCCATCTTTATCGATGATGTGACCCAGGTAGTTTCTGGATGTCTTGAAAAAGTCACACTTTTCCTTTTTAACTCTGAGATTATGGTTTTCTAGAGGTTTCAGTGTAATTTCCAAGTTCTTCATGTGTTCTTGTTCACTTGAACCAGTGATGAGAATGTCATCTAGATGACATTTATCCCATTCAGAATTTTATCCATGGACTTCTGAAAAAGAGCAGGAGCAGATATTATCCCAAAAGGAAGTCTCCGATAACAATAAGACCCCTGTGCATTACAATAGTGAGTACCAGATATGATTTGTAAATGCACCTGTGATGGATCTATTTTAGCAAATCTCTACCCTCCAGAATATCCAGCAAACAAATTTTCAATCAGTGGCAGTGGATAGTGATTTGTGCAAAAATCGGTTATAGTTGTTTTCAAACCTCCACATCCTTACTGAGTATCGCGTTTTAATACAGGAACTATTGATGTAGCCCAATCACCTGTAGTAACTGGTTGAATGACTCTGTTTAGACAAATCTTTCCACGTCTTCTTCGACTTTTGCCCTGATGGGGTGTGGTACAGTTCTAGCTTTGAGGCATTTTGACGTACTGTTCGGCTTAATTTTGAGTTGCACATGATCTCCTGTCATTGAGCTCAGTGAGTCTTCAAAAATCTTTTTATACGTTTCCAGAAGTTTTTGTAGATCATTTTTTGAGTCAACCAGTGAATTCACTGCTCCCTAGTTGAGTTTGATTTTTCCCAACCATACTATACCAAATAAAGCAGGACAGTTTCCACAGACATCGTGGAGGGCAACTCCGCTGTTTGCCCATTTGCTCCTACTTTTACCATAATGTATCCTTTTAATGGTGTGATGTCTTCTGTGATGGTCTTTAGAATAACATTTGATGGTTTTAACAGCCGCTGCTTTAACTTCTGACTATCATTTGTCTCTGGTATCAATGATACAGCTGTACCTGTATCCACTTCCATTCTGATTTGGTTACCATCACATTTGGGGAATACCACACACCAACAAGACACCTGGTTGTTGACCGCCCCACACCAACAATACACCTAGTTTCAGCTCTTGAAGTTGTTCTACACATTAACTTATAGACTCGACTAGTATGCTTGGATGCGGGTTTTTTTACACTCCTTTGGTGTTGGTGAATTTTGCTGTTCCCAGCATGCTTTGGCAATATGGTCCTTATTATCAAAGAATCATAGAATTTACAGTGCAGAAGGAGGCCATTCAGCCCATCGAATCTGCACCGGCCCTTGGAAGAACACCCTACTTAAGCCCACACATCCACCCTATCCCCGTAAACCAGTAACCCCACCTAACCATTTTGGACATTTAGGGCAATTTAGAATGGCGAATCCACCTAACGTGCACATCTTTGGACTGTGGGAGGAAACCGGAGCACCCGGAGGAAACCCACGCACACACTGAGAGAATTGCTACCGTAGTGCACTTATTTTCTCTACTCCAGCATTTCCCTGTTGATTGTCCAACATGTGTACATCAGTGACATGGTTGTACCCTTGCAGACTTGTTTCTGGCGGTCTCCATCTTGTGGATCTTCACTCCAGCTCCTATCTGTGAAGCTTCTTTTGTTGCCAACTCCATAGATGTGGCAACACCTACACCAGCTTTGCGAGTTAAGTCGCTTACAGTAAGCACTTTCCTCTGAATAGCTTCATTGCGAAGTTCATATACCAGCCTATCACGAAGGGTCTCATCTGGTGCTGCACCAAACTCACAGTATTTTAATATAATAATAATCTTTATTGTTACGAGTAGGGCTTATATTGTTGCGAATAGGCTTATATTAACACTGCAGTGAAGTTACTGTGAAAATCCCCTAGTCGCCACATTTTGGCGCCTGTTCGGGCACACCGAGAATTCAGAATGTCTAATCCACCTAACAGCATGCCTTTTGGGAATTTTGAGAGGAAACCGGAGCACCCCGAGGAAACCCATGCAGACACAGGGAAGACGTGCAGACTCCAAATAGACAGTGACCCAAGCTGGGAATCAAACCTGGGACCCTGGCGCTGTGAAGCAACAGTGCTAACCACTGTGCTACCGTACTAATCTTCTTAAGGTAGCCACGAATTGTAAGACACTTTCACCTCCTTCCTGACTGAAGTTGAAATCTCTCTTCATACGGGTACCAAGTCTCACCGTTTTCATCAAATGCTTTGATGGAGCCTGTATTTCTCGCCAATTCGGTTACCGGCTCCCAGGATCTATACTTAAATCAATCTTTCTCCCCCCCCCCTTCCATTTCTTTTGAATTTACAAAATAAGAGGTCTCCTGATCCACAATGCAAAATAAAAAAAATTATTTTGCCTGAACTGTGATTGCCTAATTCAGGTTGTATCTGGAACAGAATTGTAAGATGTTTAAATCTCCCTTCCTGCAGCCCGCTTCGCTTAGCCACGTATCCGGTCCCTGCCGCCTAGGGTCGATCACTTTCAACAGCAAGCAGGTTTTCTAAACTGTTGTTCTGCTTATTCAGGGTTGTATTCCATTTTTTAAAAAAAACCTTTGGCATCGGCGGCTTTTCCTCCGATCGATGTGCAAATCCGGCCCCAAGAGACTTTTCCGCCGCTCTTTTCATCACCTCTGTCGTGTTAGGTACACTGGTCTAACACTGGCTGCAACTGAATGCAGCTTAGATCAGAAAGATACTCCAGACCTTGAAATTAGTTCAATCAGGTTTATTGAACTAATAGCACAGTTAGCACAGTTCTCTGTGAGTTCGACTCTCTGCTAACTTAAAGTGTGGTTACTCTGTCTGACTGAACCAGACTAGCTCTTAGCCACGTGGTGGAGGTGTGAGTGGAAAGAGGTGGAGTGCGAGTGCCTCGTGTCTTTTATAGTCAGATCCCACCCCTGAGTGTCCTGCCTGCTTATTGGTCATGTCCTGTTCTCTGTGTCCATTAGCTGCTTGTCTGTATATCATTGTGTGTGTGTCCGCATATCATGACATCTCCCCTTTTTATTGTTTGGATGACATATGTGAACGTATTAACAAGAATGGGCCAATATTAACATATATACATGCAGTGGATGTGAACATATGTACATGTGAAAACAGCTGTCTAATGCAAGAACACAGAACATAGCAAACAGAACAAATGTTCATAAGTCCAGTCTCTGTGGCTTGCGTGTGATCCTGGTCGACCGCTGAGAGGTGGTGGTGGGGACAACAGCGCCTTGATGGGTGGGATTGAAGCCTGACTGGTGGCTTTGTGAGTCGATGTATCAGGAGCTGGCAAAACAACAGAAGGAAACGGAGAAGAATGTGGTTGCGGGCAGGCAACTTTGCGCAGTGCCTGTCTGTTTCGTCGCACAACAGAACCATCCGCCAGGCGCATAACATACAAGCGGGGGGCAGCCTGTCGAACAACGACAGATGGAGCTGACCAGCCTCCATCAGGGATCTTGACCTGAACAGAGTCTGACGGGGATAACACGGGCAAATCGGTGGCATGAGCATCATAGCCCTGTTTTTGCCGGTTTCGGAGTTCCTGCACCTTCTGCAGCATCGGGAGGTGATCCCGGTTGGGCACGTGTACGGCTGGAAGTGTCGTTCGCAGGTCCCTGTTCATCAAGAGTTGAGCCGGCGACATGCCAGTGGACAGTGGGGTCGCCCTGTACGCAAGCAGCGCAAGCAAGGTGAATGTCAGATGCAGAATCCGCGGCCTTGCAGATGAGCTGCTTCACTATGTGCACCCCTTTCTCAACTTTACCGTTTGACTGTGGATAGTGTGGGCTGGAAGTGACGTATTTGAACTGATATGACTGGGCAAACAGAGACCATTCGTTGCTGCTGAAGCACGGACCATTGTCACTCATGACAGTGAGTGGGATACCATGCCTGGAGAACGTCTCCTTACAGGCCCTGATGACGGTCCAATATGTGAGGTCTGAGAGCTTCACGACTTCAGGGTAATTGGAAAAATAATCAATGATTAACACATAATCACGACTATTTGCATGAAAGAGGTCGATGCCAACCTTGGACCATGGAGAGGTTTTGATTTCATGCTGCTGAAGTGTCTCCTTACTCTGCGCTGGCTGGAAGCATTGACAGGTCGCACAGTTAAGGACAATGTTCGCGATGTCCTGGCTGATCCCGGGCCAGTAGACAGCCTGCCTGGCTCTGCGTCTGCACTTTTCCACACCCAGGTGGCCCTCATGGATTTGACGGAGCATCAAGCTCTGGAGACTGTGTGGAATTACAATCTGGTCCAGTTTGAGGAGGATGCCATCAACCACCGTCAGGTCGTCCTTTACATTGAAAAATTGAGGGCACTGCCCTTTTTGCCAGCCATTGGCAAGGTGTTGCACAACATGCTGCAAGAGAGGGTCTTTGGCTGTCTCCTCACGGATACGAATCACCTTCTCATCAGATGCCGGGAGGGTGCTAGCACACAGCTGCACCTGTGACTCAATCTGTGACTCAATTTGCCGGATGACGTTCAGTGGTTCACTAGGCACGGTGATGGAGCGGGTCAGTGTATCGGCAATGATGAGCTCCTTGCCAGGCATGTAGACCAGGTCAAAGTCGTACTTTCTGAGTTTGAGGAGGATGTGCTGCAACCGAGGCGTCATGTCATTAAGGTCCTTGTGGATAATGTGGACCAGGGGCCTGTGATCCGTCTCGACTGTGAATGTCGGCAGGCCGTAGACATAGTCGTGAAACTTGAGAGTGCCAGTGAGAAGGCCCAGGCATTCCTTCTCAATTTGTGCTTACCTTTGTTCGGTGGGCGTCATTGCCCTTGATGCGTAGGCAACCGGTGCCCAGGAAGAAGTGTCATCGCGTTGCAGCAGGACCGCACCGATGCCATCCTGGCTCGCATCTGTCGAGATTTTTGTTTTCCTGTCTGGGTCGAAAAATGCCAATACGGGTGCAGTGGTGAGCTTGGCTTTCAGCCCCAACCACTCTGCCTGATGGGCCGCCTTCCACTTGAAGGCAGTGGACTTCTTCACTAGGTTACGTAGGGCTGTGGTGTGTGAGGCCATGTTTGGGATGAACTTGCCCAGAAAATTGACCATGCCCAGGAAGCGCAATACCGCCTTTTTGTCTTCCGGGACCTTCATGGCTGCGATGGCCTTGACCTTGTCTGTGTCAGGGCACATGTCCTGCTGAGAGATCTGGTCTCCTTGGAACTTGAGTGTCGACATGCCAAAGCAACATTTGACCCTGTTCAGCTTCAGGCCATTGGCGTGGACACGGCGGAATACCTGCTGGAGACGGGGAACGTGCTCCTCTGGGGTCATGGACCATATGGTGACGTCGTCCACGTACACACGAACCCCTTTGATGCCATCCATCATCTGCTCCATGATGCGATGAAATATCTCCAATGCCGAGACGATGCCGAACGACATACGGTTATAGCAGTACCTGCCAAACGGTGTGTTGAAGGTGCAGAGCCTACTGCTGGACTCATCCAGCTGTATTTGCCAGAATCCATGTGACGCATCTAACTTCGTGAAAAAACCTTGCATGAGCCATCTCACTGGTGAGTTCCTCCCGCTTTGGGATGGGTAGTGTTCACGCATTATATTCTGGTTGAGATCCTTGGGATCAATGCAGATGCGCAGGTCTCCAGAGGGTTTTTTAACCACCACCATCTAGCTGACCCAGTCAGCCGGTTCAGTTACCCTGGAAACGATCCCCTGCTGCTGCAGCTCCATGAGCTGTTCCTTCAGGCGCTCCTTCAGCGGAGCCGGGACACGGCATGGTGCATGGACCACTGGCTTGGCATCAGGTCGCAGTAGGACCTTGTACTGATATGGCAAAGTGCCCACCCCGTCAAATACATCTGGATAATGAGCGAGGAAGTCGTCAATGCCAGCTTGAAGATCCACGTTGAAGGATGTCGTTGAACAAACCCGCTGCACCAGGTTTAGCATTTTGCAGGCATGCGCGCCCAGTAGGGATGCCCTGTCCGGCTTGACAATTTCAAACCTCCAGTTGGAGACGAGTAGATGGCAGGACCCCAGTGCCGTGATGGCATTACCGTTATAGTCCAGGAGCTGGCAGGCTGCTGGAAGGACCTTGGGGGGGCTTCTTGATGCCTGTGAGAGGAGATTGGCAGAAGCACCTGTGTCCAGCTTGAACTGGGTGGAGCAGTGGTTTACCTGCATCACCGAATGCCATTTGTCCTCCGAATCCACAGCGAGGATGGACTGAATGTGAGATGAGATAGGTGTGGCATGTTCACGTGTGGTAATGATGCCCACTCGGTAGGCGGACTCCAGGCACTCGTCCTCTGGATCCGTTGTACTGCCAGGATCAGAATCCTGTAATCGACGTTGCACCGTCTGGACGCGCTTTTGTCAGAATTGGAAGCGCTGGCCTCTGACTGGTGGTGCAGACCTGCACAAGGCTGCATAGTGTCCA
Organism: Scyliorhinus torazame; assembly: GCF_047496885.1. Taxonomy (NCBI): domain Eukaryota; kingdom Metazoa; phylum Chordata; class Chondrichthyes; order Carcharhiniformes; family Scyliorhinidae; genus Scyliorhinus; species Scyliorhinus torazame. Next base: position 186,425,026 of record NC_092715.1, on the reverse strand, counting down.
GGCTTCCCGCAGTTTAAACATCACCTGCCTCTTGCAGGGCAGTGTCCCTTTAAGTGGGCGTTGCCACTAGCATCGCGCATGCGTGGGGCTCCGGGAAAAGCGCGCAAGATGGCCGCTGTCTTCAATGCTGAGGCGCTGCATCCTGGAGATGGCCTGCACACTCTGCCTCGTGGGAGGCGTTTCTCATTATCAGCCGATTTGTATTGGGAACACCGTTTTTTTGTGTGCTCATGCACTGTACATGTTTCAATCGCGACTGGCAGGGTCATATGCTTGATTTTTAAGAGCTGCTCCCTCAAGAGGATCAGAGTGAACTCCAAACACGATTTGGTCTCTGATCATGGAGTCAGCAATATCGCCAAAGTTGCAGGACAGCGTTAGCAGGCGGAGGCTAGTTAAGGCATTGAAAGATTCATCTTTACCTTGGAGATGTTGTTTGAATATGTAGCTCTCGAAGATTTCATTGGTGTCCACTTCACAGTGACTATCGAACTTGTCCAGAATGGTCTAAAACGTTGTCTTGTCCTGGCCTTCGGTGAAGTTAAACGAGTTGAAGAGTTTGATGGCTTGATCACCCGCTGTTGAGAGGAGAAGCACGATCTTTCTTGCATCAGACGCACCCTCGAGGTCTGAGGCTTCGATGTACAGCAGAAACTTTTGCTTGAATATCCGCCAGTTGGCACTGAGATTGCCGGAGGTCCTGAGCTGGTGAGGAGCCTGAATCATCTCCATGGTGCCGGGATACATTTGCTGGTCGTCACGGAACAGACTGAGCTAAGCCACCTTAAATGAGCAGTCTTCTGGTATCATGGTCTAACACTGGCTGCAACTGGATGCAGTTTAGATCAGAAAGATACTCCAGACCTTGATGTTAGTTCAATCAGGTTTATTAAACTAATAGCACAGTTAGCACAGTTCTCTGTGAGTTCGACTCTCTGCTAACTTAAGTGTGGTTACTCTGTCTGACTGAACCAGACTAGCTCTTAGCCACGTGGTGAAGGTGTGAGATTGTAACAACACCCTTGACTGACTCTCTAGATGTTCATCAGTGGAAAGAGGCGGAGCGTGAGTGCCTCGTGTCTTTTATAGTCAAATCCCACCCCTGTCCTGCCTGCTTATTGGTCAAGTCCTGTTCTCTGTGTCCATTAGCTGCTTGTCTGTAAATCATTATGTGTGTGTCTGCATATCATTACAACCTCCACTTTTATTGAGGATAATTTTCAGCTATTTTTTCTTTTGCTTCAATCCTTGTCACCAGTTTTCTCTTTGTTATATTCTCAATGTGTCACCAAGAGACGACGTATGGAGGTGCCACACACCTGAATTTCTTACAAACACGATGTGAGGTTTATTAGGAGACGTTGCTCATACAATCCAAAATGGAGAATGGAAAGCCCGCGCAAACACTCTGCTGACATCACTACAAATCCCGTGATGTTCCACCACCAGGGATATATTCTTTAATACATAACCAAAACCAACAAGCTGCAGGAGTCAGGTCCTGAAAAGGATTTTTTTCTGGCTCTAAATCTGAGCCGCCCAATTGGTAGATCCACTGAGACACATCCTGGCTCTATAGAAGTTTAACAAATGCTTGCTTACAGTTTCATGGGTGGCCTCCAGCTGCATCTTCTGCACATGCTCCACCCATATGCTCATCAATTTTGCATTGGGATCTTGACTTCCACATTTGAGTTAGTTTCAGGCACTTGGTAGTTGCTGGTTTGTAATTTCGACAGCCTGCACACTACTACTGGGAGAAATCAAACTTAAGTGGTTTCAACCCAAAACTCCTTCAGGTTTTAATAGTTTGCCAAAAAAGGGATGAAATGTGGTTGAATTTCCAATCACATCACTATCTTTCTCTTCCTTCCATTCCATTGATTATTGCAGTTTAAAACATACAACAGAAAACAAAAGCTGCAACTGATGTGTCATCAGAGCATTGTTAATTTATTTTCCAGGTTCACACAGCCTGACTTTAAACCAAAAGATGTGTGTAAAGAAAGATCATCAAACACTGCAGGTGCCGTGAAGATTCACTCGTTTCCAGCATGAATATTTAAGGCTGGAAAAGTTACATTTCTTATTCACATGAGAATTTCAAATTTAAAAAAGTGGTATGGAATAAATAATAAAAGCTTGTTTCATTGGTGATGAACTAATAAAACGGGCACAGACTGACGATTATCAGTTGAGAGAATAAAAGAGAAATTGCAGTAATTTTTGCAGATATTTAAAATATGGAATGCTTTAACTTGAGTGGTTACTGACAGAGCCTGTGCCATTTAAAATGGAGTTGTGTATGTTTTTGTGTCAAATGTGATTCTCTGGCAACAGCCTCTCATCTGAGTCAGAATAAGTTTGTGGGTTCAAGCACTGTTCCAGAGACTTGAGAGCACAACCCATAGAATTCCTACAGTGCAGAAGGAGGCTATTCCGCCCATCGGGTCTGCACCAACTCTCCGAAAGGGCACTCCCTAGGCCCCACCCCTGCCTTATCCCCGTAACCACAGTTAACCTATATATCTGTGGACACTATGGGGCAATTTAACATGGCCAATTTACCCAACGTGCACATCTTTGGACTGTGGGAGGAAACCGGAGCACCCGGAGGAACCCAGCGCAGATGCAGGCAGAATGTGCAAACTCCATACATATTCAAGGTCGGAATCGAACCTGGGTCCTTGACGCCGTGAGGCAGCAGTGCTAAGCACTGTGCCACCCAAAATCCAGGTTGGCAGTTGAGCCGAATACTATGGAGTGCCACATTGTCAAAAAGTGCAGGGCACTATGGCTCCTTAGTGTCTGTACTTTTGGCATTATCAGTGCCATTCTGACTCCAAAGTGGCAACTGTGGTGCAAATGCAAACTTCCGGTGCAAACTGTTCCAGATACCATTTTGGTGAGGGCATAACTGCTTGCAAAGGGACTGTCTGCCAGAAGTATGAAGAGCAGGCAGATCATGATTCTATTCAGCGTGTTTTGATGATTTAATACCAGGGCTGCCAGACTGGAGCTTAATGCTTCTGCTAGCACACTCACTTGAACACAGACTGCTGAATATATGTTCTGCAGCAAGAAGGAGTGTTGAAGGGCTCTCAATTGTCCACCTAGGTTGTTCAGAGAGCAATTCTCCTATGAGAATCACAGTCTGCCCTTCTGCAAGGACGTCCTCACTGAAATTTGCCATCTGCTACAACAAAACTGACCTTGCCAATGCCTTTGTAGGTGACTGTGACCATGGACTTTTATATGGTGGGCTCCTTCCAGGCTGGAACATTGGTGCCGTGAGGCAAATATTTGTCACATTTCCCACTTGCATAAGGGACCTAAGACTTTGACTGGGATTTTACCAGCCTGTGGGCTTTTCACAGTAACTTTGTTACAGTGTTAATGTCAGCCTACTTGTGACAATAACGATTATTAAAAACAAAAAATATTGATGGCAATTCTGCCAGACTGCCGGTTAGATGGGTGGGACTTTTCTGGATGCTTCATGGTCCAAGGTGGCATCCTCCAGCAGCAATGCTGCCACTGCTGGAGGATTCACCCCTCTAATCACCAAGGCCTGTCTGTCTGGTCTCAGCACATCAGTACAGTTCTTATGCCTTGTTGAGGTCACCTCCACATGCCTCCTCTTCTTGCAGCCTCAGTAGCAGTCACTTTCTCAGTGATTCTGTCAAAGCTGCAGTGTTACCAGCTGCCTAATTGGACTGGCAGTGTGGGGAGCCAGCCTGCTGTTTTTAATTGGACAATGGGCCTTTTAATTGAATGCTGTCAGTAAAATTTCCACCTGTCATGATATGCAAACATGCAGCTAATGAACACATAGAATAGGACATGACAAAGGAGCAGTCAGGACACTCGGGGGTGGTATCTCACTATAAAAGGGATGAGGCACTCACACCCTGCCTCTTTCCACAGACCAACATCTACAGAGTGAGACAGGGTGTATCCTCAGCATCACACCCCAGCACGTGGCTTAGAGCAAGGCTGGTTCAGTTAGACTGAGTTACTACATTTAGATTAGCAGACAGTCAAACTCATTGAGAACTGTGCTAATAGTTCAATAAAACACATTGAATTCACTTCAAAGTCTGGAGCATCTTTTACTCAAAACTGCATCAAGTGGCAGCTTGTGTTATTCCAAATTACATAACACAACATGATACCAGGAGACTGTTCAATCTAGTTAATTCAACTCCGCAAGATCCGTGAAGACCAGCGAATGTATACCGGCACAATGGAAAAGATTCAGGCTCCTCACCAGCTCAGGACCTCCAGCAATCTCAGTGCCAACTGGCGGACATTCAAGCAGAAATTTCAGCTTTACGTCAAAGCATCAGACCTCAATGGGGCGTCTGATGCACGAAAGATAGCTCTTTTCCTCACCACAGCGGGTGATCACGCCTTGGAAATATTCAACTCCTTTCACTTCGCCGAAGACCACGACAAGACAAAGTTTCAGACCATCCTGGACAAGTTTGACAGCCACTGTGAGGTGGACACCAACAAAATCTTCGAGTGCTACATATTCAAGCAGCGATTGCAAGGTAAAGATGAATCCTTCACCTCATATTTAACTAACCTTAGACTGCTAGTGCAATCCTGCAACTTCGGTGATATCACTGACTCCATGATCAGAGACCAAATCGTTTTTGGAGTTCACTCTGATCCTCTTGAGAGAGTAGCTCTTAAAAATCAAGCATATGACCCTGCCAGTCGCGATTGAAACATGTACAGTGCATGAGCACGCTAGAAATCGCTATTCCCAGTACAAAACGGCAGAAAATGATAGACTAGCCTCACATGAGGCAGAGAGTGTGCAGGCCATCTCCCGAATGCAGCACCTCAACATTGACGAAAGCGGCCATTCCGCGCGCTCTTCCCGGGGCCCGACGCATGCGCGATGCGAACGGGATAATGAAGCGGCCGAAACCCGCACTGCGCATGTGCAACGACTCACGGAGCGTCAGGAAGCCGACGTCATGACGTGTTCGAACTGTGGCACCGCCCATTTAAAGAAACACTGCCCTGCAAGAGGCAGACGCTGTTTAAACTGCGGGAAGCCAGGCCACTATGCAGCCCTGTGCAGATCTGCACCACCAGTCAGGAGCTAGCGCTCCTAATTCCGACGACGGCGCATCCAGAGTGTGCAACATCGCCGACAGGACTCTGATCCCGGCAGTGCAACAAATCCAGATGATGAATGCCTGGACAATGCCTACCGTGTGGGCATTATTACAACGTGTGAATATGCCACGCCAGACACATCGCAAGTCCAATCCATCCAGGTTGTGGATTCCGCGGACGAATGGCGAGCAGTGATGAAGGTCAACCACTGCCCCATCCAGTTTAAGCTGGACACAGCGGCCTCTGCCAACCTCCTCTCACAGGCAGACTTCAGATGCATTAAGAAACCCCCCCACGGTCCTTCCAGCTGCCTGCAAGCTCCTGGATTACAACGGGAATGCCATCACGGCACTGGGATCCTGCCATCTGCACGTATCCAAACGACACACACAAGCATGGTTACGCTTTGAAATTGTTAAGCCGGACAGGGCATCCCTACTAGATGCGCGCACGCTTGCAAGCAGCTGAACCTCATTCAAAGGGTTTACACCACAACATCCTCCCGTGTGGATCTTCAGGCCGGCATCGATGACATCCCCGCCCAGTATCCAGATGTGTTCAGCAGGATGGGCACGCTGCCGTATTGATACAAGATTCTGCTACGACCTGATGCCAAGCCAGTGGTCCACGCACCACGGCGAGTCCCTGCTCCACTGAGAGAGCGCCTGAAGGCACAGCTCAAGGATCTTCAGCAAAAAGGTATCATATCCAAGGTCACCGAACTGACTGACTGAGTCAGCTCGATGGTGTGCGTCAAGAAGCCTTCGGGGGACCTGCGCATCTGCATTGATCCCAAGGATCTCAATAAGGATATCATGCGGGAACACTACCCCAACCCGAAGTGGGAGGAACTCACGAGTGAGATGGCACACGCGCGCTTCTTCACCAAATTGGATGCATCACAGGGATTTTGGCAAATCCAGCTGGAAGCGTCCAGCAGAAGACTCTGCACCTTCAACATGCCTTTTGGCAGATACTGCTACAATCGCATGCCATTTGGCATCATCTCAGCATCGGAGATATTTCATCGCATCATGGAGCAGATGAGGGAGGCATTGAAGGTCCGTGTGTATGTGGACGACATCATCATATGGTCCACGACCCCTGAAGAACATGTGTCCCGTCTCCAGAAGGTATTCTGCTGTGTACTTGCCAACGGCCTAAAGTTAAACAGGTCCAAATGTTGTTTTGGCACATCGCCGCTCAAGTTCCTAGGCGACCAGATCTCACAGCATGGTGTGCGCCCGGACACAGCCAAAATCAAGGCCATCGAGGCGATGAAGGTTTCTGAGGACAAAAAGGCGGTGCTGCGCTTCTTGGGTATGGTCAATTTTCTGGGCAAGTTTATCCAAACATGGCCACACACACCACAGCCCTACCCAACCTGGTGAAAAAGCCTGCCTTTGAGTGGAAGGCGGCACACCAGGCAGAGTGGCTGGAGCTGAAAGTCAAGCTCACCACTGCACCAGTCCTGGCATTCTTCGGCCCGGACCGGAGACAAAGTTATCCACAGATGCGAGTCAGGATGGCATCGGTGCGGTGTTGCTTCAACGAGAAGACACATCATCCTGGGCATCAGTAGCCTACACATCAAGGGCGATGACGCCCACTGAAACCAGATATGCACAGATTGAGAAGGAGTGCTTGGGTCTTCTCACCGGCATCCTCAAATTTCATGATTATATCTACGGCCTGCCGACATTCACTGTCGAGACGGATCATAGGCTTCTGGTCCACATCATCCACAAGGACCTGAATGACATGACACCTCGGTTGAAGAGAATCCTGTTTAAACTTAGGAGGTATGTCTTCAACTTGGTGTACACACCTGGCAAGGAGATCATCATCGCTGATACATTGTCCCGCTCCGTCACCTCGCTCAGTGAGCCACTGGAGATCATCCAGCGCATCGAATCGCAGGTGCAGTTGTGTGCTAGCACTCTCCCGGCGACAGATGAGAAGGTAGTTCTCATCCAAAGACCCCCTCTTACAGCAAGTCATCCACAACCTCACCAATGGCTGGCAGAAAGGGCAGTGCCCACAATTTTACAACGTGATGGATAATCTGACGGTGATTGATGGTATCTTCCTCTAGCTGGACAGGATTGTCATTCCGCTCAGTCTCCAGACCTTGGTGCTGCGGCAGATTCGTGAGGGATACCTGGGTGCCGAGAAGTGCAGACGCAGAGCCCGACAAGCTGTCTACTGGCCCGGCAAAAGCCAGGACATCACGAACATGGTCCTAAACTGTGCTACCTGTCAGCGGTTCCAGCCAGTGCAGAGCAAGGAGACGTTCCAACAGCTGACGTAGTGACCTCTCCGTGGTCCAACGTTGGCATCGATCTCTTTCATGCGAATGGTCGCGACTACGTATTGATCATCGACTATTTCTCTAAGCACCCTGAGGTGCTGAAGCTCCCGGACCTCACCTCTCGGACCGTCATCAAAGCCTGTAAGGAGACGTTCTCAAGGCATGGCATCCCAACCACCGTCATGAATGCCAATGGCCCGTGCTTTAGCAGTTGACAGTGGTCCACATTTGCCAGGTCATACAAATTCCAGCATGTCACCTCCAGTCCGCAGTGTCCGCAGTCCAATGGAAAAGTCGAGAAAGGGGTGCACATTGTGAAACAGCTCATGTGCAAGGCCACGGACTCTGCTTCCGACATACACCTTGCACTGCTCGCATACAGGGCGACTCCATTGTCCACTGGCATGTCTCTGGCTCAACTCCTGATGAACAGGGACCTGTGGACGCGCTTCCAGCCATACACCTGCCCAACCTGGATCACCTCCCGGTGCTGCAGAAGATGCAGCAGTTCAGAGACCGTCAAAAGCAGGGCTATGATGCCCATGCCACCGATCTGGCCGTGCTACCCCCGGCAGACACTGTAAGGATCAAGATACCGGATGGTGGGTGGTCTGCCCCGGCTGTCGTTGTTCGACAGGCTCTTATGTTGTACGTATGGCTGATGGCTCCATCGTGCGAAGGAATCGACGGGCACTGCGCAAAGTTGCCTGCCCGCAACCACTTTCTCCTCCATTTCCATATGTTGGATTGCCACCTCCTGATACCTCATACTACGAGGCCACCAGTCAGGCTTCCATCCTGCCAGTCAAGGCGCCGTCGTCCCCTCCACCACCTCCAGCGGTCAACCAGGATCAGACGCAAGCCTCAGAGACTGGACTTGTGAATGTTTGTTTTGTTTGCTCTGTTCTGTTGTCCTCCGTCAGTCACGTTAGGCAGACTCATTCACCTGTAAATACATTCACATACGCCAACAAAACATAAAAAAAGGGGAGATGTCATGAAATGCAAACATGCAGCTAATGAACACATAGAATAGGACACGACCAATGAGCAGTCGGGACACCCAGGGGTGGTATCTCACTATAAAAGGGATGAGGCACTCACACCCCACCTCTTTCCACAGACCAACATCTACAGAGTGAGACAGGGTGTATCCTCAGCATCGCACCCCAGCACGTGGCTTAGAGCAAGGCTGGTTCAGTCAGACTGAGTTACTATATTTAGATCAGCAGAGAGTCGAACTCATTGAGAACTGTGCCAATAGTTCAATAAAACACATTGAACTCACTTCAAAGTATGGAGCATCTTTTACTCAAAACTGCATCAAGTAGCAGCTTGTGTTATTCCAAATTACATAACACAACACCACCATCGTCCTGTTGTCCACTTGCACATACCTGGAACCTGCATTTGGCCTGATGTTAAGATTCACCCATGTGCCGGTAATATCCCGCCCTCTGCAATTCTAGATAGCTGAACCCATTTCATTCTTTCTTACCAAGGAACAGAAGATGGAACAAGCATGTGGCTACATCAGGATTGCAGGCCTCTTCATGGTAGGGAGCCATGGGCGAAACACATATTGCTTATCAGCTGCCTCGATGAGGGATTCCACTCCCTCAATGCCCAGCTGATGTGCAACCATATGCTGATCATATTGCAGCTCACGGCTGGTATGCTGCCAGCAGTCAATATGCCTTCATTTTGTGGCAGTCTGCTGTGCCATCTGCATTTGAGTCACCACAAGAATTCAGAGGGCAGTTACTGGGTGACAAGGGGCACCCATTAATAAAATGACAAAACCCACACACAGTGCATGAAGTGAAGACCACACAAACTGTGATAGAGCAGATCAGTGATGTGCTAGGCTTCTGCAGGTTGGTTTACTCTGGAAGAGCCCTACGCTATGTGTCAAGATTCACAACCTCTCAATTCTCACCAACTGCAAGGCGAGCATCTGTGGAGGAGAGGAGGGAACATACACAGTCCCTTTCTCACTAGGCCGCCCGTGATGGATTGATGCAGTTACAGTATCAGCAAGCACAAACCCAATTCCCCAGTTTCCAAGTCACATGCCCTCCCTTCCCTCTCTTGTTGAACATCATGGTATACAATTGGCCACAATGTAAAACAAAATGCTATCACAAAATCAATACTCCAAACCAAATTTATAAATGAAAACATGTCTCTTGCTTACAAATGAACTGCACCATTTTGGCATTGGTAGCAGCAATCTGAGCTGTCTGACAAGCATACAGCAAAGGGATAATACCTGGCTCATGCTCCATGGAACAACTGCCACTCCCCTATAGCAGTGCCTAAGGGGGGCAGATTGCTGGATTATTGGGAGACCCTTTGAACATTGGTATCCACAATCATGATGGCAGAAGTCTGGTCTTGCATGACAGCCAGCTGGGATAGCATTAAAGATGCCTGAGCTTCCACTGCAGCACCCAAGCTTTGGGTGATTTCTGATTGTGCTGCAATAAAAGCTGAAACATTGGCCATTGGACGGTGCAGCATAGTTGGGTCCAAAAGTGTGCTTATGGAGTTGGCCAGCACTCACACGTTGGAAAGAATGGGCTCCAAGCTCTGTGCCAAGCCCTGTGCCAATTTGGATTCATCCATGCTCCCTGACATTGCATGCTGTCTTTTGGCAAGTCAGGCATTTAATTTTGCTTACTCATCAAGCTTTTTCTTGTGGCCTACTTTATAAATTGCTCATCTGCTGGCAACTACAACTATCCTTATCCCTTGCCCTGGCCGCAAGCCACTTGTGTCCTGTGTCTCACTCATTCTGTCTCTGTCCTATCTTCCATATTTCATGCAATGTCAGTTTCTAAGCGGGTGGATTAAATTGAGTGATGATATTTACTTTTCTTCATTCTTTTCCCACTGTTCCTCCTCTGCCTGGCCAGATGGCAGTTCTTGAGTATTTGAAAGGAGAAAAAAACAAAGATCAGGTTGTGGTGCGGGGAGGGGGAGAAACCAAGGGGTGCTTACTCTATTTGCAGATTGCAAATCAGAAGGAGTTGTGGGATGAGGAGGAACTGGGATGTGAGAAGGAGGATGAGATATGAAAACACTATAATTTTCTATGGCTTAACCCCTACCAATGTCCAGGATCTCAGCGACTGCCATGCCAATGATGGAGACCAATGTATTGGTGCCTGTCCCACACCAGTTAGTTCCTGCCTTTGTGTGTGTGCCATCTTATTCTGCAAAGGAGAGGGAAGGATGCCAGTGAATGTGGTGCAGCGTGTTTGGATGATGTCAATGTCATGGTTGAATAGCTGCCAGTGTGTGCAAACCACAAGATGTGAGTGTGAGACTTGCAGCAGTGCTAGGTGAGAGTGAGGTGAAACAATGAGTGATAGGTATGTGTTGTGATTTTTAGAGATTGTTGGTTGGTGAGAAGTGTGGTCGTGGTGCATTGATCAGTCTGAGAGACTAGTGGCCCCATTGGTGGCAGAATGACATTTAAAGATATATCACTAACATTGACTAATCATAGGGCGACATGTGGCGCAGTGGATAGCACTGGGACTGTGGCGCTGAGGACCCGAATTCCGGCCCTGGGTCACTGTCCGTGTGGAGTTTGCACATTCTCCCCATGCCTGCATGAGTTTCACCCCCACAGATGTACAGGTGGATTGGCCACGCTAAAATTGCCCCTTAATTGGAAAAAAAAATAATTGGGTATGCTAAATTCATTCGAAAAAACATTGACCAATCGTGAGATAATTGAATGTCTTGTGGCACTGCGGTTAGATCCTCAGGGCTTGATCCCTGACATTGACCACCACAGCTGTCTGGTCTCAATGACTTTGCAAACTTTGTCTGGAGAGCCCCTGATCCCTGATGGAAAAGTCGTATCTTTCCTCCTCTTTGTGTTCTCCCCCAGTCAAGTGCAGGTTCAGAGACTCATGGAGTACGCTCTCTCGTTGCAGCATAATTCACTCTTTTTCCTACTGAGATTTCCTTTCACCAGTACTTCCAGTACCTGCTCCAGCCACAATGCATCTTCTCTTTAAGAAGAACTATCTGGCTTTAAGTCATGCAGGCTAACTTTAAGTGATGATAGACTTGCACAAACCTAAGGCCCCCTGTGGAGCCACTCAACGATGCTTTTTATGCTAGCTGCATGAAGCATACTAATTAAAGGGCAGCACAAAGTTGGGATGGCTTAAATTATGATGGTGGACTGTAAATGAATATGGGATAATCCTCTGGCCTCTCTGTTTTGTTATTCTTTTGCTATATGTTTCACTTCAGGCTCCAACAAATTTAAGTCCAGAGACACACATCTGCAGTCATTTGGAGTTGATCAGCAGGAAATTGTAGGATTGCGTTGCGCTACACAGTAAGTCCTTGCTTAACATTGTTGTTAAGTTCTGAAAAGTGCAACTTTAAATGAAACAATAATATGTGAATCAGATTTTCTCATTTTGACCAATATAAAAGCTGCAGTAAGGATCTGTAGGTCCTTTCTCATCAGGAACAAACATTAAGTTGAAATACTTAACATTGCTAAATTCCTATATTTCTAAATGAAATAACATTTGAAATAAAATCAGTATTATAATATAGAATAAATATGCCTATTCCTAGATAACTGCAGCTCTGGGCTCTCCAGCTCGCTGCCTCTTTGGCTGGCTTCCTGACTCTCTTACCCTCTGCACCCACTTGGTCTCCGCACTCTTGCTCCATGATACAGCATCTTACCGTGTCTCGTACTCGGCATTTCCCTCTGCCAAACCCTTACTGTGGCTGAGGGCTTATAGATGAGTGGTGAGAGACCGGAAGAGCTGCTTGGAGTTGAACAGTTGCAATGGTACACTGAAAGCTGGAGAGGGAGGGTTCACTTTTTAATTTTAAAAAATAATCTTTTATTGTCACAAGTAGGCTTACCTTAACACTGCAATGAAGTTACTGTGAAAAGTGCCTAGTCACCACATTCCGGCGCCTGTTCCGGCACACAGAGGGAGAATTCAGAATGTCCAAATTACCTAACAGCATGTCTTTCGGGACTTGTAGGACGAAACCCACGCAGACATAGGGAGAATGAGCGTTCAGACTCCGCTACAGACAGTGATTCAAGCTGGGAATCGAACCTGGGACCCTGGCGCTATGAAGCAACAGGGCTAACCACTGTGGTAACGTGCCACCCTTGAGGGAAGGCCAACATCAACCAGAAGGGTCGGTGGGGGGTGGACAGCGACCAGGTAGGTCGACGGGTGGGTGGATGGGCAGGATAGAAGGTCGGCAAGGCCTGGGTGATACGGAAGGTTTGCACGGACCGAGATAGTTGGCAGGAGGGAAGGTCGGCAGCGAGGAGGAGGGTCGGCAGGCGGGAAAATCGGCAGTGTCCTTTGAGGGTCAGCAAGGGGGAATGTCGGCAGCAACTGTGAGGTTGGCAGGAGGCAAGGTTGGCAGTTACCATGAAGTATGGTGAGGGGGAGAGTCAGCAGCGACCGCGAGGGTCGGCGGGATGTTAGTTCGGCAGTGACCGTGAGCTCGGCAAGGGGGTGGGTCAGTAGCGACCAGGTGGGTTGAGAAGTGTGAGGGTCAGCGAGAGGGAAGATCAGGGAGGGGGTTAGGAAGTGGCAGGGGCTGCTCCAAAATGGCGTTGATCAGGACACATGATCCCATGTCGACTGCAAAACATTAACACAAAAACCCTAACACTAAACACAAATATGGGCCTTGTTCGTTTACTGACATTGAAACAGAATGACTTAAAGTAGCGCAACATAAAAGAGGGACTTACTGTATTACAATAATACAAACTGCAGATTTCTGACTACTCAGTTAACATTTTAAGAACTGACTTTTAGAGTTGACGTTTACTTGATATAATAAGTTCACTATCCATTACTTTTCGTTTGTAATTAATGGTGTCCTGTGGTCTGTTTATGAAAAATTAAAGTTGTGTTGTCATGTAAGCAGGATGGTAAACTTTTGGGAACAGTCGGAAATCAATACGAAAAATTAAGTAAATATAGTTATTTTTTAAATGTGGTTCTTCTCGCATGGAACTCACAAATTATGATAACTTGAGACGGGAACTGGTTTGTTGCAAACAAACGTAGACTTAACTGCGAACGCACATTGAGGTATTTACAGGCTCATCGCCATTTTACTACATCTAGCACAGCACTGACACTGTCCACTGGTTGGTTGACAGGAGGGAGGGACAACCACTCCCATTACCACTCAAATAAAGAAAAACTGTTCAGTAAATTTGTATATGGCTGGAGGGAATAGGTGTATCAGTCTTCGGGCAGTCATCATAGACCAATAAATATGTATAAAAAAGGTTGTAGGGAGGCCAGAATTAAAAAGGTGCTACTACAGAGAGGAAGGCAGGCAGGGGGTTTGGGTCTTCCGAACCTGATGTACTATTACTGGGCGGCGAATGTGGAGAAGGTACGGAGCTGGGTCAGAGGACTTGATCCCCAATGGGTCAGAATGGAGGAGAGTTTGTGTAGGGGGTCGGGATTGAAGGCGCTAGCGACAGCGCCACTCCCGACGGCCCCAGGGAGATACTCAGGGAGTCCGGTAGTAATAGCTTTGTTGAGAATTTGGAGGCAGTTTCGACAGCACTTCAGGTTGGGGGCATGGTCAAGGGAAATGCCGATTCGGGGAACCATAGGTTTGAGCCAGGGAAGTGGGATGGAAATTTTCGGAGATGGGAGGAGAAAGGAATTAGAACACTAAAAGATTTTTTTTTTAAATTTAGAGTACCCAATTCATTTTTTCCAATTAAGGGGCAATTTAGCGTGGCCAATCCACCTACCCCTGCACATCTTTGGGTTGTAGGGGCGAAACCCACGCAAACACGGGGAGAATGTGCAAACTCCACTTGGACAGTGTCCCAGAGCCGGGATCGAACCTGGGACCTCGGTGCCATGAGGCAACAGGACTAACCCACTGCGCCACCGTGCTGCCCAAAGATTTATTTCTTGGGAGTCGTTTTGCAGGATTGAAGGAGCTGGGAACGAAGTAGGGGCTGGAGCAGGGGGAAATATTTAGATACATGTAGGTTCGAGACTTTGCCAGAAAGGAGATACAGAGCTTCCCAGTAGAGCCGTCTTCCACATTGCTGGAGGAGGAGCTGACGACAGGAAGACTGGAGAAGGGGGTAGTATCAGCAGTTTACGGGGCTATTTTGGAGGAGGAGAAGGCACCTCTAGAAGCGATCAAGGCAAAGTGGGAGGAAGAGTTGGGAGAGGGTATGGAGGAGGAGTTCTGGTGTGAGGTGCTCCGGAGGGTGAACGCCTCCACCTCGTGTGCGAGGTTGGGGCTGATGCAGCTGAAGGTGGTGTATAGAGTGCACCTTACAAGGGCGAGGATGAGCCGGCTCTTTGAGGGGGTAGAAGATGTGTGTGAACATTGCGGGGGAGGCCCCGCAAACCACGTTCATCTGTTTTGGTCCTGTCCATAGCTGGAGGATTACTGGAAGGAGCGGTTTAGGGTAATCTCTAAAGTGGTGCACGTGAAACTGGACCCGGGCCCTCGGGAGGCCATGTTCGTGGTGTCAGACGAGCCAGGGTTGGAGCCGGGCACGGAGGCAGATGTTGTAGCCTTCGCCCGATGTTCATCGCCTGGTGTTCACCCTCCAGAGCACCTCACACTAGAACCCCTCCTCCATACCCTCTCCCAACTCTTCCTCGCACTTTGCCTTGATCCCTTCTAGTGGTGTTTTCTCTTCCTCCAAAATAGCCCTGTAAACTGCCGATACTACCCCCTTCTCCAGTCTCCCTGCCGCAGATGTTGATCACCCGAAGTCGGATCCTGTTAGAGTGGAGATCAACCTCGCCACCCTGTGCCCTGGCGTGGCGGGGGGACCTGCTGGAATTCTTAACGCTTGACAAGTTCATATTTGAACCGAGGGGAAGGATGGAGATGTTCTACAATTCATGGGCGTTATTTATTATGCACTTTCGAGAATTGGATCACAGCGAACATTAGGAAGGTTGGGGGCGGCGAGGGAGATTGTATGTGTTAATGGTGACTATGGGTGATTCCTGATTCCTTTTTGTCATTTGTTTGTGTTAACATGCGGGCCAATGTCTGGAGTTTGGTGGGAGGATGGGATCGTTGTTATTGATATGGGGATTGACATTACATTCATTACTGATTATTGTTTATTGTTAGGTGTAAATTTGGGAGAAAATGTGAAAAAGGAAGAGAATAAAAAAATATTTAAAAACAAAAAGGTTGTAGGGAAAAGGCATTAAAGCAGGCTTTTTCAAACTGCTGGTCATGACCCCGCGGGTGGGTCACTAGCGGATGATGGGAGGGTTGCGGAACGATCGGCCGCAGCGATCTTGATCGCAGGAGAAACGCCGAACAGCTGCCACCGGCTTTTAAGATGAGAATGCCAGTAGTGACCAGCCTTTAAATACAAACGATGGAGTTTTCCCGCCAGAAGCGGTGGCAGACAGCAGGTCATGCGTCCGGCCTGTAAACTGACGTCACGCGCCCTCTCTATCCATGCTTTGGGTGTGAAATCTGGGGAGAAATTCCACCATTTTGTAGCTATCAGTAATCAAGGAACAGGACTGTGAAGAACTGAATATGGCTTGCTTTGTAATAAGGAAAACAGAGTCAGAGACACAAACAAGCCAGGATCTCGCAACTGAATTTGCTGGAGAGAGCTGCTCAGGAAAGTCCATGGCAGGTCAAAGCAGTTCTGATGGGAGCTGTGTGCAGAGATCCAGGGCCTCTGGTGAACAACCCATTAAGATGAAACTGAAATCATGAACAAAGCAATATAATGTGATATCTTGAGGTATGGCATTGTTAATTGGACCACTGCAAATCAGGATGCAAAGCCCATGTGTGTTATGTGCAGGGAAGTACTGGCAAATGAAAGATTAAAGCTTTCAAAACTTCAAAGGCATTTGAAGATGGAGCATGCCGAGTGCGAGGACAAACCTCTTGATTTTTTTCAAAGGATGTAGTGAGAATTTAAATCGTCAGCTGCTTAGCAGAAATGTAACATTGAATGACAAAGCTCAATTCTCCTCTTACATGGTAGCTTATCATGTTGCTTAAGAAAATATGTCCATCTAAACTGGAGAGGCATAAATATCCTGGCCGCGAGGTTTGCTAGTGTCACACGGGAGGGTTTAAACTAGTATGGCAGGGGGGTGGGCACGGGAGCAATAGGTCAGAAGGTGAGAGCATTGAGGGAGAACTAGGGAATAGGGACAGTGTGGCTCTGAGGCAGAGCAGACAGGGAGAAGTTGCTGAACACAGCGGGTCTGGTGGCCTGAAGTGCATATGTTTTAATGCAAGAAGTATTACGGGTAAGGCAGATGAACTTAGAACTTGGATTAGTACTTGGAACTATGATGTTGTTGCCATTACAGAGACCTGGTTGAGGGAAGGGCAGGATTGGCAGCTAAACTTTCCAGGATTTAGATGTTTCAGGCGGGATAGAGGGGGGTGTAAAAGGGGTGGCGGAGTTGCGCTACTGGTTAGGGAGGATATCACAGCTGTACTACGGGAGGACACCTCCGAGGGCAGTGAGGCTATATGGGTAGAGATCAGGAATAAGAAGGGTGCAGTCACAATGTTGGGGGTTTACTACAGGTCTCCCAACAGCCAGCGGGAGATAGAGGAGCAGATAGGTAGACAGATTTTGGAAAAGAGTAAAAACAACAGGGTTGTGGTGATGGGAGACTTCAACTTCCCCAATATTGACTGGGACTCACTTAGTGCCAGGGGCTTAGATGGGGCAGAGTTTGTAAGGAGCATCCAGGAGGGCTTCTTAAAACAATATGTAGACAGTCCAACTAGGGAAGGGGTGGTACTGGACCTGGTATTGGGGAATGAGCCCGGCCAGGTGGTAGATGTTTCAGTAGGGGAGCATTTCGGTAACAGTGACCACAATTCAGTAAGTTTTAAAGTACTGGTGGACAAGGATAAGAGTGGTCCTAGGATGAATGTGCTAAATTGGGGGAAGGCTAATTATAACAATATTAGGCGGGAACTGAAGAACATAGATTGGGGGTGGATGTTTGAGGGCAAATCAACATCTGACATGTGGGAGGCTTTCAAGTGGCAGTTGAAAGGAATTCAGGACCGGCATGTTCCTGTGAGGAAGAAGGATAAATACGGCAATTTTCGGGAACCTTGGATGACGAGAGATATTGTAGGCCTCGTCAAAAAGAAAAAGGAGGCATTTGTCAGGGCTAAAAGGCTGGGAACAGACGAAGCCTGTGTGGAATATAAGGAAAGTAGGAAGGAACTTAAGCAAGGAGTCAGGAGGGCTAAAAAGGGTCACGAAAAGTCATTGGCAAATAGGGTTAAGGAAAATCCCAAGGCTTTTTACACGTACATAAAAAGCAAGAGGGTAGCCAGGGAAAGGGTTGGCCCACTGAAGGATAGGCAAGGGAATCTATGTGTGGAGCCAGAGGAAATGGGCGAGATACTAAATGAATACTTTGCATCAGTATGCACCAAAGAGAAGGAATTGGTAGATGTTGAGTCTGGAGAAGGGTGTGTAGATAGCCTGGGTCACATTGAGATCCAAAAAGATGAGGTGTTGGGCGTCTTAAAAAATATTAAGGTAGATAAGTCCCCAGGGCCTGATGGGATCTACCCCAGAATACTGAAGGAGACTGGAGAGGAAATTGCTGAGGCCTTGACAGAAATCTTTGGATCCTCACTGTCTTCAGGTGATGTCCCAGGGGACTGGAGAATAGCCAATGTTGTTCCTCTGTTTAAGAAGGGTAGCAAGGATAATCCAGGGAACTACAGACTGGTGAGTCTTACTTCAGTGGTAGGGAAATTACTGGAGAGAATTCTTCGAGACAGGATCTACTCCCATTTGGAAGCAAATGGACGTATTAGTGAGAGGCAGCACGGTTTTGTGAAGGGGAGGTCGTGTCTCACTAACTTGATAGAGTTTTTCGAGGAGGTCACTAAGATGATTGATGCAGGTAGGGCAGTAGATGTTGTCTATATGGACTTCAGTAAGGCCTTTGACAAGGTCCCTCATGGTAGACGAGTACAAAAGGTGAAGTCACATGGGATCAGGGGTGAGCTGGCAAGGTGGATACAGAACTAGCTAGGTCATAGAAGGCAGAGAGTAGCAATGGAAGGATGCTTTTCTAATTTGAGGGCTGTGACCAGTGGTGTTCCACAGGGATCAGTGCTGGGACCTTTGCTGTTTGTAGTATATATAAATGATTTGGAGGAAAATGTAACTGGTCTGATTAGTAAGTTTGCAGACGACACAAAGGTAAGTGGAATTGCGGGTAGCGATGAGGACTTTCAGAGGATACAGCAGGATTTAGATTGTTTGGAGACTTGGGCGGAGAAATGGCAGATGGAGTTTAATCCGGACAAATGGAAGGTAATGCATTTTGGAAGGTCTAATGCAGGTAGGGAACATACAGTGAATGGTAGAACCCTCAAGAGTATTGAAAGTCAGAGAGATCTAGGTGTACAGGTCACAGGTGGAGAAGGTCGTCAAGAAGGCGTACGGCATGCTGGCCTTCATTGGCTGGGGCATTGAGTATAAGAATTGGCAAATCATGTTGCAGCTGTATAGAACCCTAGTTAGGCCACACTTGGAGTATAGTGTTCAATTCTGGTCGCCACACTACCAGAAGGATGTGGAGGCTTTAGAGAGGGTGCAGAAGAAATTTACCAGAATGTTGCCTGGTATGGAGGATATTAGCTAAGAGGAGCGGTTGAATAAACTTGGTTTGTTCTCACTGGAACGGAGGTTGAGGGGCGACCTGATAGAGGTCTACAAAATTATGAGGGGCATAAACAGAGTGGATAGTCAGAGGCTTTTCCCCGGGGTAGAGGGGTCAATTACTAGGGGGCATAGGTTTAAGGTGAGAGGGGCAAGGTTTAGAGTAGATGTACGAGGCAAGTTCTTTTTACACAGAGGGTAGTGGGTGCCTGGAACTCGCTACCGGAGGAGGTGGTGGAAGCAGGGACGATAGTGACATTTAAGGGGCATCTTGACAAATACATGAATAGGATGGGAATAGAGGGATACGGACCCAGGAAGTGTAGAAGATTTTAGTTTAGACGGGCAGCATGGTCGGCACGGGCTTGGTGGGCCGAAGGGCCTGTTCCTGTGCTGTACATTTCTTTGTTCTTTGTCCCACATTATAGCAGAGACATTTGGCGGGATTCTCCCAAGTGCCGACGCCGGAGCAAAAACGGGAGTATTTTATTCCGGCGTCTGCGCCCGTTCCGGGACCCCATTCTGCGGCCCACAGGGGCTAGAACGGCGCTGGAGCGGCCTCCACTGCCCCAGCTGCCGATCCCGGCCAGAACCCGGCGCTACGGGGTCTGCGCATGCACAGTTGAGCCGGGGCCAACTAGCGCATGCGTAGTGGCCTTCTTCCCTGCGGCGGCCCCGACGCCAAATGGCACAAGGGCTACAGGAGCCAGCGCGGAGGAAAGGAGGCCGGGGGGCAGAGAGGCTGGCCCGCCAATCAGTGGGCCCCGATCGGGCCCAGGCCACTACGGAGGCACCTCCCCCCCACAGGCCGCTCCCGGACCCTTTAATGCCGAGGTCCCGCCGGCTCAGTGGATGTTAGAACGGCGCCAGCAGGACTCGGTTTTTTGTTGACGACCGCTCGGCCCATCCGGCCCGGATAATCGGCACGCTGGCCCGGGGCCGGAGAATTGGCGCATCCCCTGACCGCCGACCACGCCGGCGCTGATTCTCCTCATTGCGGAGAATTGCGACCCGTGGCGTGGGCGGCGTGGCGTGATTCGCGCGGCACCGCGCCGATTCTCTGACCCGGCGGGGGGTTTGGAGAATTTCGCCCCTTAATTCTCCCTGGAACATCAGATATGGTTTGCATTGTTCTAGATGAGAAGTCAGCTGAAAAGCTGATATCCATTCCACTCGTGATAACACAGTGGCTCACCGAATTTGTGATACGGCTGAGAATTTAGAAGTCCAGTGTATTTTTTGTTTAAAGTCAGCACAGGAGTTCTCAATACAAATAAACAAAAGTACAGACGTTTCAGATTGTGCAAGCTTGCTAGTTTACAATAGATATGTTTAGCACAATGTATTTGATGAGAATTTGTTGTGCTGCATGATATTACCAACCAACACGACTGGTGCGGAGATTTTTGAAGCATTCGTGTTTGGAAAGTGAGGGCTCGACTGGGTTCATTGCAGAGGAACCACAAGCGATCGGATAGCCAACATGACTGGGAAAAACAGTGGAGTTATAATATGGATTAAGCAGGCAGCTGGTCAGGACAGTGTTTGGAATCATTGTTTTATTCACCGTGAGGCATTGGCATCGAAAGGAATTCCACCCAACCTTGAAGTAGTGTAGAAAGAAATTATGAAAGTTGTGAATTTCATTAAAAGTAGCGCTGTCAATACCAGGCTTTTTGAGGCTCTGTGTTCTGATATGGGGTCCGAACACACACGTTGATTGCTCCACACAGAGGTAGATTGGCTGTCAAGGTGGTGGGTGTTTGTCAGAGTTTATGAACTGAGGTATCAAATCCACGCTTTCCTTGTTCAGAAATCATCCCCTCTGACTGATTCGTTTGGTGATGAAATTTGGATGCTAACTATGTCTTACCTTGCAGACATCTTTTCAATTCTAAATGAACTGAACCTCAAATTGTAAGGGAAAGATGATGATTGCTTTTGGCACTATGAAGAAATAGATGCTTTCCAAAAGCCATTAAAAGTTTAGCAAATGCGCGCACAAAGCCGAAACTACTACATGTACCCCACACTGCTACAACACATCGAAGAAAACAGTGTTAGTACAGGAACTGTCGATAGGCTGGCAAGCCTTATTCAGTCGCATCTGGCTTAAGTCGCATAAGGCATAAGTGTACATTAAAAATAAATGTCTTTGAAAAAATAGTAGGCATGAATTCTTAGCTAAATACTGAAGATGCTGGAAATCTGAAATAGAAGCAGAAAACTCTGGCAAAACCTAGCAGGTCTCGCAGCATTTTTAGAGAGGGGAAATAGAGTTAATATTTGAGATTGATGACCTTTCATCAGGGATGAATTCTCCTTTAGTTGACAATTTTGTGATGGTATGGCCCTAACACCCAACCAAGGTGAAACTACCACTAACTGGTAACAATTTCTACTGTAGACCAGACCCGAATTAGTAGTGTAGGGTGGTTCGGACAGCAATAAACCACCCCTCATTGGCTTTACTCACTGATCTGAACTGTTATATGTGCATTCCTTGATCTGGTTCAATTTCACTTCCTCTTCTCCTTGTGCATCTTTCTTGTATTGGGGACATATCTAAATAAGACCATCTTTTTCTGTACAGCGAGTAGCAGTTTGTCTCATTTTAATACTCCCAGGGAAGAAAAGCCTAAAGTTCCTTCATTGCAGCTTGGAATTGGATCTTAATTGATTCCAGTTATTACCTTCTACTCAAATCTGGAAACCTATTTCACTGCTCTGTAAAGAAGAATTTCCTGATATAATTCCAAAATTTAGCTTTTTTGTGCTTTTACTTAAACCCAGAATATTTTTTTAACCTGCTATTTTTTCCATTCCTTAACAATCCTGAATAAGTACATAAGATTGCTTATTAATTACTCACTTTCCAAACTGAAACTGCAGGTTTCAACCATGGTTCAGTTCGCAGCACTTTTGACTCTGAGTCAGAAGCTTTTGAGTTCAATTCCCACACCAGGTGGATATTCTAGTGCAGTACTGGGGGAGCGCTGCTCTGTTGGAGACAGTGATCTACCAGCCTTGTGTCGCCCGACTCTGGACATGATGAGGCCAGTAAATCTCGCAAGAGGCTTTTCACAAGATTTACAAAGCTCGTTACACCTCGTGAGATCTTGATCCCATCCTGGCAGATTTGCATATTTAAGTGTGCCGTAAGCTCACGTTCGTGCCGGAGTTACTCAAAGCGTGGGACCTAATGGCCTCGCCTCGGGGACCCCGAGTGGGCGCTGTTTAGCAATCGTTTTCACAAACGTGGATCAGGCGTACCGGCACCCGAGGGGGCCTTTCAGGCAATTGGGGGCCCGCACGTGGTTGGGCTCTAGGCAGGGTGGTATCCTGGCACTGTGGCACTGGCAGCCTACCCAAGTACCAGGCTGGTGACAAGGTAGCATCTTGCCTGTGCTGGGGATCAGGCCTGGGGTGCCCTGCCCTTATGAAGTGGGGTGCGGGGTTCTCAAGGACACACTCGTTGATAAGTTGGTGTGTTTGGGGGGTGGGGGTGTGGACGCTGCGTTCGGGGTATCCAGAGATTGTGGGTCCTCCGTCGAGCTGAGCTTGTAATTGCGGGAAATTAGCCTAAGTGTGGCCTCAGCAGAGCGTTACTCGCCAAGGCCCAAAAATAAAACTAGAGTCCTGTTTAATAGCAGGAAAACGTGCACAAAATGGGACTGTGTCATTTCCATTAAATCGCGCCCTCTGTCTTTTGGATGAGACATTAACCCGATGCCCAATCTGTCCTCTCGGGCAGGCATACAAGATCCTATGATATTTTGAAGAGTAGGGAAGATATACCCATTGTCCAATATTTCTCTCTCAATCAACATCACCAAACAGATGACCTGGTCATCATCACATGTACTTTGCTGTTTATGTGAGCTTGCTGTGTTCAAATTCGTTGCCACATTTAAATAATTCTTTACTGCCTTTTCCCGAACATCTTTTTTAATATTTATTGATCTACGATGACTGCCTGAATGCTGATACACCCATTCTCTCCAGCCATATACAAATTTACTGAACAGTTTTTTTTGTGGTAATGGGAAAGGTTGCCGCTCTTGCCAGTCAACCGGTTGATGGTAGTAGGATGGGTAGTAAGATGACTACACTTCAAAAAGCATTTCATTGGCTGCAAAGCAGCTTGGGGTATCATGTGATTATAAAAGGTGTAACATAAAGACAAGTTCAGCTTTTCAAGTTTCACCAGTCTCTTTTCATAACGTTGTTCTTTGTTACCAGTGACCATCATGATTCTTCTCTGCACTGCTTCTAATGATTACATTTCTGCCTTCTGTCCCGATGATATGAGTCAGATACAGTGCTCAAGACATTGTTGACAAGAGCTTTGTATCGTTTCATTGCACGTCTGACATTTTATCGGTTTTGTGGATTGCTGTTTTGCACTGGTTGGAAATGTTGACCCTTGAGCGTACTAGGGCACCTACGGGTGTCGACTTCATCCTTAACTATTTTGGTATCATTCATATAATAAATGGACCATATATTTTATTTATGCATTGGAAAGGCAGGCACCAACTTTGGCCTAATTACAAAATGGGCAAGGAGAAAAAAAAAATTCACAGTGCCAATATGCATATCTATTAGTGTTATTTCCTTGGCAAATTACTGTATGGCAGCAAAGCCTGAACAACTTAGCACCTATCACGTTGCTCAATAACTTCCATCTCGGAAGTCTGCAAATCATCCGTGGCATCACATAGAAAGATAAGAAAGATAATGTCATTCATTTTTTTTTTTCCAGTTTAATTCTATCTTTTTAAAAAATATATTTTTATTCTCCTTTTTCATATTTTCTCCCAAATTTACTCCCACCAACAACAAACAATAATCAGTAACAAAGATGTCAATTCCCATATCAATAACAACGATCCCATCCTCCCACCAAACCGCAAACCTTAGCCCGCATGTTCACATAAACAAATGACAAAAAGGAATCAGGAATCACCCATAGTCACCATTAACACACACACAGCCCCACTCCCTCAAACCCTCCCACCCACCCGCCCCAACTAATGTTCGATGTTATCCAGTTCTCGAAAGTGCATAATGAATAATGCCCATGAATTGTAGAACCCCTCCATCCTTCCCCTCAGTTCAAACTTAACCTTCTCAAGAGTCACGAATTCCAACAGGTCCCCCCGCCACGCCAGGGCACAGGGTGGAGAGGTTGCTCTCCAACCTATCAGGGTCCGCCTTCAGGCCATGAAAGAGGCGAAGGCTACAACATCTGCCTCCGCACCCGTTTTCAACCCTGGCTGGTCCGACACCCCGAATATGGCCTCCCGGGGGCCCGGGTCCAGTTTCACTTGCACCACTTTAAACCTCCTTCCAGTAATCCTCTAGCTTTGGACAGGACCAAAACATACGCTTGCCCCCCCCCTACTGCAACGTTCACACACATCGTCTAGTCCTTCAAAGAATCGGCTGATCCTCGCCCTCGTGAGGTGTGCTCTGTATACCACCTTCCGCTGTATCAGCCCCAACCTCGCGCACGAGGTGGAGGCATTCACTCTCCGGAGCGCACCACATCAGAACCCCTCCTCCATACCCTCTCTCAATTTGTCCTCCAACTTTGCTTTGATCCTTTCCAGTGGTGCCTTCTCCTCTTCCAAAATAGCTCCGTAAACCGCCTACACTACCCCCTTCTCCACTCCCCCTGTCGTCAGCACCTCCTCCAGCAATGTGGAGGCCGGCTCCACTGGGAAGCTCTGTATCTCCTTACTGGCAAAATCTGGAACCTGAATGTATCTAAACACTTCCCCCTGCTCCAGCCCATACTTCGCTCCCAGCTCCTTCAATCCTGCAAACTGACCCCGAAGAAACAAATCTTTTAGTGTCTTAATCCCCTTCTACTCCCATTTCCGAAAATTTCCATCCCACTTCCCTGGCTCAAATCTGTGGTTCCCCCCCCCAAATCGGCATTTCCCTTGACCCTGCCCCCAACCCGAAGTGTTGGCGAAACTGCCTCCAAAGTCTCAATGAAGCTATTATTACCGGGCTTCCTGAGTATTTCCCCGGGGCCATTGGGAGCGGAGCTGTTGCTCGTGCTTTCAATCACGACCCCCTGCACGAACTCTCCTCCATTCTGACCCACTGGGAATCAACCCCTCTGACCCAGCTCCGCACCTTCTCCACATTCGCCGTGCCCAGTAGTAATACATCAGGTTCGGAAGACCCAAACCCCCTGCCTGCCTGCCCCGCTGTAGCAGCACCTTTCTAACTCTGGCCACCTTCCCTCCCCATATGAACGAAGTAATCATTCCCTCAATCTCTCTGGAAAAAAGCCTTTGGCAGGAAAATCGGCAGCCTTTGGAAAATAAACAGACATTGCGGCAACACGTTCCTTTTAACTGCCTGTACCTGACCGCCAGTGACAGAGGGAGACCATCCCACCTTTCACCCAAACATCCGAAGCAGCTCCAATGTTCCCCCTATCGACACACTCAGCTCCGACACGTACAACAGCAAGTCATCGGCATATAAGGACACCCTATGCTCTATCCCCCCGCACTATTCCTTTCGATAATGTCATTAATTAAGTATTCCTCTCGAGGACAGGTGTGCTAGCGCTGTTCAAGTAAAAAATACTTTGCTGGCTTCGGCATGTACACAGGATGGAAGATGGCCACCTCCCCAAGGATATGCTTTATGAGGAAGCAGACTGTGTTAAGTGACCAGAAGAGCATCTACAATTCTGATACAAGAATGCTGTCAAAAGAGAGGTGAGATCCCTCAACACCCATCGCAACAAGTGGCAAATTCTAGCTGACGATCGATGCAACTGGTGACACCAGCTATGGGCAGGAATTCGTCACCACCACGACATGTCATTTCAGAAGCTCCATAGCAGATACCAGCCCTGAAAACAGGTATCAGCAGTAATAATCCTGCTCCACTGGCAAGAGACAACTTCATATGTGGCACTTGTCGCAGACTTGCTTTCCAGAATTGGCTTGTTCAGTCATCAAAAGAAATGTAGCAGATGATCTCATCTGACCAAATTCTGACGTTGCATTCCCATAATTTCTTGCAAATGGACAGTGCCAACCATTTTTGTTTCCTACGTACAATACTTTAGATTGATCTTTGTGAAATTTCATATGTCATTGCTCTGCCCAGTTACATATTTTTCCCAACTCATTCATTCATGAGCTGTATCTTTGGATTCCACTGCACTTGCTTGTTTTGCATTAAATTTGATGTTTAATGACTTATATTAACAAAAAATAGAAACCGTGTTGACCTCATCACTGAGCCCTAGAGCAAGCACCCTGCGCAGTATTTCCTCCCGCTATAAAATTATTACTGTAATGGGTATTTGTATTTTATCTTGCATCTACTTTCTGATCCATTCTCAACCATTATCCTTTCATGTTGAACCCTATTAAGTGCATTTTGAAAATTCAGTTATGCCATGGTGTTAGTTTTCACAGCCCATTTAGTATATCAGTTTCCTCAGAGAGGTTGGTAAAGTTTCTCAAGTAATTGTGCGATGGAAGCATGTCTTCAAAGAAAAATGCATGCTGATTTGTGGGCCAGAACAGACCTGTGGTGAAAAAAAATGAACAAAGTGGATACTGTGGATGTAGTTTATTGCCCACAGTTGAACCATGGTTCCATATGCTTTTATGATCTAGCAGGCGAGGCCAAGAAAGCAGCACGGCGATGAAGGGGAAGTTGCGCTGTTTGCACATGCATGATCTTACTTCGATTTAGCCTCTCTCTTTCTTTCCCTCTTAACACTAATTACACCTCCCAAACATCTCGCTTTCATCTGAGAAGTTAGCTCTTGCCACATTTGACTGAAATAAGATTTTGTAACCATATTAAAGAGATTTTCCTCTTTACACCTGTCCGTAAACAGAAGGATTTTGAACTTTTAAAAAATCTGCGGTGGCGTGTTTTCCCAATTACTCAGTTTTTGTGGTCCAATTCACTCATGATGCATAGCAAACTCAAGTTAGGATTAATTCAGAAGGTTTGTTTACTTTCACATTCAAATCCCAGGGGAGGAGTGTTAGAAACCTCCCACTCCGCAAGCACACACACACAGTAAAGGGTGGAATCAAGAAAAGTAACCTTCCAATTGACCAACTGTCAGACAAACAAGAAGCAGTCATGGATGTAATTGACAGCAGAAATAATAACCGCAGAATCCAACCGTTGTAACAACACTCCTGAAGCTGGACACCGTCTCGTTCAAAGCAGTCGTTTAATTGGCACCCCATCCACCACCACAAACATTCACTTCCTCTATCACTGACGCACAGTGGCAGTGGTGTGCCCTCTACAAGATGCACCTTGTTACCAGGCTATCCCTGTTTATTTTTCAACTTTCAACTGACTGGAAATTTTACAATTTGAACTGAGACAGAGTAAACTGCTTAAAAATGGAAGGCCACATTTCAAGATCAAGGTAAGAAATACAAATCACCCTCAAGGGGGTGTAAAGAGAGAGGCATTTCCTATAATCCAGATTCCCATTGAAACTTCTAACTGTCTAAGGAAGAGACATTAAAAATGCAAAGTACGGGATATTGAAAAAATGGCTACCAGATACAGATACATCCAAAACCTCTTGGAAATACATAACAGGTGAAGAATTTCAAAGCAAGGCTGCCAGCAATAGAGAGAGAGTGCAAGTGACACAAGCAGTGTCAAAAAAGTCTTCAGCAGAGGAAACAAGGAGAGGGCTGCTCTCCCTCTCTCTCTTTTGGAACAAGATTGCTTTCCGGTTCAAGAAGCTAACTCCACCAGAACCTTACCAGTGAACTGAGATCTCGTAATAATTGCAAACACCTTCAAGATCTGACCGCATCGGAGAAACCAGCTAACCCAAATCAGCCAAAGCATTTAATGTCTACTCCTCAAAGACAATCAAAGGATACTTAACCATATATTATTTTACCTTTTTAAAAATTGATTCTAACTCTCTTATTTCTGATACCTCTGTGCGCTTGCGTATGCGTAGATCTGAATGATTGCATGAGGGCTGAATGCATGTCGTTGCAACTTTATTATTTTTTCCCAGTTCAGAGGTTAATAAATTTGCTCTTTGAGTCAAGGAAATCTTGTTGCTCACAGCTTAAATAGTTAAACACATTCTGATTTAGAAAAGACATATTGTTGTGAAAAAGAAACTTACATTTTTGTAGTGATCAACCGAGAAGGTTGAACAGAAGGGAGCCAGTTCACTCCTTCTCACCTGGTCATAACGATCTCACCAAGGCTCCTTGGACAGCACCTTCCAAACCCACTCAGAAGGGCAAGTGCACGAATGGCATGGGAATACCATCACCTGCAAGTTCCACTCCAAGCCACACACCATCCCGACTTGGAACTTTATCGCTGTCGATGCACCGTCGCTAGGTCAAATCCTGGAACTCCCTCCCTAACACAACTATGAGTGTACCTACATGACCTGGTCTACAGCAGTTCAAGGCAGAATATCATCATCCCTTTCTCAAGGGCAATTAGGAATTGGGCAATATTTCTGCTGGATTGGCAGGTGTCACGACTTTGCCTCTAGTTGGCTGATGCTCTTTGAGCCTTGTTGCGAATACCTGGCCTCAAATTTCACAAGGATCACAGATTGAAAGGGTGTTTGGAAGTTGGAAGAGCTGCATAAATCTAGGTAAGTAGATTATTCCAACACATTCCTGACTTGTGCCTTGTGAACAGCTAAACAGGCATTGGCGAGTCAGGAGATGAATCAGTAGGTTTTGGGTTCAGAGGACATTATAGAGATAGGGAGGGCCTAGGCCATGGAGGGATTTCAAAAAGTGAGAATTTTAAAGTCACAATTATGCTTGACGGGGTTCCATAGTAAGTCTGTGAGCATAGGTGTGTTAGGGAGCTGGACCTACCGCAAATTCAGACACAAGCAGCAGAGTTTTTTTATTATCTTAAGTTTACGGAGGATAGAACAGGGGAGAGCAGTCAGGAATGCATTTGGATAATGGCGTCTTGAGGTACGGAAGGCATGGGTGAGGCTTTAAATAGCACTTGAGCCAAAACAACAAAGTAAAGGAATCTGGGTGTGTGGGCAGGCAGGAAAGTGGAATTGAAGCCACAATCTGATCGACAATGATCTTAATAAAGGCAGAACAAACCCAAGGAGCCAAATGGAACACTACTCCTATTTCTTATGTTCTTATGTTAAATTGCATGGTCGGCAGCAAACTGTAGCACCTTCTCGAATCTAATGGATAAGCAGTTTAGGTCAAAATAATAAAATTCAACCCCAGCAAAATGAGAGGCCGAGGCTTCCAAAATTATTAAAATAATGAGGAAAATGACAAGTTATAGCTAATTATACATGTATTACTGTGAAATATTTATTTTTACATGCTTTATTCAAAATTTTTTTGAACATGAGAACTTCAGGTTACAGAAATAAATAAACTTGCCTAAAAGAGTTGGAATATTTTTGAATTGTTTGATTTGCTTGGCTAGCTTTTTGATCTTCTAACAAATTAGTGTATGAATAAATCCTAATAAATAAATATGAATGCCACCCAAGTACATTTGTTTGAGGTGTAACAAACTTGCAGCTGTGGTTCAGTGAGTAGCACACTTTTCTCCGAACGTTGTTGATTCAAGTTGAAGTCCCACTGCAGAGAACGATGCTTGAATATCTAGGTTGACACTCCAGTTGAGTCCTTGAAGGAATGCTCCACTGCCACCTAGATTGGTGAGACTGCACTTGCCTGATTCCATTCTTACCAATCTTATCATAGCCAGAGAATTACTTGCAATGGTTTCTCTTCCCGTTCCCACACCCCCTTGGATCCATCCTTGGCCTCTTCCTATTTCTCAATTACATGCTGCCCCCTGTGACATCATCTGAAAGCTCAGCATTAGTTTTGTTACAACACAGTTGATTTTATAACTGGATGAGAGGATCCCAGAATGGAACCCTGGCTCAAAAGACTGAAACTTATATTTATGTATTGTAAAAATGAAGGAACAGAGCCACAGGACCACTAATTAGTTTTAACAAGAAGAAAAGGACATTTATTAAACATTAGAAAATTAGATTATGATATAATAGGCCTTTACTCCCGCTTTGTTTAATAATTGCATACAGGTTTTAGGATTAACATGGATTACAAAGTACATCTTAATCTACAGTGGCCTCATTAACACAAGGGGCGGGATTCTCCGACCTCCCGCCGGGTCGGAGAATCATCGGGGGCGCGTGAATCCCGTCCCGCCTCTCTGACGCCGGTTTTTGGGCGGGCCGAGGATCGCGCCACGCCAGTCGGGGGCCATTGGCAGCGCCCCCCCCCCCCCCCGGCAATTCTCCTGGCCCTGATGGGCCGAGTAGCCACCGTTTTCAGCCAGTCCCGTCGGCGTGAAATAGACAAGGTCCATATCCTAAAACCTGTGGGCAGCACTGTAGCATTGTGGATAGCACAATTGCTTCACAGCTCCAGGGTCCAGGGTTCGATTCCGGCTTGGGTCACTGTCTGTGCGGAGTCTGCACATCCTCCCCGTGTGTGCGTGGGTTTCCTCCGGGTGCTCCGGTTTCCTCCCACAGTCCAAAGATGTTCAGGGGGTTGGATGGGGTGGACAGTGAGAGCCTTCTCCCGCGGATGGATATGGCTGGCACGAGGGGACATAACTTTAAACTGAGGGGTAATAGATATAGGACAGAGGTCAGAGGTAGGTTCTTTACGCAAAGAGTAGTGAGGCCGTGGAATGCCCTACCTGCTGCAGTAGTGAACTCGCCAACATTGAGGGCATTTAAAAGTTTATTGGATAAACATATGGATGATAATGGCATAGTGTAGATTAGATGGCTTTTGTTTCGGTGCAACATCGTGGGCCGAAGGGCCTGTACTGCGCTGTATTGTTCTATGTTCTATGTTCTATGTTCAGGTTAGGTGGATTGGCCATGATAAATTGCTGTTGGGTGGGGTTACTGGGTTATGGGGATAGGGTGGAGGTGTTGACCTTGGGTAGGGTGCTCTTTCCAAGAGTCGGTGCAGACTCGATGGGCCGAATGGTCTCCTTCTGCACTGTAAATTCTCTGATATCGGCGGGACCTGGTTTGGAGGGCGGTTAGCGGGATCCTCGGGAGGACGCAGGGGATTCCGGCCCCGGTGGGGGCCCCCATGGTGGCCTGGCCCGCGATCGGGGCCCACCGATGTGCAGGCGGGCCTGTGCCGTGGGGGGCACTCTTTCCCTCCGTGCCGGCCTCTGTAAGGCTCCGCGATGGCTGGCGCAGAGAAGAAGCCCCCTGCGCATGCGCAGGAAACACGGCAGTGGTTCTGCGCATGCGCCAGAACACACTGGCGGTCCTGCGCATGCGCCAACTCGCGCCGGCCGGCGAAGGCCA
Source organism: Scyliorhinus torazame (assembly GCF_047496885.1). Classification (NCBI taxonomy): domain Eukaryota; kingdom Metazoa; phylum Chordata; class Chondrichthyes; order Carcharhiniformes; family Scyliorhinidae; genus Scyliorhinus; species Scyliorhinus torazame. The sequence goes on along the minus strand of NC_092715.1, from coordinate 186,393,493 downwards.
TTCGACACCGGTTGGCGTGACGCCAACCCCTCCAGCGCCGGCCTAGCCCCAGGAAGTTCGGAGGATTCCGCACCTTCCGGACGGCCTGACGCCAGGCTAGTTCATGCCACTCTTTGGCGCCAGTACGGGCTGTCCCGCCGATTGCGGGAGAATCCCGGCAAGGTCTCTTTTAAGCCCACGATGATTGTGGGCAAATAGACTCTCCACTCTGAACCCAAGTGAATGTTTGTGGATGTCTCCTCAGAAACCCCCCCAGATGATTGTCATGTCAGCGTTTCCAAACTCTACTCCTAAAAACACGCTTTAAAATCTTCTCATATTAATACTTTCCCTTGATGGTCTGCATTCTGAAATCCAGTCCAAGTGTTACAAATGACATTTTTAAACAAAGCTTCTGCTCCACTTTTAACAGTGAATCCAGGCCAGGGTTTTATACCAACCTCTTTAGGATTTCTTTGTCTTGACTGCTGAGCAGACTGCTCATAATTGCTTTAGCTCTCAATTCCCAGATGGTATCAGATGTTTGATTTACCTTTGAAGGCTGCTGTCCCCGTTTAAATCTGGTTACTGCAATTGTGGGCGCGATTCTCCGCTCTCGCGCCGGTTGGGAGAATCGCCTGGGTCGCCAAATTTTCCCGCGCCTCCGGTCCGACGCCCTTCCGCGATTCACAGAAGCGGCCAGATCGGCACAATCGCGTTTTGCGCAGCGCGGTACAGTGAATCGCCCGAGACAGCCAAAATGGCGATTCACCGGTACCACCGCGATTCTCCGGCCCGGATGGGCCAAGCGGCCTGCCCAAAACGGCGGGTTCCCCCCGGCGCCGTCCACACCTGGTCGCTGCCGGCGGGAACAGCGCAGGAACGTTTGGGGGGGGGGGGTGGCCTGCGGGGGGCCGAGGGGGGATCCTGCACCGGGGGTGTCCTCAAATGGGGTCTGGCCCACGATCGGTGCCCACCGATCGTCGGGCCGGCCTCTCTGAAGGAGGACCTCCTTTCTTCCGCAGCCCCACAAGATCCGTCAGACATCTTCTTGCGGGGCGGACTCGGAGAGGACGGCAACCACGCATGCGCGGGTGACGCCAGTTACGCAGTGCCGGCCGCGTCATGTATGCGGCGTCGCCTTTACGCGGCGCCAAGGCTGGCGCGGGTAAATGACGCTGCGCCGCTGCTAGCCCATTATCGGGCCCAGAATTGGTCGGGATAGGGGCCGTTTCGCGCCGTCATGAACCTCGACGGCGTTCACGACGGCACGAACATTCTGCCTCCATTTTGGAGAATCCCGCCCTGTGTCTTTAACTCAAAACATTTTGTTTACTCTTCCTTGAATTTTTCAGAACAATACCTTGGTCTCTGTTCACGTAACTCCAATCGTCTTCAACTTCCTTTCTGTCCCTATTTCCTTGCTTGCTAATATTTTTTCATGCCCTTTCTTTGATTTCCTTATTTCTTTTTTACTTGGTCCCTGTGCTTTCTACACTCTTCCAGGCTATCTGCAGTGCAGATTTTTTTTGATTATCATAGGCTTTCTTTTTCTGTATAATCGTTCTCTCTCATCCGCTGCTTCCATCCATCTGTCCTTCCCTCCCTCTTGTCTGTCCGTCATTCCCTCTCTTCTGTGTGTCGTTCTGTCTTTCCCTCTGTCTGTTCGTCCATCTTTCCCTTCTGATTGTTGTTCCTCCTTTCTTCCCTTCGGTCTGGCCTTGCCTTCCTTCCATCCGTCCTTCCTTCCTTTCCGTCCGTCGGGCTGTCTTTCTTTCCCTTCCGTTCGTCGGCCCACCCTTCCTTCCCTTCTAACCATTGGGCCGTCCTTGCCTCCTATCCTTTATTTCTTACGACCTACCTCTTTAAGCAAGCTTTATGCCATCTGTCCCAATATCGCCCTGTATGGCAGGGTGTCAAATTTTGCTTTATAACACATCTGTGAAGCAGCTTGGAATATTTTATTACAGTGGCACAGTAGTTAGCACTGTTTCACAGCGCCAGGGATCCGGGTTCGATTCCAACCTTGGGTGACTGTGCGGAGTTTGCACATTCTCCCCGTGTCTGCGTGGGTTTCCTCCGGGTGCTCCTGTTTCCTCCCACAATCCAAAAATGTGCAGTTAGGTGGATTGGCCCTTAGGTTAGGTGGGGTTATGGGGAGAGGAGTGGGCCTGGGTGGGGTGCTCTTTCGGGGAGTTGGTGCAGACCCGATGGGCCGAATGTCCTCCTTCTGCACTGTAGTGATTCTGTGATTCTCTGTTAGGAATTATATAAACACAAGTTGTTTATAGTTGTTACATTGTTGGAAGTTCTGTCTTGCAGATGAGATCGTAAACTGAAGCCACTTCAGCTCTCTAGTTGGGAAGAAGCACAAGGAGTTATCTCCAGTGCTCTGTCCAATATTTATCCCTTAATCTCACTGAAACAGATAATCCAGTCTTTATCACATTGCTGTTTGTGAGAAGTTATTGTGCACAAATTGGCTGCTGTCCCACCTTTGTTACAACAGTGACTAGGCTTCATTGGTATTAAAGCACCATTCGTACTAAAGAGATAAACTGAGGTTGTGAAGGCACAATGTAAATGCAAGTCTTTCTTTTAACAAACATTTGACAACATTGGAATGAATTTGACTAATTATGTGTGACACAGAGACATTGCACAAAAAATGCTACAGCTCGCCATGGATGCGTAGAAGGCCTTTGATCGGGTGGAGTATTTGTGGGAGGACCTGGGGCGGTTTATATTTCAGCAGGGTTTTGTGGACTGGGTCCGGTTGCTGGACCAGGCACCGGTGGCGAGTGTGCGGACGAACCGAGTGAGCTCAGATTATTTTAGGCTGCACCGGGGAATGAGGCAGTGTTGTCCACTCTCCCCACTGCTTTTTGCCTTGGCTATAGAGCCATTGGTGATGGTGTTGAGAGCATTGAGGGACTGGCAGGGGATAATATGGGGGGGGGCGGGGAGGGGGTGTGGAGCACAGTGTTTTGCTATACTCTGGCGACCTGTTTTTATATATTTCTGACCCGCTGGGGGGGGGATTGGAGGGATTATGGGGATCCTAGGGGAATATGGCCAGTTTTTGGGGTACAAATTAAATATGGGCAAGTGTGAGGTCTTTGTGATTCAAGCAAGAGGACAAGAGTGGAGATTGGGGGAGATACCGTTTAAGGCGATGGGAGGGAGCTTTCGGTATTTGGGTATCCAGGTGGCGCGGGAGTGGGAACAGCTACACAAGCTGAATTTGGCTCTGTTGGTGGAGCCGATGAGGGGGAACTTTAGAAGGTGGGATATGCTCCCATTGTCACTGGCGGGGAGGGTGCAGACGGTAAAGATGACGGTTCTCCCGAGGTTTTTGTTTGTATTTCAGTGCCTGCTTACTTTCATCCCCAAGGCTTTCTTTAAGGGGGTGATCTCTGGGTTTGTGTGAGCGGGTAAAACCCAGCGGGTAAAGAAAGCGCTGCTGCAGTGGGGTTGTGGGGAGGAGGGCTGGCCATACCGAATTTTAGAAACTACTACTGGGCGGTGAACATAGCAATGGTTAGGCAGTGGATAGTGGGGGAGGGATCGGTGTGAGAGCGGATGGAGGCAGCATCATGCAGGGGCACAAGTTTAGGGGCACTGGTAATGGCACCTGTGCCGTTCTCACCAGCTCGGTATTCCACAGGCCCAGTGGTAGTGGCTACCTTGAGGTTTTGGGGACAGTGGTGGAAGCATATGGGAGTGGAGGAGGCGTTGGTATGGACACCTATCTGTGGCAACCACCGGTTTACACCGAGGGGGCTGGATGGGGGGTTTCGGAGGTGGCAGTGAGTTGGGATCGAGCGGTTTGGGGACCTGTTTATCGACGGCAGCTTTCTGTGTTTGGAGGCGGAGTTTGAGCTGCCCGCTGGGAATAGGTTCCGCTACCTGCAGGCGAGGGACTTTGCACGGAGGCAGGTTTCAACCTTTGCATCCCTGCCGGCCCATGGGATACAGGACAAGGTAGTGTTGAAAATGGGAGTGGGGGAGGGGGAGGTCTCGGAAATGTATAAAGAGCTCATGGAATGGGAGGGGGCCACGATAGGGGAGGTGAAGCGAAAGTGGGAAGAAAAATTGGGCAGGGAGCTAGAGGCAAGGTTGTGGAGGATGGCCTGAGTAGAGTCAACGCGACCTCGTTGTGTGCCAGGCTTAGCCTGATACAATTTAAGGTGGCCCATAGGGCACATATAACTGTGGCCCGTATGAACAGGTTCTTTGAAGGGGTGGAGGATAGGTGTGGGTGGTGTGCGGGAGGGTCCGCAAGTCATGTCCACATGTTTTGGGCATGTCTGAGGCTTAGGGGATTTTGACAGGGATTTGCCGATGTAATGTCAAAGGTATTGAAGGTTAGGGTGGTTCCGAGTCCAGAGGTACCAATATTTGGTGTGTCGGAAGACCCGGGAGTCCAGGGGGCGAGAGAGGCTGATGTTTTGGCCTTTGCCTCCCTGGTAGCCTGGAGACGGATCTTATTGGCTTGGACGGATCCCCCAAAATCAGGGGGATGCCAGTACTGAGGTAATGCTACACTGCTAGAGGTGGTTGTGTTTCGGATAAGACTTTAAAACCAAGGTCCACCTGATCTCTCCGCACGATAGGAAAGATTTCACAATTACTACTGGAAGAACAGGAGGGGAGTTCTTCCCTGTGACCTAAGGCCAATATTTATCCTTCAACACACATCCCAATAGAAACAGATAATCTGGTTGTTTATCATATTTCTGTGTGTGGGACCTTGCTGTGCACAGATTGGCTGTCACTTTTACTACATTGAAACATTGCCAACACTTCAGAAGTACTTAATTGGCTGAAGAGCACTTGAGGACATCCTGAAGTTGTGAAAAGGGCTACAGAAAGGCACATTTGAGCACTTGTACAATATATGTTTGAACCAAAGATTTACAATAACCTCAAATTGAATTATTTAAAAAAAAATGTTTTTTATTGGATTTTTGCACAGAGTACATTTTGCCGTTATGTACGCAGGATATGATATATCTATATATATGTAAGTAGGCATCCGTTCGTGCCAGCAAGGCACTTCCGGAGTGCAATCCTCGAGTGGGTCTGGTGCCGGTGTTGCCCCTCTCTTCTCCCGGTTGGATTTCGCCGCCGTTGTCTTCTTGTGCTCACTACCACTTCAGCCAGCCCTCCCGTCCTCCACCTGTATTCTCCTTTTTCTCTGTTCCTGTGGATGTCAGGTTGGTTATCTTTTCCCTGCCTCTTCCACCCCCCCCCCCCCTCCCCACCACCACCACCCTGGCTCTCCTCTATTGTTCCCTGCCTCTCCCCACCCCCTTCCCCCCTCCCCCCGTGGTTCGCCTTTCCTTCCTCTTAGAATGAGTTGTTGTTCCCCCCCCCCCCCTCCCCTCTCCCGTTCTATCTCCCTCTCCCATGCTTTAGCTGCTTTCCCCTGGTTCCTGGCTACCTGGCTATTCTTCTCTTTGTTTGTTGGCCACAAACTAGTCCAGGAACAATTGGGTAAATGTTTCCCACGTTCTGTGGCAGCTGTCGTCTGACCCTGGATGGCGAATTTAATTTTCTCCATTTGGAGGGATTCCGAGAGGTCAGACAGCCAGTCTGCAGCTTTGGGTGGTGCTGCTGACCGCCAGCCGAACAGGATTCTACATCAGGCGATCAGGGAGGCAAAGGCAAGGGCGTCCGCCCTCCTCGCCAGAAATAGATCTGATTGGTCAGAAACCCCGAAGACCGCCACTTTCGGGCATGGCTCCACCCTCACCCCCACCACCTTGGGCATTGCCTCGAAGAAGGCTGTCCAGTACTCGACAAGTCTGGGGTAGGACCAGAATATGTGGGCGTGGCTGGCCGGGCCTCCTTGGCACCGTTCACATCTGTCCTCCACCTCCGGGAAGAATCTACTCATACGGGTTCTTGTTAAGTGGGCTCTATGTACCACTTTTAGTTGCGTCAGGCTGAGCCCTGCGCAGGTGGAGGTGGAGTTGACCCTATGCAGTGCTTCGCTCCAGAGTCCCTACCCTATCTCGAACCCCAGGTCCTCCTCACATTTCCTTGTTGCGTCCAGTACAGTGTCGGCCCCTTCTACCAGTCGGTCGTACATATCGCTACAGTTTCCTCTCTCTAATATGCTTGCGTCCAGTAACTCTTCCAGTAATGTCTGTCGTGGCAGTTGTGGATAAGTCGTTGTCTCCTTTCGTAGGAAGTTTCTGAGTTGCAGGTACCTTAGCTCGTTCCCCCTGGTCAGCTGGAATTTCTCCATCAGTTCATCCAGTGTCGCAACCGTGCCATCGGTGTATAGGTCCCTGACTGTCGGTGTCCCCTCATCCTGTCTCCACCTTTTGAAGGTGGCGTCTGTCAGTGCTGGTGTGAACCTATGGTTGTTACAGATGGGAGCTTAGTCTGACATTTTGGTCAGGCCAAATTGATGCCGTAGCTGGTTCCAGGACTGGAGGGTGGCTATCACCACCTGGCTGCTGGAGTGTTTTTTGGGTGGGGATGGGAGTGCTGACGTGGCGAGGGCCCGGAGTGGGGTTCCCTCACAGGAGGCCTCCTCCGCGGCACCCACTCGGCTTCTGGCTACTTGATCCATCCCCTTATTCGCTCGGCCGTCGCCGCCCAGTGGTAGAATTGTAGGTTTGGGAGGGCAAGCCCTCCCCTTGGTTGTGTTTTTTGTAAGACTTTCTTTGTGATCCTAGCATTCCCCCCCCCCCCACCCCCCCATACGAACGCCATGATTAGTTTGACTACAGCTTGGAAAAAGCCCTTGGGGATGTAGATCGGGATGGCTCTGAATAGGAAGAGGTACCTGGGCAGCACGTTCATTTTGATTGTCTGTACTCTCCCCGCACGGGAGAGTGGGAGTGTGTTCCATCTTTGCAGGTCCTTTTCTACTTCCTCTGTCAGACTGGTGAGGTTCCATTTGTGGATCCCTTTCCAGTTATGGGCTATTTGGATCCCCAGTGTTGCTAACTTTGGCTGTTTGACTTTTAATTTGGCTCTGTTTAATTACTTTTGCTCAAGAGTCGCCAGGTATCTTTCGACACCGCCACAAGGTTCAGAACCGAATACTGATCAAAGACTCGATAAACCAGTTGGTAAGTTAAAAAAAAAATGCTCATTTATTTACACACAGTCAAATCTACTCATGCATAAACTCTACAAACTAAATTACCTAGAGTTAGCCTATACTTAGCTTCGGGTGCCCACTCAGTCAGAGGAACAATGGCCAATGCTCGGTTCTGAGGGTGCTGGGTTGAGCTGTTTACAGGATAGCAACTAGGAGCGTCTATCTCGTAGCGTGCGTTGACTTGGAACTTACTTGGTCTGATGTAGCTGCTAGGCTGGTCTCTCTCTTCGCTGAGAGCCAAAGCCAAAGAAGAAAGATTCTCCCTTGGGGAATACCTTTTATACTAAAAAAGGCTTCGCGCGCTTTTGGGCAGGCCTTGAACTTGGCCTCAATTAATTGGGCCGTTCCCAATCATTCGTATCGATCTTCCTCCAATAGAGGGGTGGTTCCCTGATTGTTGGGCGTGTCCTAGGTGACCGTTGGTCTGCTTTGTTTTCGTCTCTTCTGGCGCCGGGGTGTCTGCCTTAACATTGTGTATCTGAATGTTTCCCTTTTGTCCCCGGAGATGGCTCATTAGTATGTAGATTGCTTAGCAGTTTCTGTCCTGTCTGAGAGCTTAAGGTTCTAATCAACAGACAGACCTTGCACCTGCTTGTTTCTTAGTATTGTCCAATTTTCCCTGCATTCTTTGCGAGTGTCCATTTTGTAATCGGGACGTGGCCATCCCAGATGGCTACACCAGGGAGCGGAATTTGTGTTGGGCTTGTTTAAACGGCAGTCCCGTTAGTGCTGCCCCACCTACTTGTGGGTGTACCGGGAAGATCTCGCTTTTGCTCATGTTGAGTTTGTAGCCCAAGAAGGCGCCAAACTCTTTCAGGAGCACGATGATTCCGTCCATGCTGCTTTGTGGGTCCGAGATGTAGAGGAGCAGGTCACCTGCATAGAGTGAGACTCTGTGCTCTCTGCCGCCCCTTCGGATCCCCCTCCAGCTTTTTACCGCTCTGAGCGCAATTGCTGATGGCTCGATCGCTAGGGCGAACAGCAGCGGGGATAGTGGGCATCCTTGTCTGGTGCCCCTGTGCAGCTGGAAGTATCGGGAGTTGGTGTTGTTTGTCTGCACGCTCGCCATGGGAGCGTTGTATAGGAGTTTTACCCAGGAGGTGAATCCTGTTCCAAGCCCGAACCGCTCCAGTACCTCTGAGGTATTTCCATTCGACTCTGTCAAAGGCCTTCTCTCCATCTAGGGAGACGGTCACCTCTGGTGTTCTCTCCCCGAGGGGGTCATTATCATGTTCAGCAGGTGCCTGATGTTGGAGGTAAGCTGTCTACCTCTGACAAAGCCCATCTGGTCTTCTGCGACCACCTCTGGTATGCAGTCTTCTAGCCTTTTGGCTTGAATCTTGGCCAGTATTTTGGCATCTGCGTTCAGCAGTGGGATGGGTCTGTATGACCCACATTCCGTTGGGTCTTTATCTTTCTTAGGTATCAGCGAGATTGAGGCCTGTGCGAGTGTGGGTGGCAGTGTGCCCTTGGCCAGCGAGTCTGTGAACATCTCCCGCAGGTGCGGGGCCAGTGCTGTCACAAATCCTTTGTAGAAGTCCGCCGGGAATCCGTCCGGTCCCGGTGCCTTCCCCTTAAATTGTGTTTTTATAAATTGTGTTTCTTTAGAAAGTATTACAGGGATGATAGCAGTATTTGTGGGTTCAAATTAAGGCCAGTAAGCCTTAAGTAAGCCTCGCTGCGATATCTCCAGAAAGGATTTTACATACTGCAACTTATTGCAGCATTTTTTTATGCAGAGAATGGTTAGAGTCTGGAATGGTGTGTCTAAGAATGTGATGGAGACAGGATCAAGTGTGGCATTGAAAAGGAAATTGAGCAATTATCAAAAGAGAAAAGAAATACAGAGCTACAGGGAAAATATAGAGGAGTGGGAGACTAGCTGAGATGTTCTTGCAGGAAGTCAACACAGACACAATGGGCTGAATGGCTTCCTCCAGTGCTGTAACTATTCTGATTCCCTAACTGCTAATACTGACGGTATCCCGTGCCCCCACAAAATCCAGGCCTTCAGTGTTTATATCCATAATTATTTGGTAATTGTATGTCTTACCTGTTTCAAATGCAAGGTACAAGGGAAGGTGTTGGGGAAGCTATGGTTTGTAAATAGTATAATCGTACTGGAAAAGGGAGAGATCATGGGACTTGGTATTGGTGAGTGGATAATCCTGGGGGCAAAAATGTATTTGAGTGCAAGGATGATGGCCCCTCTGATTATAGAGGTTTGATATCCTTGGAGTGGAGTTACGATTCTAGAGTAGAAAGTGATATGTTGGAACTGTGTTAAGTACTTGAGGGAGGGTTTGGTAAAATATAGTAGTGATAAAGTGTGTTATCAGGGATTGCGGGTATCTTAGTGGGTCTCTGATAATGGGTTCTGGTGTTGGCAAACAATGTTTCATGGGTGGTGGGACATTTTGAACAGTGGGAAAATGCCGACATCTAGGAGTATGGAGGAATGGGTTTTGAATGTGAAATTACTGGCAGCAAGTGCTCTTCTTTGAAACATTTATTTGGGAAATCAGGATGTGGAAATGGGAAGAGATTTTGTGGTGTGGAAATAAAGGTTATGTGAGAATTGGAATGACTGGAAGAGACATATTTTTGAATCGGGGAGGATGGAAGAGCGTGGTAGGATCTGGAACTGGGGTGACTGACGGTGTGGTATTACTTTGGGAGAGACTTGGTTCTGACAATTATGAGGGAATGGAAAACTATTTTCATGAAATTGCCTCATTCAGTTGGATAATTGAATTTTACTTATTTCATGTGCTTAACGTGCTCATATGTTAGGAGTTGCTATTTAGGCATCAATTGCTTTGATGAAGTAAAACACAAACCCCAGCTCAGTGCCTATCATTTGAAAGCTGCCTCATGCAAAATACTGGTGTCTTGCCATGAACAAGAAGTGGCTTTTTATTTTATTTTTTTATAAATAGCTAGCATTAACAGTGAATGCTGATTACATAATTGAAGGACATAGCTTTCAGCATTACGAGCATAGTGGTTAAGATGCATGTTTGATGTATTCTTGAGAAAAACTTTGGACGGTTGCATGATGGTGGTAAGGCTTCCAAAGATGTAGTAACAACTTAGAACTCCTGTGGACATGAGAGGAAATTTCATTGAAGAAACAAATAAATGCTTTAAAGAACTTATAAGTTGAGTCAAGGTAAGACCGTAGCTTTTTTTGTGTGTGCTTTGGGGCAATAAAAGTACCTTGTTAGATTGGACCACATTCCAATTTAAAAAAAAATGAAAATGACTGATGGGCAATTAGCAATCATTGCAGTATTTGCTCAGATGATTTCTTTGCCAATGTGGTAACCCACATTATATAATTTATGGCTCCACAGTCCACTGTTTGAAGTGGGGAATAATAGGACTCAGGATAGCTAATATTGTCAACTCTTATATTGCGATCAGTTTTATTCAATGTTTACATAAACTCCAGGATTATATCGATCTCTATAAATTCTAGGCAACCAATTATGTTTTTGAAAAGCGTCAGTGTACTTGTGTGTCTTTTAATGTGCTCCACGTCGTACCTGTGTTTAATAATATAACACCTTCATTAGCTGCTATTGTTCCCTGTCATAACATACATTTAAGTAAACATTTTTCCAATGAAGTATCTTTTTAAACTTATCACTTTTATAAATTAGCTGTTTATTCATTTAGAAATAATGGCCCCTAGCTTCTTCGTAGTGGCAATCAGTGGTGGATTGCTACTCCGTGCCGATTTACCTGTGCCTGAAATGCAACACACCTGTCTTGCCCAACCTTCCTGACTTGGGCCGGGTGAGATCCAGGCAGCGAAGCGTGCTCCGGCTCCAGTGGCGAAGTGCAAAACAGGTGAAGCGAAAGAGGACATATTCCCTTTTTACAGCACTAGCTGCTGTGAGACAGGTGAGTTTAAAGATCCCATTGAATGGGAGAAGGCACATTTCTAACATAAGTGAATGGAATGTGGAGGCTTGAACATCGGTGGGAGTCGGAGGAGGCAGGGGGGTATCCAGGCACCAGGGTGGGTGGGAGGGTGGGTGATTAGATCGGGGAGCGGTCAATTCAGTGGGGGTGAGGAATCCCAATAGGGGTGACGAATACCGTGGTTGGGGGGGGGGGGGGGTTGCTTAGCTCTGAGAGTCCCTTGGGAGGTCTGTAATGTGGGGGCTGTACTGTGCTGGGCTTGGTCTGGGTGTTTAAAGTAGTTATTCTGAAGTTAGAAGTGCTTTTTTTTCCTTTTAACTCCTTCAGATTAATTGAGTGTAAAACTGGCAGAACCATCTGCAGTTAGCGATTTAAATCACTTTGTCAGCTGTTTCCCAGCGGAATTGTCCAGGGGAAGTTGGCACTGCTGGACAATTTCCAGGTAAATCCTTACTTGGGAACTTCCAAGAGGGATTCCCCAGCACATCATTGGGGTACCTCCCAAATGTGACACTGGGAGCCAGGAAGTTATGGCCCAATCAGTTTTATCCTTTGCAATATTTATACAAGAGTTTATCTTACTTTGACCTTTTTCTTGAGCAACAAAGACTTCTCCATGGTAAAATTCCCCCTCTAAAGTCCACAGGAGCTTCAAGTTGTTACTACATCCATGGAACCCTGGCCTACCAAGCCTAACTGGCAACAGTCAAACAACCACCCTCAAACATGCATCTTAATCATTATGCTAGTCATGTTTAAAGCTACATCCTTCAATGCTATCATCAGCATTCATTGCTAACATTAGTTATTTAAATAACTAATCATTTCTTTAAAGACATGCTGATAGTAAGACTTCTTACATTTTGTATCTATGTATCCAAATGCTGAGGAATGCGAATAATGTTACAGAAACAAAAAACTGCAACTGAAATCCACTGAACGATGATATCATTGGTTGGATAACAATGACGTGGAACAATTACTATTTGTGTAATTCTGTGTTTTAACAGTGCCTATCAGGTTCTGTCTAGTCCCAGAACTGCAATAAATTAAAAGGTGTTTGTGATTTAGAGTACTAAATTACCAGTGATTTTTGCATCATGCCAAGTAATGAATACATCTATTCACAGTACCATAATATTGAAACTACACCTGACAACTGGTGCATATTTACAATATTCATATATAAAAATTAAAAATGCTGGATAAACTCCGCAGGTATGGCAGCATCTGTGGAGAGCTAAACAGAGTTAAAGTTTCAAGCCCATATGACTCTTCTACAGAACTGAAGAGGGATGGAGATGTAAATAATGATATAGTTGGAAAGGGGGTGTGGGAGGTGGGACAGAATATAAGGTCGTAGCTAAGGAGAGATTGCAAAGATGCCATGGACACGAGGCAAAAGGGGTGTTAATGATGGCATTAAGGACTAAAGAAGTGTTAAGAAGTGGCATAAAGGTAAGATAGTAATAGGATAACAAAGGTCAGTGCTCAGTGAAAGCAAAACTGAAGAACAAGGGACATAGGCCCTATGGGGGATGGGGATGTGGGGATTGTGTAGGGGCAAATGAGTCACAATCTAAAGTTGTTGAAATCAGTGTTGATCCAGAAGGCTGTAATGTACCTAAGCAGAGGATGAGGTGTTCTTTCAATTTGCATTGGGCATCACTGGAGCATTGCAGCAGGCCAAGAAGGGAATGAGAGCAAGATGTGCAGTTGAAATGGCAAGTGACCAGAAGGTTGTAGTCACGCTTGCGGACATAGCGAAGGTCTTCCACAAAGCGGTCGCTCTTTTTATTTCCGATTTCCAGCATCCGCAATATCTTGCTTTTATTACAATATACAGGTGTTCTTTGGCACTTTTTAAAACATTATGGGCGGGATTCTCCACTCCCACGCCGAAGTGGCCGCGCCGTCGTGAACGTCGTCGAGGTTCACGACGGCGCGGAACGGCCCCGGTCCCGACCGATTCAGGCCCTGACAATGGGCCAGGATCGGGGCCGCGTCATCTACACGCGCCAGGCCTTGTCACCCGCATAAAAGCGGCGCCGCATAGATGACGCGGCCGGCACCGCATAACGGGCGTCATCCGCGCATGCGCGGGTTGGCCGGCGCCAACCCGCGCATGCATGGTTGCCGTCCTCTCAAAGTCCGCCCCGCAAGAAGACTGGGGATGGATCTTGAGGGGCCGCGGAAGGAAGGAGGTCCTCCTTCAGAGAGGACGGCCCGACGATCGGTGGGCACCGATCGCGGGCCACCCCACATTCCAGGTAAAGCCCGGTGCAGGATCCCCCCTCGCCCCCCCCACAGGCCGCCCCCCCCAGCGTTCACGCACGGCCCACGACTGCAGCGACCAGGTGTGGACGGCGCGGGGGGGGAACCCGCCGTTTTGGCCTGGCCGCTCGGCCCATCTGGGCCTGAGCATAGCGGGGGTGCCGGAGAATCGCCATTTTCGGTGTCTCCGGCGATTCTCCGGTCTGCGGCCCGCGAAACTCGACCGGGCTGTTCCTGCCGCTTGGGAGAATCGGGGGAGGGCGTCGGATCGGCGTCCCCGGAAATTTTGGCGGCCTAGGCGATTCTCCCAACCGGCGTGGGAGTGGAGAATCGCGCCCAATGTATCTATTCAAGATGTTTTTTTTTCGATTTTCCATTTGTTACAAGACGCAAGGAAATCCCAGTATTTAATACAGTACAAAATGTTCAAAGCTGCACATGTGCATACGGATAAGACAAGCCAAAGCTTTTACAAATAATCCAAATGATCAAATATTATAAACCTCATCCCCTTTCACACAGATATCGAAAGGATACCAAAGGAGCGAGAGAACTCAAAATACAATCCACAAGCCCCACACTCCCACAACACCAGAGGTGCCAACAACAAAGCAAAGATGACCAGTCTTCCCCAGGATGCACCATCTGTCTGTACCATCATAGGATAATCGCTAGATTCATTAACTCCAAAATAACAGAAATACAAGCAAAAAATACGACACCATTAGTTCTTTTCTAAAAAATATTTTTATTCTCCTTTTTCACATTTTCTCCCAAAGTTACACCCAACAATAAACTATAATCAACAACGAATGCAATGTCAATCCCCATATCAATAACAACAATCCCATCCTCGCACCAAACCCCAACCATTAGCCCGCATGTTAACATAAACAAATGGGGCAGCACGGTGGCGTAGTGGTAGCACTGCAGTCTCACGGTGCCGAGGTCCCAGGTTCGATCCCGGCTCTGGGTCACTGCCCGTGTGGCGTTTGCACATTCTCCCCGTGTTTGCGTGGGTTTCACCCCCACAACCCAAAGATGTGCAAGGTAGGTGGATTGAACATGCTAAATTGCCCCTTAATTGGAAAAAAATAATTGGGTACTCTATAAATTTATTTAAAAAAACATAAACAAATGACAAAAAGGAATCAGGAATCACCCATAGTCACCATTAACACATACAGTCCCCCTCCCCCCAACTCTCCCAGCCACCCCCAGAATGTTCGATGTAATCCAAATCTCGAAAGTGCATAATGAATAACGCCCATGAATTGTAGAACCCCTCCATCCTTCCCCTCAGTTCAAATTTAAATTTGACCTTCTCGAGTCAAGAATTCCAGCAGGTGCCCCCGCCACGCCATATTCAATTATCATAGAATTTACAGTGCAGAAGGAGGCCATTCGGCCCATCGAGTCTGCACTGGCTCTTGGAAAGAGCACCCTACCCAAGGTCAACACCTCCACCCTATCCCCATAACCCAGTAACCTCACCCAACACTAAGGGCAATTTTGGACACTAAGGGCAATTTATCATGGCCAATCCACTTAACCTGCACATCTTTGGACTGTGGGAGGAAACCGGAGCACCCGGATGAAACCCACACACACACGGGGAGGATGTGCAGACTCCGCACAGACAGTGACCCAAGCAGGAATCAAACCTGGGACCCTGGTGCTGTGAAGCAATTGTGCTATCCACAATGCTACCGTGCTGCCAGGGCACAGAGTGGAGAGGTTGATCTAACAGGATCCGCCTTCGGGCGATCAACGAGGCGAAGGCTACAACATCTGCCCCCGCATCCGTTTCCAACCCAGGCTGGTCCAACACCCCAAATATGGCCTCCTGAGGGCCCGAGTCCAGTTTCATGTGCACCACTTTAGAGATTACCCTAAAAACCTCCTTCCAGTGGTGCGTGTGCAGGGCAGGGTCCCCCAGCACAAGCGGGTTGTTGGATGGCACCCTGAGAGATGGTGCGGAATGTAAGAGTCGGGGAGGCTTGGGGCAATAGAGGGTGACGAGTTGGAAGCCATAACTGGTCTCACACCCTCTCCCAATACCTTACAGATATCATAGTATGGATGATATTGTGAACTCCACAGGGCTGCCCTTGCGGTGGAAATGGCAGTCCATCTGCCAGATGCCGGTGAAGGCAGCGACAGCAGCATCAATAGAGGATCGAGGTGGCAGCCTATGTGCACGGGCCCCCTGCACACTCTGAGGACCAGGCTGCCTATCAGGCTGGGGAGGGACCCAGAGGGGGAGGCCAGATGGTACAAGGTGTACAGGCTGGATGTTCAAAGAGATGTCGGACAGCATGTGCTGCAGGAGTCTCTGCCTCAACAAGGGGATAGTACGACACCTGTGTCATGTCCTTGCGGAGGATACCCACTCCCGGTGGCTACCAAGATCACTGCAGCCCTGAACCTTTACGCCTCGGGGTCATTCCAGGGCTCGAGCGGAAACTTGTGTGGCATATCCCAACCTACAGCCTACAATTGCATCCGTGAGGTCACGGATGCCCTGCTTGCCTCGGCAGCTGACTGTATAAACTTTGACCTGGACCAAGCCCACCAGATGCCCGGGCAGCAGGATTCACCGCCATCACCGGGATACCCCACGTCCAGGGGATAATAGATGGCACGCATGTTGTCTTGCACGCACCAGGCTGGAGAGTGCTCCACATTAACAGGAAGGGATTCCACTCTCTGAACGTCCAGCTCATGTGCGACCACCACCCGAAGATCATTCACGTGTGTGCACACTTCCCATGCACAACAACTACATCCTGAGGCAGTCGGAGATCCCCAGCCTCTTTGAGAGACACCTCAGGATGACCGGATGGTTCTTGGGGGATAAGAGGTACCCGCTTAGGACCTGGCAAATAACACCAGTGTGGAGGCCGGTAACCAATGCTGAGACCCGATATAACGAGACCCATGTGGCCACCAGGGCTGACATAGAGCGGTGCATCAGACTGCTTAAAATGCGGTTCTGATGCCTCGACCGCTCTGGTGGTGCACTGCAATAACCCTCCAGAGTGTCGCACCCGCTTTGTGGTACTCTGCTGTACCTTTCACAACATGGCACCGCAGCGGGGCGACATGCTGGAAGTGGAGGAGGAGGATGGTGTGGCCACGTTGGAGGAGGAGATGGGCCAGAAGGGGTTGAAGGATGAACCCGGGGTGGACACACTGGAGCAGCCGGAGGTGGAGGGACGTTATGCCCCAAGGGCCAGGGAGTCCCTCATCCTCGCCCGCTTCACGTAGGACGTGGCTTCGTCCGTCATCTCGCACCCTCTCCCCATCCCACCCTGATGAGCCTGTGTCTACACTGTCAGCAGGTCAATATACAACACGGGAGGGTGATGATGACCCACTGTGGGTCTCCGAGCCCACAGAAATAACATGACAGAGGCTTCACATGTCTTGGGTATAACGTGTTTTAATGGTGTACAGTCATGACCCTAACTGTCCCTAACGGTGCCACTCTCCCTACCAACTAGTGCCCTCTCAGTGATCCTCAATCTTCTTAGCCTTCTGTGCTCTGCCGTCTAGGTGTGTTCCCAGGATGCACATCGGAGTTGGAGGCAGCCTGCTGTTTACCGCGTCTTGTGGCCTTTGTCGCCTCTGGCGTGCATCCTCTGGAGGGCCCCGGCCACCTTGGCGGTGGCACATGCCTTGCTGTGCGACCCCGTTCCGCCTGCTGACCTCAAGGTGCACCGTTGTCAGGGGACGGGGTGGTGGTGGAGAGACTCTGTGATCACCATCGTCTCCCCATAGGACAGCTCCAGGAAATCCTCCAGTGCTCCCTCCTCCCGGTCGGTGCCTGGCTGTCACCTCGGGAAGGAGGGGCAGCTGGATTGAGCTCCAGAGGGCCCTGTGCAATCTGGCCCTGCAGTCCTGGCAGCTCCCCATTATCGGCACCGTGATGCCAATGCCCTCAGCGATACCCCTCTGTGACTGGAACAAGCTCTGCAATGCCTTGTCGATGTCCGACTTGTCTGGGACATGCCCTGCAGCACCCCAGCAATGTCTGCCTGAGACTGGGACATGCTCCGCAGCACCCCTGCAAGGTCCACTTGTGACTGGGACATGGCCCCCCCAACAACTGGGAAATGCACTGGAGAGTCTCAGCAATGCCCCTCTGGGACCCCCCCCCCTCAAGGCAATGTCCACCAATGTCAGGGACACGTCCGTCCCCCCCGTGACTGGGACATGCAGCCGAGGCCCTCAGCTATGGCTGTCACTGACTGAGCGACGCTTTGGACGCCACCGCTCATACTGCTGACATTGTGCTCCATGCTCTCCGCTGTGGTCGCCATAGTGTTGGCCTTGATGCCACACATTGCCAGTGCTATCTCCATGAGCCCATAGCTTTTGGGACTTCTCCAATTAGCTAAGGGCCCGCTGAAGTGGGTTGCTGGCACCCCCCTCTAAATATCACGGCTGCACCCTGCATCAGCTCTGGGATAACCTGGTCCAAAGGGGTACGCGGTGTCATAGTAGTATTGTCACTGGCCGAGTAAAGAGTAAACCAGAGACCCAGGTTAATGCTCTGGGGACCAAGGTTCAAATCCCGCCGCTGTAGGTGGTGAAATTGGAACTCAATAAAAATCTGGAAATAAAAGACTAATGACCATGGAGCCATTGTCGATTGTCGTTAAAACCCATTTGGTTCACTAATCATAGAATCGTAGAATCATAGAATTTACAGTGCAGAAGGAGGCCATTCGGCCCATCGAGTCTGCACCGGCCCTTGGAAAGAGCACCCCACTTAAGCCCACACCTCACCCTATCCCCGTAACCCAGTAATCCCACCTAACCTTTTTTGGACACTAAGGTCCATTTAACATGGCCAATCCATCTAACCTGCACATCTTTGGACTGTGGGAGGAAACCGGAGCATCCGGAGGAAACCCACGCAGACATGGGGAGAACGTGCAGACTTCACATAGACAGTGACCCAAGCCAGGAATCAAACCTGGGACCCTGGAGCTGTGAAGCAACTGTGCTAACCCTGTGCAACCGTGCCACCCATGTCCTTTAGGGAAGGAAAAATCGTTGGTGGTGGAGAGTTTGAATATTCGTGGAAGGGGGAGCAATCAAGCGGGCTGCTTTGTCCTGGATGGTGTTGAGCTTCTTGAGTGTTGTTGGAGCTGTACTCATTCAGGCAAGTGGAGAGTATTCCATTTGACTCCTGACTTGTGCCTTGTAGATGGTGGTTAGGCCCTCAAGTGTCAGGAGGTGAGTTACTCGCCATTGAATTCCTAGCCTTTGACCTGCTCTGGTAGCCGCAGTATTAATGTGGCTAGTCCAGTTCAGTTTCTGATCAATGGTAACCCCCAGGAAGTTGATTGTGGGGGATTCAGCGATGGTAATGCCATTGAATGTCAAGGAGCGATGATTAGATACTCTCTTGTAAGAGATGGTCATTGCCTGACACTTGTGTGGCGTGAATGTAACTTGCCACTTGTCAGCCCATGCCTGAAATTGTCCAGGTCTTGCTACATTTGGACATGGACTGCTTCAATATCTGAAGAGTCGCGAATGGTGCTGAACATTGTGCAGTCATCCGCAAACATCCCCACTTCTGACCTTATGATGGAAGGCAGGTCATTGATGAAGCAACTGAAGATGGTTGGGCCGAGGTTACTACCCTGAGGAATTCCTGCAGTGATGTCCTGGAGCTGAGATGATTGACCTCCAACCACCACAACCAGCTTCCTTTGTGCCAGGTATAACTCCAACCAGTGGAGAGTTTTCCCCCTGATTCGCACTGACTCCAGTTTAGCTAAGGCTCCTTGATGCCATATTCGGTCAAATACTGCCTTGCTGCTCCCCTCATTAGCGGGGAGCTGCCAAGAGTGGTCCAGGCTAAGAAGCTGGGGGCGGGGGTGGGTGGGGGGGGAGCCTTTTCTGGCATGAAGCCCATGGGGGCATCATTAAGTGCCCTAATTCACGTTAGATACCGGTGACAGCCTCACCGATCGGCCATCAAAAAACACCTGGCTGTTCCCGCTCGCTACCGCACGGAGAAACCTTTGCGTCAGATTACACCCAAAATCTTTTTTTTGTCTTTGTCTTTTATCATAGCTTTGTGATTCACTCGAAGTCTCCCAAAGATCTTTCCTTGGCCTACTCCCATTTCTCATCTACATTGCCTCTTGGCTACCATAATTTGAAAACACATCAGGCTCCATCCATACACTGATGGCACCTAGTTTTATCTCTCTGACACTTCCCTCAGCCTTCCTTCACTGCCTCTGATTTGTCACACTCCTTACATTTTTTCAGTTAAATAGAGTGAAGGTTGAATAAGCCATTGGGGATCATTTTACCCCCCCCCCCCCCCAACCACCACCACCACCACACACGCACTCTGAGGGATGGATGTGGGTGGCAATGGAGTTATGTTAAAATAACAAAACTCTGGGGTTGCATTTTTAATGGACTGGGGTTTTGGAATAGGAGAATATTGTGCTTTCAACAGGTGGGTCTGTCATTTAAATATGCTAATGAGACTTCATGTCTCAAATTCTAGCAACGGTTAATATTTAAAAGCTGTTACCTAGGTTTCCCAATCCTCAAGAAACACAGCAGCTGCCAGTCAGGAGGCAGGTAATCAATCTGCTCAGAAAGCAGGCAGTTCATGAAAAGCTTTTTGAGGAGGCTACATGCCTCCATCTTTTTTTTTTAAATAATATTTTATTGAAAATTTTTGGTCAACCAACACATTACATTGTGCATCCTTTACACAACATTGTAAAAATACAGATAATAATGACCTTTTTTAAATTTAAACAAAAACAACAACAAATAAATAAATATTAAATAACAAAAAATAAAAACTAGCCCTAATTGGCAACTGCCTTGTCTCAGGCCACACCCCCCCCCCCATCCCTCCCCCCCCCCCCCCCCCCAAGTCCTGGGCCGCTGCTGCTGCCTTCTTTGTTCTCCCCTATCTATCTTTCCGCAAGATATTCGACGAACGGTTGCCACCGCCTAGTAAACCCTTGAGCCGACCCCCTTAGGACGAACTTAATCCGCTCTAACTTTATGAACCCCGCCATATCATTTATCCAGGTCTCCACCCCCGGGGGCTTGGCTTCTTTCCACATTAGCAATATTCTGCGCCGGGCTACTAGGGACGCAAAGGCCAAAACATCGGCCTCTTTCGCCTCCTGCACTCCCGGCTCTTGTGCAACCCCAAATATAGCCAACCCCCAGCTTGGTTCGACCCGGACTCCTACTACTTTCGAAAGCACCTTTGTCACCCCCATCCAAAACCCCTGTAGTGCCGGGCATGACCAAAACATATGGGTATGATTCGCTGGGCTTCTCGAGCACCTCGCACACCTATCCTCCACCCCAAAAAATTTACTGAGCCGTGTTCCAGTCATATGTGCCCTGTGTAATACCTTAAACTGAATCAGGCTTAGCCTGGCGCACGAGGACGACGAGTTTACCCTGTTTAGGGCATCTGCCCACATCCCCTCCTCAATCTCCTCCCCTAGCTCTTCTTCCCATTTCCCTTTTAGTTCGTCCATCATAGTCTCCCCTTCGTCTCTCATTTCCCTATATATATCCGACACCTTACTGTCCCCCACCCATTTCTTTGAGATGACTCTGTCCTGCACCTCTTGTGTCGGGAGCTGCGGGAATTCCCTCACCTGCTGCCTCGCAAAAGCCCTCAATTGCATGTACCTGGATGCATTCCCTTGGGGCAACCCATATTTCTCGGTCAGCGCTCCCAGCCTCGCAAACTTCCCATCCACAAATAGATCTTTCAATTGCGTTATACCTGCTCTTTGCCACATTCCATATCCCCCATCCATTCCCCCCGGGGCAAACCTATGGTTGTTTCTTATCGGGGACCCCCCCAGTGCTCCGGTCTTTCCCCTATGTCGTCTCCACTGTCCCCAAATCTTCAGTGTAGCTACCACCACTGGACTCGTGGTATAGTTCCTTGGTGAGAACGGCAATGGGGCTGTCACCATAGCCTGCAGGCTGGTCCCCCTACAGGACGCCCTCTCTAATCTCTTCCACGCCGCTCCTTCCTCCTCTCCCATCCACTTACTCACCATTGAAATATTAGCGGCCCAATAATACTCACTTAGGCTCGGTAGTGCCAGCCCCCCCCCTATCCCTACTACGCTGTAAGAATCCCTTCCTCACTCTCGGAGTCTTCCCGGCCCAAACAAAACCCATAATACTCTTTTCTATCCTTTTGAAAAAAGCCTTCGTGATCACCACCGGGAGACACTGAAACACAAAAAGGACTCTCGGGAGGACCACCATCTTAACTGCCTGCACCCTCCCTGCCATTGACAATGCTACCATGTCCCATCTCTTGAAATCTTCCTCCATCTGTTCCACCAACCGCGTCAAATTTAGCCTGTGCAATGTGCCCCAATTCTTAGCTATCTGGATCCCCAGGTAACGAAAGTCTCTTGTTACCTTCCTCAACGGTAGGTCTTCTATTTCTCTACTCTGCTCCCCTGGATGCACCACAAACAGCTCACTCTTTCCCATATTCAATTTATACCCTGAAAAATCCCCAAACTCCCCAAGTATCCGCATTATTTCTGGCATCCCCTCCGCTGGATCCGCCACATATAGTAGCAGATCATCCGCATATAAAGATACCCGGTGTTCTTCTCCTCCCCTAAGTATTCCCCTCCATCCCTTGGAACCTCTCAGCGCTATCGCCAGGGGCTCAATCGCCAGTGCAAACAGTAATGGGGACAGAGGACATCCCTGCCTTGTCCCTCTATGGAGCCGAAAATATGCCGATCCCCGTCCATTCGTGACCACACTCGCCACTGGGGCCCTATACAACAGCTGCACCCATCTAACATACCCCTCTCCGAACCCAAATCTCCTCAACACCTCCCACAGATAATCCCACTCCACTCTATCAAATGCTTTCTCGGCATCCATCGCCACTACTATCTCCGTTTCACCCTCTGGTGGGGCCATCATCATTACCCCTAACAACCTCCGTATGTTCGTGTTCAGCTGTCTCCCCTTCACAAACCCAGTTTGGTCCTCATGAACCACCCCCGGGACACATTCCTCTATTCTCATTGCCATTACCTTGGCCAAGACCTTGGCATCTACATTGAGGAGGGAGATTGGTCTGTAGGACCCGCATTGTAGCGGATCCTTTTCCTTCTTTAAAAGAAGCGATATCGTTGCTTCTGACATAGTCGGGGGCAGTTGTCCCCTTTCCTTTGCCTCGTTGAAGGTCCTCGTCAGTAGCGGGGCGAGCAAGTCCAAATATTTTCTGTAAAATTCAACTGGGAGTCCGTCCGGTCCCGGGGCCTTTCCCGTCTGCATGTTCCTAATTCCTTTCACCACTTCTTCTACCGTGATCTGTGCTCCCAATCCCATCCTTTCCTGCTCTTCCACCTTGGGAATTTCCAGCCGATCCAAAAACTCCATCATTCTCTCCCTCCCATCCGGGGGTTGAGCTTCATACAATTTTTTATAAAATGTCTTAAACACTTCATTCACTCTCTCCGCTCCCCGCTCCGTCTCTCACCCCCCCTATTTCCCTCGCTGCTCCCCTTTTCCTCAATTGGTGTGCCAGCAATCTGCTCGCCTTCTCTCCATATTCATACTGTACACCCTGCGCCTTCCTCCATTGTGCCTCTGCAGTGCCTGTGGTCAGCAAGTCAAATTCCACATGCAGCCTTTGCCTTTCCCTATACAGTCCCTCCTCCGGTGCTTCCGCATACTGTCTGTCCACCCTCAAAAGTTCTTGCAACAACCGCTCCCGTTCCTTACTCTCCTGCTTCCCTTTATGTGTCCTTATTGATATCAGCTCCCCCCTAACCACCGCCTTCAACGCCTCCCAGACCACTCCCACCTGAACCTCCCCATTGTCATTGAGTTCCAAGTACTTTTCAATGCATCCCCTCACCCTTAAGCACACCCCCTCATCCGCCATTAGTCCCATATCCATTCTCCAGGGTGGACGCCCTCTTGTTTCCTCCCCTATCTCCAAGTCTACCCAGTGTGGGGCATGATCCGAAATGGCTATAGCCGTATATTCCGTTCCCCTCACCCTCGGGATCAATGCCCTACCCAACACAAAAAAGTCTATGCGTGAATAGACTTTATGGACATAGGAGAAAAACGAGAACTCCTTACTCCTAGGTCTACTGAATCTCCACGGGTCCACCCCTCCCATCTGCTCCATAAAATCCTTAAGCACCTTGGCTGCTGCCGGCCTCCTACCAGTCCTGGACTTCGACCTATCCAGCCTTGGTTCCAACACCGTGTTAAAGTCTCCCCCCATTATCAGCTTTCCGGTCTCTAGGTCTGGGATGCGTCCTAGCATTCGCCTCATAAAATTGGCATCGTCCCAATTCGGGGCATACACGTTTACCAACACCACCATCTCTCCCTGTAATTTGCCACTCACCATCACGTATCTGCCCCCGTTATCCGCCACTATAGTCTTTGCCTCGAACATTACCCGCTTCCCCACTAATATAGCCACCCCCCTGTTTTTCGCATCCAGCCCCGAATGGAACACCTGCCCTACCCATCCTTTGCGCAACCTAACCTGATCTATCAGTTTCAGGTGCGTTTGCTGTAACATGACCACATCTGCTTTAAGTTTCTTAAGGTGTGCGAGTACTCGTGCCCTCTTTATCGGCCCGTTAAGCCCCCTCACGTTCCACGTGATCAGCCGAGTTGGGGGGCTTCCCACCCCCCCCCCCCCTTGCCGGTTAGCCATCATCTTTTTCCAGCTTCTCGCCCAGTTCCCACGCGGCTGTATTTCTCCCAGACGGTGCCCCCCCACCCATCCTTTCCCGCACCCACTCCCCCCTTTCCCCAGCAGCAGCAACCCAGTAATTCCCCCCTCCCCCCCCCCCCCCCGCTAGACCCCCCGCTAGCGTAATTACTCCCCCCATGTTGCTCCCAGAAGTCAGCAAACTCTGGCTGACCTCGGCTTCCCCCCGTGATCACGGCTCGCCCCGTGCGGCGCCCCCTCCTTCCTGCTTCTCTATTCCCGCCATAATTATCATAGCGCGGGAACCAAGCCCGCGCCGCCTCTCCCTCGGCCCCGCCTCCCATGGCCAACGCCCCATCTCCTCTCCCTCCCCACCTCCCCCATCACCACCTGTGGGAGAAAGAAAAGTTACCATACCGCAGGATTAATCATACAATCCCTCTTCGCCCCCCCCCCCCCCCACTCGTCCCACCACTTTGTCCAAACGTTCATTTTCGTAGTCCAATCATTCCAATTTTTCTTCTACAATAAAAGTCCACGCTTCATCCGCCGTCTCAAAGTAGTGGTGCCTCCCTTGATATGTGACCCACAGTCTTGCCGGTTGCAGCATTCCAAACTTTATCTTTTTTTTGTGAAGTACCGCTTTGGCCCGATTAAAGCTCGCCCTCCTTCTCGCCACCTCCGCACTCCAATCTTGATAGACGCGGATCACCGCGTTCTCCCATTTACTACACCGAGTTTTCTTCGCCCATCTAAGGACCATTTCTCTATCCTTAAAACGGAGAAATCTCACCACTATGGCTCTGGGAGCTTCTCCTGCTCTCGGTCCTCGCACCATAACTCGGTATGCTCCCTCCACCTCCAACGGACCCGTCGGGGCCTCCACTCCCATTAACGAGTGCAGCATCGTGCTCACATATGCCCCGACGTCCGCCCCCTCCACACCTTCAGGAAGGCCAAGAATCCTCAAGTTGTTCCTCCTTGCGTTATTTTCCAGTGCCTCCAACCTCTCCACAGATCGTTTCTGGTGTGCCTCCTGTATCTCCGACTTCACCACCAGGCCCTGTATGTTGTTTTCATTCTCTGCTGCTTTCGCCTTCACGACCCGAAGCTCCTGCTCCTGGGTCTTTTGTTCCTCTTTCAGCCCTTCAATCGCCTGTAGTATCGGGGCCAACAACTCTTTCTTCATTTCCTTTTTTATCTCCTCCACGCAGCGTTTCAAAAACTCTTGTTGTTCAGGGCCCCATATGAAACTGCCACCTTCCGACGCCATCTTGGTTTCTGCTTGCCTTCCTTGCCGTTGTTCCAAAGGATCCGCTGCAATCCGGCCACTTTCCTCTCCTTTTTCCATCCGTGTCCAGGGGGAACACCCTTCTGGTTTACCGCACGGTGTTTTCAGCCGTTAAAATTGCCGTTGGGGCTCCTATCAAGAGCCCAAAAGTCCGTTTCACAGGGAGCTGCCGAAACGTGCGACTCAGCTGGTCATCGCCGCACCCGGAAGTCCCACATGCCTCCATCTTAACTCTACTTTTATTCTGTACATCTGCAGGTTGAGATCCTGGTGTCCTGGCAGATGAAAAGAGGAAAGAGGCTATTCCATGAGGCAAGGGCCTTTCGTGCACAGCTTATGCACAAGTAGGATCAGGAAAGAGGTTCCGTCCACCCATCCCCACGATGTCCAACATAATACACACCACCCGGGGCAGCATGGTGGCGCAGTGGTTAGCGCTGCTGCCTCACGGCGCCGAGGTCCCAGGTTCGATCCCGACCCTGGGTCACTGTCCGTGTGGAGTTTACACATTCTCCCCGTGTTTGCGTGGGTTTCGCCCCCACAACCCAACGAAACGCAGGGTAGGTGTATTGGCCATGCTAAATTGCCCCTTAATTGGAAAAAATTAATTGGGTACTCTTGGAAGAAAAAACATTAAAAAAAAATAATACACAGCACCCCCAAAATGGATGTTGGACTGCTCCACACCCTGCAGAAAGGTGAGGGACACAAGTGGCAAAGTTTGCCAATCTGGCTCCCATTTGGTGGGAAAATTAACATATTTATAACCAGCATTGCCGTTTTGTTTTCAGCTGCTTGTTATTATCAAGCCCGTGGGGATAATTTCTAAAGTCAAAATTTTTTTGACAAAATCAATTCGACAAACCCATAATGTAAAGCAGAAAAAAAATCAAAAATGATGCAATATTCTGGGCAATGCTGGTGTTTATTTTTTTTAACACAACATATCACCACAAAAGCAAATAAATGTTTCTGGTAATAGTGCAAAATACACCCCAGTGGATAATTTCTTTGTTCTCATTTTCTGTTTGCCAGGCCAAGGGTCAAAAGAAAGTAATTAGATTTTGTTCCTAAATTAAAGGTTTATTCACAAAACCTTTGAGAAAACATTAACGTTATAAAAATCGTAGACAGTAAGTCACTGCATCAATAAATTACTATTACAATTATACAGAACATTCCTTAGAACACAATGACCACTTCAAATCATTATAAAACTAAAAATTTTAATTTTTAAAACCTAATTTCAGCAACATTTTCCGACAGCTTTTCATCTGAAATGCACTGATTAAATCATTGTTTTGTATAAAGTTCTGTGAAATCAAAGTCACTTTCTGCTTAAACAAAATTTTCCAGAAGTTAAAATTTAAATAATTTTAATGAAAAAGCAAAGCAAATCACAACATGGGCACAAACAAAAGTCATATAAAATGAAAACCATCTACGAAAGTACATTTTTTTGTTAATTCATTCATGGGAAGTGGGTGTCACTGGCAGGGCCAACATTTATTAGTCATGCCTGATTGCCTTTGAGAAGATGGTGGTGAGCTGCCTTCTTGAACCACAGGCAATCTGTGTGGTATAGGTGTGAGTGCTGTTAGGTCGGGAGTCCCATGATTTTGGCTTGGTAGTGATGAAGGAATGGCAGTATGCTTCCAAGTCAGGATGCTGTGTGACTTTGAGGAAAACCTGCGGATAGTGGTGTTCCTGTATGTCTGCTGTGTTTGTTTTTCTAGGCAGTAGATGCCACAGGTTTGCAAGGTGCTGTCGAAGGAGTCATGGTGAGTTGTTGCAGTTCATCTTGTCAAAGGCACACGCAACAGCCATGACTTGCTTAGGGTGAAGGGAGTGAATGCTTAACGTGTGGATAGGGTGCCAGTCAACCACGCTAATTTGTCCTGCATGGTGTTGAAATCCTTGCGTGTTCTTGGAACAGCATTTAGCCAGCCCTGTGGACAATATTCCCATCATATTATAAGGTTGTATGTTGCCTCATGAAGAGGTTTAGAAGATTGTTTAGTTGAATAATAACTTTAGACAGATATACAGGATACAGTCCTGATTAGATGCTATGTCCATGCCAACTTCTACCAGTCTCTCTATTATACACTGACAGTCCCATGCCCCCTAAATCTACACATCACATCTCTGACCTGTACCTTGCAGATGGTGGAAAAGCTTTGGGCAGGTAGGAGTTTGCCACAAAATATCCAGCTTGTAGTCACAATAACTATGTGGCTGGTCCAGTTACATTTCTGGTCGATGGTGATCTCCAGCGAGCTAATAGTTGGGATTCAGTGATGCTAATGACATTGAATGTCAAGACAACTAGGTTTGATTTCTTATGAAAGATGTTCATTACCTGGCACTTGGGTGGCACAAACACTACCTGCCATTTATCTGCTTAAGCCTGTATGTGGTTCAGATCTTGCTGCATGCAGGTACTGCATGCATCAGTTTCCAATGAGTCCGAGAAGTCAAAACAATAATGACCAAGGCCAAGATGATTGGCCTCCCAGCAACCACAACCTTCTTTCTTTGTGTTGAGTATTCCCATTTTCTTCAATTTTATGAGGGATCATTGATATCCCACTTTGATGTTAAGGGCAGTTACTCTTTAACTCGCCTCTGGAATTCAACTCGTTTGACTGTTTGCTCCAAGACTAATGATTTCTGGGTCCAAATGGTACTGCCACAAAACGAAGTGAATATGGGTGAGCAGGCTACTGGTGAGTAGGTGCTATTTCATAACACTTTTGATGGCATATCCCATTGCTTTGCTGATGGAGTAGTCTGATGGGGCGGTAGTTTGCTGGATTTAATTGTCCTGCATTTTGTGGACAGGATAAATCTGTGCAATTTTCCACATTGTCAAGTGGACAGCAGTGTTGTAGCTGTACTGGGACATCTTGGTCAGAGTTGTGGTTAGTTCTGGAGCACCAACCTTCAAGATTATAGCCAGATGTTGTCAGGGTCCCAGAGCCTTTTCTGAATATAGTGCCGCATTTTGATCTTACGTGGATTGAATTGAATTGGCTGACGGCTGGCATCTGTGATGGTGAGGACTCAGGAGGAGGTGGAGATAGATCATCCACCTAGCACTTCCAGATGAAGATAATTGCAAAGGCTTTAGTTTTGTCTTTTGTGATTCCTATTTGAACAGCATGTAAAGTGCGCAATATCAAATTCAGTCATGTGCAAAATATTCGGTGATTGCGGCCTGTTTCCAGTTGACAGAAATTGAACTAAGATTGATGGATTTTTTTTTCAGGCAAAGGTTTTAAAAGGTCTGAAAATGCGGCAGGTATGTAGAAGTCAGATACAAATTACCCGTGATATAATTGAATGGAGGAACAAGCGCGAGAGGCTGAGTGGTCTACTGCTTTTCCTATGCTCAAACGACAGCACATTTGTCTACAAAGTATTTAGTGCAGTAAACTACTAGTGTGATACTGCTGGGGGAGATGGTTTTTCAGGAGAATGCAGTGAGAGCCACGTCTATGGCACCATGAATGGCTGAACTGCACAGTGGGGAGAAAAACAAGAGTGGAGGAGCAATAGGGATTAGTGGAGTCTACTGTAAGGGGAAGAGATAGACGCTTCTGAGCCTGCAGACGTGACACCTCCCTGGTGCCAGGGTCAAGGATGTCGCTGAGTGGCAGCAGGCCATTCTGAAGAGGTAGGGGTGAACAACCAAAGATTATGGTCCATATCTGTACTAATGACGTAGGTAAGAATAGGGATGAGATCCTGAAAGTAGAATATAGGCACTTTGGAAATAAGATCAATAGCAGGACCTCAAAGGTAGTCCTCTCAGGGTTATTGAGAGAGCAAGAACAGGAGAATAGACCAGATGAATGCGTGGCTGGAGAGATGGTGTAGGAGGGAGGGATTTGGGTTCCTGAGGCATTGGGATCGATTCTGGGGAAGATGATACCTGTACAAGCTGGATGGATTGTACTCCAGCAGGAAGAGGACCAATATCCTCGTAGGGATTTTTGCTATTGCTGTTGGAAAGCGTTTAAACTAGAGTGGTAGGAGGAAGGGAACCTGAGTGGGAAAACATGAGAGGACAACAAAGATAGAAATGAAAGAAGAAAAGGAGGAAGCAAAAGTGGAAGACCAAGGAAACCTGGGCTAGCAGCAATTAGGACTATTGTTCTTTTGAACAATGTAAAAATGATAAAGGTTTAAAGGCACTGTAACTGAAAGCAGAGAGCATTCACAATTAGGAAGAGTTAAAAGCGCAATTTCACATAACAGATATGCTAGGACTGCGATTACGGAGATATGATTGCAGGGTGACCAAGTCTGGGAACGGACTCTCCAAGGGTACTCGATATTTAGGAAGGACATGTGAAAAGGTAAAAGGAGGTGGGGTGGCGTTGTTAGTTAAGGATAAAATCAGCACAATAGTGAGAGAGGATATTGGTTCAGAAAATCTCGATGCAGAATCAGTTTGGGTGAAACTAAGAAGCAACAGTGGGTGTAAAACATCAGCATGAGCTGTCTATATGACTCCAAATAGTAGTGGTAAGGGAGGAAATGTCATTAAACAAGAAATTGGAGATGCATGTAACAAGGGTGTTGCAGTAATCATGGGTAACTTTAATCTACATAGAAATTAGGCAAACCCCCCAGCCTGGAGGCCTGGATAAATGATATGGCTGGGTTCATAAAATTGGAGAGGATTAAGTTTGCCTTGAGAGGGTCTGCGCAGGGGTTCTACAGGTGGTGGCAACCGTTCCTAGACTAACTCGCGGAGCGTTAGAGGAAGGTCGGTCAGCAGTAGCAGCAACCTTGGGGCGGGGGAGGGGGTGGGGGGTGGGGGGTGGAGGGGGGGGGTGGAGGGGGGGGTGAAAGGGGGGACTGCCTGGGAGGGTGGATGAGCAAGAGATAACATGAATGGTTGGGGAAACTGGCACGTACGGGTGAGGGCCAGTGTACAAAGCTGTGTAAATATATCATTTTGCCATGTATATATCTTGCTCTGCGTTTATTTTGTTACAGGGGGGGGGGGGGGGGGGGGGGGGGGGGTTATTGTTTGTAAGGGAGAAAAATTGTGTTAAAAATCTTTAATAAATATATTTTAAAAAAAAGAAATTAGGTAAACCAAATTAACAGTAATACTTTGGCCAATTAATTCCTAGAGTGTATACGAGATGGTTTTTTACATCAGTATGTTGAAGAACCAACTAGGGAACATGCTTTCCTAGATTTGAGATTATGCAATGAGAAGGGTGAATTAATAATCTTGTTGTGTGGGGTCCTTTAGGGGACAGTGACCATACCATGATACAACTCTTTATAGGATGGAAAGTGAAAAAGTACAATCTGAAACTAGGGTCCTAAATCTAAACGAAGAAAACTACGAAGGTATGTAGGTTAGATTGGCCAGGTTAGATTGGGGAACTTTATTAAAAAGTATGATGATGGATAGACAATGGCTAATATTTAAGGAACAGTCATATTGGAACAGTTATACATTCCTTTCTGATGCAAAAACACAACAAGAAAAGCAGCGTAACCATGGCTAACAAAAGAAATTAAGGGTGGTGTCATAATATACACCAGTATATCATGGTGCAGACACACACACTGATGGACACACAGCGGGACCAATCAACACACACACCGCAGCCAATCACCAGTTAGAGCACACGCACTATAAAGACTGGGGGCATCAGAGTTCCCGCTCATTCGAGCTGCAGCTTCCTAGTAGGACAGAGCTCACAGCCTGCAGCACAGACGTTCACCATGTGCTGAGTGCATCGACTGGTTAGGACAAGGCAAAGTTCTTTAGTTAAAGCTAGTAACATGTTAACCCACAGTGAGAGTATGTTAAACCGTTAATGACTCAATAAAATAGTGACCTGCATGTGTTCCACGGATCCAGAGCGCCCAACACAACATGATACCAAGGGTTGAGGGATATTAGAACTTCTTAGACCTACCTGCAAGTGATCTGCCTTCTGCCAGCATTCTGTCATCCTGCAACATGGGCAACATCCGCCCGCCGCCGCCGCTCTGCATCGCTGGCAACCTAGGGGCCAACTGGAAGATATTCAAACAGCGCTTCCAGCTCTTCCTTGAGGCCACAGACAGGGAGGACGCCTCGGATACTATGAAGATTGCTCTCCTCCTATCCACGGCCGGGGACCATGCCATCCACATTTTCAATTCTCTCATCTTTGCGGATGATGAAGATAAAACAAAGTTCAAGACCGTCCTCCTCAAGTTTGACACTCACTGCAGTGTAGAGGTGAATGAAAGTTTTGAGCGCTACGTGTTCCAACAGCGTTTGCAGGGTAAGGATGAACCTTTCCAATCCTTTCTCACTCACCTCCATATACTTGCGCAGTCTTGCAGCTACGGGCCCACCTCCGACTCCATGATACGCAACCAGATCTTTTTCAGTGTTCAGTCGGACCCCCTACGACAGCAGCTCCTCAAAGTAAAGCAGCTCACCCTAGCGACCGTAATTGAGACCTGTGTCCTACACGAAAACACCACGAGTCGGTATTCCCACATCCAAGCGGCTGAAACGGCGTGGCAAGGTCCCGAAGAGGCGGAACGGGTCCAAGCAATTGAGCAACTCCAGGGCCTCAGCCTGGATGAGGGCGGCCATTTCGCACGCTTTTCGCAGACTCCACGCTTGTGCGCACTAAACGAAGGGACGGCGACGTCGAAGAACATAATGCGCAGGCGCGCACCACGCACGACCGCACCGCGCATGCGCGGTGGCACAACGAACGTGCTGATGCTACGACGTGCGGCAACTGTGGCTCCGCCCATTTAAAAATGCAATGCCCTGCCAAATCTCGACAATGCCTAAGATGTGGCAGACTTGGCCACTATGCTGCCTTATGCCGAGCAGCTCAGCCTGCCAATTCATATCGCTTCAGCCAGCCTCGCAGGAAAGTCCGGGCAATTCAAGCCATGGTTCCATGCGGACCTCCCACACAGCAGTGACACCGAGGACCCGAAGGCGCCTTTTCGAGTCGGTATCGTGACAAAAAACAGGGTGTCCCCGAAGCAAAGACACCAGCCGCTGTTGATGTACAGCATCGATCCAGACGATGAGTGGTGTGCCACCCTGATGGTCAACCGGTCCCAAATACGATTCCGCCTGGACACTGGTGCCTCCGACAATCTCATTGCGCGGTCTGACTTCCAAAGCCTTCGTGTCAAATCAACCATCCTTCCATCAGCCTGCCAGCTATTGGATTACAATGGCAATCCCATTGATGCCAGCGGCTCGTGCCAACTTGAAGTGACGCACAGGTCACGCAAAGCCATCCTTCCTTTTGAAATCGTGGGCTCCTCGAAAGCCTCCCTGCTTGGCGCGCAGGCATGCAAGCTGTTGAACCTAGTTCAGAGAGTTCAGTCTCTCTCTCCTGATGACACATCTGCCTTTCAGGACACCGACTTCAGGGCGCAACTCAACACCATCCTCAACCAGCACCACAACGTCTTCGAAGGCATGGGCACGCTCCCATACACCTACAAGATCTTATTGAAACAGAATGCCATGCCTGTGGTGCACGCAACTCGCAGGGTCCCAGCACCCCTCAAGGACCGCCTCAAGCAGCAGCTGCAGGACCACCAGGACCAAGGAGTGATCTCCAGAGTTATGGAACCAACCGACTGGGTCAGTTCCATGGTATGTGTAAAAAAGCCTTCCGGCGAGCTGAGAATTTGCATTGATCCCAAGGATTTAAATCGCAATATCATGAGGGAACATTATCCAATTCCCAAGCACGAAGAGATCACATGCGAGATGGCTCGCGCCAAACTCGACGCCTCAAAAGGATTCTGGCAAATCTAGCTCGACAAATCCAGCAGGAAACTGTGTACATTTAATACCCCCTTTGGCAGATATTGTTACAACAGGATGCCGTTTGGGATCATATCTGCTTCAGAAGTGTTCCATAGGATTATGGAACAAATGATGGAAGGCATTGAAGGTGTTCACATCTATGTCGACGACATAATCATTTGGTCCACCACCCCGCAGGAGCATGTCAGTTGCCTCCAGCGCATATTCAAACGTATACGTGAGCAGGGCCTGCCTCAACAGGGCCAAATGCTCTTTTGGTCAGACGGAACTCAAGTTCCTCGGGGACCACATCTCCCAGTTGGGTGTGCGGCCGGATGGTGGCTTCTATCACAGCCATGAAAATGCCAGAGGACAAGAAGGCGGTCCTCCGATTTCTGGGCATGGTCAACTTTTTCGGGAAGTTCATCCCTAACCTCGCCTCTCATACCACGGCTCTCAGGAACCTGATCAGGAAGACGACAGACTTCCAATGGCTCCCTGCCCACGAGCTCGAATGGAGAGAACTCAAAACCAAACTCACCACGGCCCCGGTCTTCGCTTTCTTTGATCCAGCAAAAGAGACCAAAATTTTGATCGATGCCAGTCAATCCAGCATTGGGGCAGTGCTCCTGCAACGTGATGAGGCCTCATCATGGGCCCCCGTTGCATATGCATCACGCACCATGACCCCCACGGAGCAGCGCTACGCGCACATAGAAAAGGAGTGCCTGGGCCTTCTGACCGGTGTGGTTAAGTTTCACGATTATGTGTGCGGACTTCCTCAATTCACCGTCGAGACCGACCATCGCCCGCTGGTCAATATAATACAGAAAGACTTGACTGACATGACGCCTCGCCTCCAGCATATTCTTCTCAAGCTCCGGCGATATGACTTCCAGCTGGTATACACCCCAGGCAAAGACCTCATCATTGCTGACGCTCTCTCCAGGGCAGTCAACACGCCATGTGACCCATCGGGATTCGTCTGCCAGGTTGACGCCCATGTGGCCTTCGTGGCCTCCAATATACATGCCACGGATGAACGCCTCGTCCAAATTCGCCGCGAGACGGTGGCTGACCCTTTGCTACAGCGTGTCATGCGCCACCTAACAGACGGGTGGCTCAAGGGCCAAAGCCCTCAGTTCTATAATGTCAGAGATGATCTGGCAATAGTAGACGGGGTTCTTCTGAAACTGGACCGCATTGTCATCCCGCATAGCATGCACCAGCTCGTCCTGGAACAGCTACACGAGGGCCATCTTGGAGTGGAAAAGTGCCGCCGACGGGCCCGAGAGGCAGTGTACTGGCCCGGCATTAATGAAGACATAGCCAACACAGTGCTCAACTGCCCCACTTGTCAGCGCTTCCAGCCGGCCCAACCACGTGAGACCCTGCAGCCCCATGAGTTGGTCACGTCGCCTTGGACCAAGGTGGGCATCGACCTGTTCCACGCACTGGGTGGAGACTATGTCCTGATCGTGGACTACTTTTCAAATTACCCGGAGGTGATACGATTGCACAATATCACATCGTCTGCAGTCATTCGTGCCAGTAAGGACACCTTTGCTTGACATGGCATCCCACTCACGGTTATGTCGGACAATGGCCCCTGCTTCGCAAACCAGGAATGGTCCAACTTTGTCAGGCGGTACAATTTTGCCCATGTGACATCCAGTCCCCTGTACCCCCCAATCCAACGGCAAAGCGGAGAAGGGAGTCCATATAGTCAAACGGCTCCTCTGCAAGGCTGCCGATGCTGGGTCCGATTTCTACCTCGCCTTGCTGACCTATTGCTCCGCCCCACTGTCCACTGGCCTGTCGCCAGCCCAATTGGTCATGGGTCGTACCCTGAGGACGACGGTGCCGTCCATTCATGTCCCGGACCTCGACCACGTTCCGGTCCATCGACGGATGCAGCTGTCTTGTGCACAGCACAAGGTGGCTCATGACTCCCGTGCAGCTGATCTCCCTGCTCTGGCTCCAGATGACAATGTCCACATCCATTTTCCGGATGGTGGCTGGTCTGCAACCGCTGTTGTCCTTCGGCAGGTAGCCCTCGCTCGTTCCTGGTTCGTCTACCGGATGGCTCCATTCTGTGCCACAATCGATGCGCCCTTCGTCTCATTCCACGCTCGCTACGTGATCCTCCACTGTCGCCTCGCCCTCCTGCTGACCCTGCCATGGGCTATGCAGAGATCCCTGTCACTCTGCATCCTCCTCACTCTGACGCATTCCAGCCCGCTCCTCAGCCGGCGGCTCCCGACCCACCCTTGAGGCGGTCAACCAGAATTCGTCGCCCTCCTCAGAGACTTAATTTGTGAACTTTGTGGACTTATAGACTTTCTGAATTGTTCTGTTCTTCCGTTTGATCGTTTACATGGTTTGTATATAGTGTTCATCTCGTTATTCTTCTTGCATACTGTTTTTCTGCACCAGGCTTCTTCCCATATACATAGCTTAGTTCTCATGTACATAGTCCTGTAAATATGTCTTTCGCACCCCACACATAGTTAGGGACATTCTCACCATACACTATTTATTGCCACACATGTACATTCTTTTATAAGAGGGGGGATGTCATAATATACACCAGTATATCATGGTGCAGACACACACACTGATGGACACACGCCGGGACCAATCAACACACACAACACCGCAGCCAATCACCAGTTAGAGCACACGCACTATAAAGACAGGGGGCATCAGAGTTCCCGCTCATTCGAGCTGCAGCTTCCTAGTAGGACAGAGCTCACACCCTGCAGCACAGACATTCACCATGTGCTGAGTGCATCGACTGGTTAGGACAAGGAAAAGGTCTTTAGTTAAAGCTAGTAACGTGTTAACCCACAGTGAGAGTATGTTAAACTGTTAATGACTCAATAAAATAGTGTTGCACTATTTCAAGTGTTGGTGACCTGCATGTGTTCCACGGATCCAGAGCGCCCAACACAACAGGTGGTATTAGATCCAAAGTGGAGTCATATACATTCCTTTCTGACGCAAAAACACAAGAAAAGCGGCACAACCATGGCTAACAAAATAAATTAAGGCAAGTATTAGGTCCAAAGTGGAGTCATATAAAGTTGGTAGAAAAAGTAGCAAGGCTGAGGATTAGGAGCAGTTCAGAATTCAGCAAAGGAGGACCAAGAGATTGATTAAGGGAAAAATAGAGTTTGTGAGTTAACTTGCAAGTAGCATAGAAGCGGACTGCAAAAGCTTATATAACTATGTAAAAACAAAAAAAGAAAAGATTAGTGAAGAAAATTGTAGGTCCCCTACAAGTCTGAAATGAGTGAATTTGTAATAGAGAACAAGGAAATGGCAATGCAATTCCACAATTATTTTAGTTCTGTCTGCCTGGAAGAAGACACAAATAACTTCCCAGAAATTCTTGGGCACAAAGAGTCATGTGAAGGAGGAATTGAAGGAAATTAGCATTACTAAAAAATAGTGCAGAAGAAATGAATGGGACTCAAAGCTGATAAATCCCCAGGGCCTGATAATCTGCATCCCAGGGTACTAAAGGAGGTGGCTATGGAAATGATGGAAGCGTTGGTTGTCATCTTCCAAAATCCTATAGATTCTGGAACAACCCTGGCAGTTGGAGGGTAATAAATGTAACCCTGCTATTTAAAAAAGGAGAGGGAGAAAACAAGGAATTACAGACCAGTTAACCCAACGTAAGTGGTAGGAAAAATGCTGGAGGCTATTACAGATTGAGCACCCCTTATTCAAAATTCTGAAACTTGAAAAGCTCTGAAATCCACACTTTTTTGAGCGCCAAAATCATGTTTTTCGTAAAAGAAAAAATAACGAAATAACATTGGGCTGGATTTTTTGGCTACGCCCACTTCACGATTGCCACGGACGGGACGGGACGGAGACTATGTAAAGGTTTGTTAACCTTGGACAGGAATTTCTGGTCACCAGGCGGGCGCAGCCGAAAAATCCCACCCATGGTGTTCATCTGAGATGCGCTAGCTATGCAACATTTCACAACTATACCTATGCAGGTATTCCAAAATTATGGAACCCGAAACACTCTTGGCCCCAAACATTTTGAATAAAGGATGCTCAACCTGTATAAAGGATGTGATAACAGGACACTTAGAAAATATCAACAGATTGGACACGTTCAACATGGATTTATGAAAGGGAAATCGTGTTTGACAAATCTACTGCAGTTTTTTGAGAGTTTGAAAATGACTGTCCTAGAGAGATCAAGGACATAATCTATTAGTTAGAGTTAAGAAACAATAAAGTAACCATTATGCTACTGGGTGTATTCTATGGGCTACCATCAATCGTGGGAAAGTTAAAGAGGAGCAAAGTAACAGAAAAATTACAAAGAGGTGCACAAACTATGGAATAATCTTACAATTACTCCTTAAACAATGCTGATCAATACAGTGACACAATAACCCTTAACTGCTATCTTTACTTCCATTCAAACAACAGAACTATCTTGGATCCCAATCCAGTTTTAAGTTCAGTTCGCACTCCGGAGTACCTGCTGTACAGAGATGCCTGGATACTCCACTTTGAGAAAGAGATCTTTTGACTGCTTTAAAGGAAAAACTTTAACTTATCAGAACAATTCAGGATCTCTAAATGAAGTCTTCAGAAATTGACTTCATAGTTGCTCTTCCAGCTCCCAACTGAAATGCCTGCTTTGCTGCACAATGCCTGGTACTCTAGCTCCTCCCATTAGCTACATCATCTTACCAAGTTGAAACACAAAATGTCTGCAATGAACCCTCTAATCCAAATAAAAATCTATTAGCCTAACCTTTACGATGCCTTAATTGGACTTCTGGCTCCCAAAAAGCTAAGCTGTCTTGCAAACCTGGATTTAAAAAAAACACTACTGCAGCAGCCATATACACATGCAATCAGGCTTTTTGCCCTTACTGCACCAAATACATATAATACAATATATCTGAAATTCCTGCATTCATCACAAGTGTTCACACTTTTTTAAAAAGTGCTTAATTTGCAAAAAAGCATTTTATGAGTCCTCAATGGTGCTGTATATGTGCAAGTTATTTCTTATGTGATAAAGAAGAAAAGATAGAAAATATTTTTTTTCTGTTCATGGTAAAAGATTTACACGTTAAACAAGTGTTTTAAAATTGTATGCAAAAGAATGTAAGAAGTGGGAATGGGCAAAAACTGGCAGGGATAGTGACATCAAATCAATGTTATTTGAAAACTATTAACAAGAATGAGGACTTTGGGGAGGAACTTAGTTTATCGGGAGCTGTGAGGTACCAGTACATTCTGTTCAATATCACTTAGTGTGAGGTTTGTCTTTGAATTTTGAAACTAAAGCACAGACTATGCCACAGTTTTTGTTTGTCCACACTGTTCTGATTGGTCAATGGGTTGATTTGGTGGGTGGAACCAGGTGCATGCAGAGGCATGTGTGATACATGTGCATGTCAATGGTTGGTGGTGGGATGGGTGGTAGGGTTGGTGGAGAAAAAGAACAGCGCCAGGTAAAGGGAACCCAACAACAAAGTCATCCTGGATGGAGGGGTGGGAAGCTATTGTGAGGGAGGGATGGTTTGGTGGCAGAAGGATGTGGTGGTGGGTATGGTGTGGCCAAGAATAACAGGAAGGTAAAGAAACCTTAGCTGCTGGGGAGATTGCAGGGATGGGGGAGGGCAGGGTAAAAGGGAAGAGTTGGCATGGGAGGAGCAGGTGAATGTCATGGGTATGGAAATAGCATTGGGGACACCGCATAGGATGGTGGGGAGGGAATGAAAGTGTTGGCATGGAATGAACAAAATTCCACAGATTTGGGAAGGCATGGGAGGAGTGAGAAGGAGGGGGTGGCATCAGAGGTGTGGCAGGAGAAGAGGAATGACAGTGTAAGGGTGGACAGTCAGTTTCAGCAGGACTGAGCCAGAAAGATATGCACCCCTTTCCCCCCCATTCCTGTTCCACTTTGTGATTTGGTACAGCCTTGTGTTTAGTTTGGGTATAACAGAGCTTACTGATTTTAATTGGTTGTCTTTAAAGATGTCATTTGGGGAGTTAATGTGGAAATGTGTGAGATAGGGATGGTGATGTGGGATGTGTGAGGAAATAGATGGCATGGAATAGGAATGGCATGGGTGGAAAGGGATGGCTTTGGAGCAATGGTATGGGAAAGATAGAACAGTATTTGATGTGAATGTGATGTTAGAGGATGATTATGGAGGGTAACATGGGAATAAACAATGGTACGCTATGAGATGGGAAGATGGAATAGCATGGGATGGTGTAGCACTGAAAGGAGGGAATGACATGGGAAGATAGGCACAAGGAGGGTGACTTTGCTGATGGAGTTAGTTAAGAATACTAATTTACGATACGTAGTTTGGGGATTGCTGCTAGCGTACAATAAAATGTAGCTATTTTGGCCATTAATGAATATTGATAAATTGTGTATCACACATAGAGAACACTGTATATATTATGCTGTTAGACACAAAATAAATACCGTGTAGTAAGGCTGAGAATGTTCATCAAGGCTGAGTCTGATTTGGGCCAATTTTTTTAAAATTGAAAAATCTAAAATCGATCCAATTTCCATTTAAGAAATGCAGGAAAAAAGACTACATTATTGTAACAACTTTCAAAATGAGTACGTTTTAATTCTAATAATACTTAATTTTTAAAAGTATTTGGAACTAAAAAGATGTAAATATTTTAGTGATTGAAGGTTTACCTTTTGATCACAGCATGTATTTCTATGGTGCTTCAGAGACTGTAAACAAAAATATCCTGCTGCATGCTCTCTCTGAAATCATACTTGTGCTACAATGGCAGCAATAGGAAGGTTCTTTGCCACTGACAAATTCTCAGAGAAGCTGCCATGTAGTTTATGATTATAGCACATTTCTGGCACACTGTGTCTTGGCACAAGATCTCAAAAGTGTTAATTTCCTTTTATTTTCCCCCCAAAAAATCTTGGCAGAAGCTCCTGCATTTGTATAATGTCACCCACACTATACGATTCAATTTTGGACAATGGATGCCAAGAAACATATTTATCAATTCTTCAGTAAAAACTAGCAGATTTCTCCTGTTGTTGCTTACAGTACGTTGGAGGAAACCTTGATGCTGTTATGGCAGTACAGGGGAAGGGTCCTAGGATTGACAGTTCTGGAGGAAAGAGGGGCATAATAGGTGGTTTGGGAGCACCAATATCTCAACTATTTTGTTATTGCAAGAAGAGAGGAGAAAATGGTCAAAGAGAGCCAGGTCTTCAGTAGGAGACCCTAGGGTACACGGTTACTAACGGAGACCAAAATACTGCAGTAGCAGCACCGTAACGGAGAGGCAGTGGTGTAGTGGTATTGTCACTGGGCTAGTAATCCAGAAACCCAGGGTAATACTCTGGGTACCTGGATTGGAATCTGGAAATGACGATGAAACCATTATAGATTGTCGTCAGAACCCATCTGGTTCACTCATATCCTTAGGGAAGGAAATCTGCAATCCTTACCTGCTCTGGCCAACATATGACTCCAGACTCACAGCAATATGGTTGACTCTTAAATGTTGTCAGGGATGGGCACATCCCATGAACGAATATTAAGAAAAAACTGTGGCTTTGTCGAGGAGCCAGAAAATAGACACTGGCACATCATAAAAGTAAAGTTGTCAAAGCAGTGCCTGGGAAGAAAGAAAAATAAATTACATTTATTTTGCACTTTATCACACACAATTAGAGACCCTAAACCACATTATAACCGCTGAACTGTGTTTGAAGTGCAGGAACTGTTATTATGACAGCTATTTTGTACGCAATGAAGGAGTGAGATTGGATTTGGATTTGTTTATTGTCACGAGTACCGAGGTACAGTGAAAAGCATTGTTCTACGTACAGTCCAGACAGATCATTCTATACATGAAAAGAAATACATTGGGCAAACACAAAATGCACAATGTAATTACATAGACACAGGCATTGGGTGAAGCATACAGGAGTGTCGTGCTACTCAGTGGAGAGGATGTGTGAAGATATCATATCAGTCCATAAGAGGGTTGTTTAGGAGTCTGGTAACAGCGTGGAATAAGCTGTTTTTAAATCTATGAATGACCAGTTAATTTTTTGTTGTTGATTGAGAGTTGAACGTTGGCCCAAAAAACAGGAAAAAAAACCTCAGCTTTTCTGGGATTTTTTATGTTCACTAGGGCAGCATGGTAGCACAAGTGGATAGCACTGTGGCTTCACAGTGCCAGGGTCCCAGGTTCGATTCCCCGCTGAGTCACTGTGCGGAGTCTGTACGTTCTCCCCGTGTCTGCGTGGGTTTCCCCCGGGTGATCCGGTTTCCTCCCACATTCCAAAGACGTGCAGGTTAGGTGGATTGGCCATGATAAATTGCCCTTAGTGACCAAAAAGGTTAGGAGGGGTTATTGGGTTACGGGGATAGGGTGGCAGTGAGGGCTTAAGTGGGTCGGTGTTGACTCGATGGGCCGAATGGCCTCCTTCTGCATTGTATGTTCTATGATCTATGAAAAAGTAAATGAAGCCTCATTTTGACAAACTATCTGACAGATTGCATCTTTGCCAATATAGTACAACTTCCTTATTCCATTTACTGTTCTAGATTATTTTCTCAAGTCCTGGAATGAGATTAATAGAAGCTTCATGAAAGGAACAAAGGTTAGGTCTCAGACCCTGAGAGAGTTTGACCTCAGTGTAAAACCTACTGGATGCAATTCTAATAGGAACTGGACAGGTTTTATTGATTCATTTGATGAATTCTTGTTGATGTGCAAACAGCTAAGCCACAAATGCATAAATGCCAGGTCAATTCTTGATCCCCCGCCCCCCATAGATCTTATTTTAATATTTAAACTATGTTTGTTAGTAGAGGGTGTAATGTTCCTGCCAGATAGCCTGATTTATATTACAAGAACACTTGTAACTAAAGCTATAAATGATTTATTAACATTAACTGTGGGTCAAATATACACAAAACAACAGATGAATAACAGTATGAACATGCACAATCAACCTCTCTCCCAGTCTGAGATCACCTGACTCTAACATTCACTTAAATACTAATGAGACTCCTAGTAGTCGGTGAATTACAACACCATATCACTACATCCCTTTCCTTTGAAGGAATAAGTTAATACATTACCGTCAGTATATTTACATGTGATACCATTAGCTTGAGTCTTTTAAAAAATATATATTTTTATTCCTCTTTTTCACATTTTCTCCCAAATTTTCACTCACCAACAATAAACAATAATCAGTAACGAATATAATGTCAATCCCCATAATCAATAACAACGATTACATCCTCCCACCAAACCGCAAACCTTAGCCCGCATGTTAACATAAACAAATAACAAAAGGGAATCAGGAATCACCCATAGTCACCATTAACACATACAGTCCCCCTCCCCCCAACCCCCCCCCCCCCCCCCAACTAATGTTCGATGTTATACAGTTCTTGAAAGTGCATAATGAATAATGCCCATGAATTGTAGAATCCCTCCATCCTTCCCCTCAGTTCAAACTTAACCTTCTCAAGAGTCAAGAATTCCAATAGGTCCCCGTGCCACGCCAGGGCACAGGGTGGAGAGGTCGCTCTCCATCCCATCAGCATTAGCCTGTGAGTCTAACAGTATTAATTTTTTCTTTAAAATTGTAAAGACTGGTTTAACATATATATATATTTTTTTTTTTAAAAATATATATTTTATTAGTTTTCAAACACAATTTTTCCACTTTACAAATCAACATAAAAAAATAACACCATAGCTAATCAGTAACATTATTTAAATAAAATAGTGAACTAACAAAGTAACAAAAAATAGTGCTCCCCCACCCTCTGGGCTGCTGCTGCTGACGATCTATTTTCCCTTAACGTTCCGCGAGATAGTCAAGGAATGGTTGCCACCGCCTGGAGAACCCCTGAGCCGATCCTCTCAACGCAAACTTCATCCGTTCCAGTTTTATGAACCCTGCCATATCGTTTATCCAGGCCTCCACGCCGGGGGGGGTTTCGCTTCCTTCCACGTAAGTAAGATCCTTCGCCGGGCTACCAGGGACGCAAAGGCCAGAATATCGGCCTCTTTCGCCTCCTGCACTCCCCGCTCTTCCGCTACCCCAAATATAGCTAACCCCCAGCCTGGCTTGACCCGGACCTTCACCACCTTTGAAATCACCTTTGCCACTCCCCTCCAGTACTCATCCAGTGCCGGACACGACCAGAACATATGTGTGTGGTTCGCCGGGCTTCCCAAGCACCTCCCGCACCTGTCCTCCACTCCGAAGAACCTGCTCAGTCTTGCTCCCGTCCTGTGTGCTCTGTGTAGAACCTTGAATTGTATCAGGCTAAGCCTGGCACACGAGGAAGAGGAATTTACCCTACTTAGGGCATCAGCCCACAGCCCCTCCTCAATATCCTCCCCCAGCTCTTCTTCCCATTTTCCTTTCAGCTCCTCTACCAGCGCCTCCCCCTCGTCTCTCATCTCCTGATATATTTCGGACACTTTGCCCTCCCCGACCCATACCCCCGAAATCACTCTATCCTGGATCCCCTTTGTCGGGAGCAGCGGAAATTCCCTCACCTGTTGCCTCGTAAATGCCCTCACTTGCATATATCTGAAGATATTCCCCGGGGGCAACTCATACTTTTCCTCCAGCGCTCCCAGGCTCGCAAACTCCCCATCAATAAACAAGTCTCTCAATCTCCTAATTCCTGCCCGATGCCAGCTCTGGAACCCTCCGTCCATCCTTCCTGGGAGAAACCTATGGTTATTCCTGATCGGGGACCACACCGAGACACCCGTCACCCCCCTGTGTCGCCTCCATTGCCCCCAGATCCTTAAGGTTGCCACCACCACTGGGTTTGTGGTATACCTTTTCGGGGAAAGCGGCAGCGGCGCCGTCACCAGCGCCTTTAGGCTCGTTCCTTTACAGGACGC
Organism: Scyliorhinus torazame; assembly: GCF_047496885.1. Taxonomy (NCBI): domain Eukaryota; kingdom Metazoa; phylum Chordata; class Chondrichthyes; order Carcharhiniformes; family Scyliorhinidae; genus Scyliorhinus; species Scyliorhinus torazame. The sequence goes on along the minus strand of NC_092715.1, from coordinate 186,349,386 downwards.
CATCTCCAGCCCCTTCCACGCCGCCCCCTCTCCCTCCCTCATCCACTTACAAACCATCGCCACATTGGCGGCCCAGTAGTAGTCGTCCAGATTCGGCAACGCCAGTCCCCCTCTGTCCCTGCTGCGCTGCAGGAACCCCCTCCTTACCTTCGGGGTCTTCCCTGCCCACACAAAACTCATAACACTCCTGTCTACTTTCTTGAAAAAGGGCTTAGTGATCAGAATGGGGAGACATTGAAAGACAAAAAGAAACCTTGGGAGGACCATCATTTTTACCGCCTGCACTCTGCCTGCCAGTGAGAGCGGCAGCATATCCCACCTCTTGAAATCCTCCTCCATCTGCTCCACCAGCCGCGTCAGATTGAGTTTGTGTAGAGTTCCCCAGCTCTTGGCTACCTGAATCCCCAAATATCGGAAGCTCCTTTCCACTCTCCTTAACGGCAGGGCGTCTATCCCTCTTCCCTGATCCCCAGGGTGTACTACGAAAATCTCACTCTTCCCCATATTTAGCCTATATCCCGAAAAATCTCCAAACTCCCTCAATATCTGCATAACCTCTGTCATCCCCTCGACAGGATCCGCCACATATAGCAGTAGGTCATCTGCGTAGAGTGACACTCGATGTTCATCTCCCCCTCTAACCACCCCCCTCCATTTCTTAGAGTCTCTCAACGCTTTGGCCAGTGGTTCGATTGCCAACACGAACAGTAATGGGGACAGGGGGCACCCTTGCCTTGTTCCCCTATGTAACCGAAAATACTCCGATCTTTGCCGATTTGTGACTACACTTGCCACTGGGGCCCCATATAGGAGCTTGACCCAACTGACAAACCCCTCCCCGAACCCAAACCTCCTCAACACCTCCCATAGATACTCCCACTCGACCCTATCGAATGCCTTCTCTGCATCCATCGCTACCACTATCTCTGCCTCCCCCTCCGCTGGGGGCATCATTATCACCCCCAACAGCCGTCGCACGTTGACATTCAGTTGTCTCCCCTTACAAACCCTGTCTGGTCTTCATGCACCACCCCCAGGACACAATCCTCGATCCTCGTCGCCAGCACTTTTGCCAGCAACTTGGCGTCTACATTCAGGAGCGAGATAGGCCTATATGACCCGCATTGCAGCGAATCTTTATCCCGCTTCAGGATTAGTGATATCGTCGCCTCCAACATTGTCGGGGTTAGAGTCCCCCCTTCTCTGGCCTCGTTAAAGGTTCTCGCCAGCAGCGGGGCCAATAAGCCCACATATTTCCTGTAAAATTCCACCGGGAACCCACCTGGTCCCGGGGCGTTCCCTGCCTGCATGTTCCCCAGCCCTTTAGTCACCTCATCCACCTCAATTGGTGCCCCCAGACCTGCCACCTCCTGCTCCTCCACCCTCGGGAACCTTAGTTGGTCCAGAAACTGTTGCATTCCCTCTTTTCCCTCCGGGGGTTGGGACCTATATAGCCTCTCATAAAAGGTCTTAAACACCTCATTTACCTTCCCTGCTCTCCGCTCCGTAGTTCCCGTTTCACCCCTGACTCCCCCAATTTCCCTCGCCGCTATCCTCTTGCGAAGCTGGTGGGCCAGCAGCCGGCTCGCCTTTTCCCCATATTCGTATCTCATCCCCTGTGCCTTCCTCCACTGTGCCTCTGCCTTCCCTGTGGTCAGCAGGTCAAACTCCGTCTGAAGTCTTCGCCTCTCTCTATATAGTCCTTCGTCCGGGGCCTCCACACATCTTTTATCCACCCTCAAAATCTCCCCCACTAATCTCTCCCTTTCTTTGTCCTCTTTTTTTCTCCTTGTACGCCCTAATGGAGATCAACTCTCCCCTAACCACCGCCTTCAGCGCTTCCCATACTACCCCCACCTGGATCTCACCATCATCATTGGCCTCCAGGTACCTCTCAACACATCCCCGCACCCTTCCACAGACCCCCTCCGCCGCCAATAGTCCTACATCCAGTCGCCAGAGTGGGCGCTGTTCCCTCTCCTCTCCTAGTTCCAGATCCACCCAGTGCGGGGCATGGTCTGAAACGGCGATGGCCGAATATTCCGTTCCTGCCACCTTCGAAATCAATGCCCTGCTCTAAACAAAGAAATCTATTCGGGAGTATACCTTTTAAACATGGGAGAAAAAGGAGAACTCTTTGGTCTACGGCCTAGCAAATCTCCACGGATCCACTCCCCCCATTTGCTCCATGAACCCCCGAAGCACCTTGGCCGCTGCCGGCCTTCTTCCGGTCCTGGATCTAGACCGATCTAACCCTGGATCCAGCACAGTATTGAAATCCCCCCCCCCATTACCAGGCTTCCCACCTCCAGGTCCGGGATACGTCCCAGCATCCGCTTCATAAATCCCACGTCATCCCAGTTCGGGGCATATACATTTACCAGCACGACCTCCTTTCCCTGCAATCTACAACTCACCATCACATATCTACCCCCGTTGTCCACCACTATATTCCTAGCCTCGAACGACACCCGTTTCCCCACCAATATCGCCACCCCTCTATTTTTCGCGTCCAACCCTGAGTGGAACACCTGTCCCACCCATCCTTTCCTTAACCTAACCTGATCCGCCACCTTCAGATGCGTCTCCTGAAGCATGACCACATCTGCCTTCAGTCCTTTTAAGTGCGCGAACACTCGGGCCCTCTTAATCGGCCCATTTAGGCCTCTCACATTGCACGTGATCAGCCGGATTGCTCCCCCCCCCAGCCGATTAGCCATGCCCTATTCTAGGCCAGTCCCCACCCGTCCCCCAGGCGGCGCCCTCCCGTCCCGACCACCTCTTCCCTTGCCAGCTCCCTCTCGCTCCCAGCAGCAGCAACCCAGTTGACCCCCCCCCTGCTAGATCCCCATCTAGCATGGTTACTCCCCCCATGTTGCTTCCGAAAGTCAGCTGACTCCAACTGACCCCGGCGTCCCCCGCTCTCTCCTTGACCCCCCCGTGTGTGGAACTCTCATCCTTCTTGCGCCTATCTTCCCGCCATCATCTCCCTTGCACGGGAAAAAACCCACGCATTCCTGGATCGGCCCCGCCCCCTATGGCGCAGCTCCCCCATTCCCCATCCCCCCTCCTCAGTCCCTTTTTCCACCGGCGCCCACATTTCTCATCCGACGTTTCAAAGTAGTAATGTTTGCCTTGGTGCGTGACCCACAATCGCGCCGGCTGCAGCATCCCAAACTTTATTTTCTTCTTGTGAAGCACCGCCTTGACCCGTTTAAAGCTCGCCCTCCTTCTCGCCACCTCCCCGCTCCAGTCCTGATCCACTCGTATCACCGCATTCTCCCACCTGCTACTCCGTACCTTCTTGGCCCAGCTCAAAACAGCCTCTCTGTCGGTGAAGCGGTGAAATCTCACCACTATCGCCCTTGGTGGTTCTCCAGCCTTTGGTCTCCTCACAAGGACCCGGTGAGCCCCTTCCACCTCCAGGGGGCCCGAGGGGGCCTCAGCTCCCATTAGCGAATGGAGCATCGTGCTCACATAAGCCCCAACGTCAGCTCCCTCCACTCCTTCGGGGAGACCCAGAATCCGGAGATTCTTTCTCCTCGAGCTGTTCTCCAGGACTTCGAGCCTTTCGATACACCTCTTATGTAGTGCCTCGTGCGTCTCCATTTTTACCGCTAGGCCCAGAATCTCATCCTCGTTTTCGGATGCCTTTGCCTTCACCCCACGGAGCTCTATCGCCTGGGCCTTTTGTGTTTCTTTTAGCCCTTCGATTGCCAATAACATCGGCGCCAGCACCTCCTTCTTTAATTCCTCCACACACCGTCGGAGGAATTCCTGCCGGTCCGGGCCCCATGTCGCCTGGGCTCCATCCGTCGCCATCTTGCTTCTTCCTTCTCTTCTCTGCCGCTGCTCCAAAGGATCCTTCGCAATCTGGCCACTACCACCGATCCTTTCCATACACTCCCGGGGGGACTCCTTCCTTCGTCACCCCACACTGGGTTTGGTCCGAAAAAATTTCCGTTGGGGCTCCCAAAAAGAGCCCAAAAGTCCGTTAGAACGGGAGCTGCCGAAACGTGCGGCTTAGCAGTGCATCGCCGCAACCGGAAGTCGATACTGGTTTAACATATATATGTGTGTGTAGATATATATATATATATGTGGATAAAAGCAGATTACTGCGGATGCTGGAATCTGAAACCAAAGAGAAAATGGGCTGGGACATCACAGCAGGTCTGGCAGCATCTGTAGGGAGAGAAAAAAAAGCTAACGTTTAGATTCCAGATGACAAAGGGTTATCTGGACAAAGGGACGTTTTGACAAATGCTGCCAGACCTGCTGAGATTTTCGTGTGTGTGTGTGTGTGTGTGTGTGTGTGTGTGTGTGTGTGTGTGTGTGTGTGTGTGTGTGTGTGTGTGTGTGTGTGTGTGTGTGTGTGTGTGTGTGTGTGTGTGTGTGTGTGTGTGTGTGTGTGTGTGTGTGTGTGTGTGTGTGTGTGTGTGTGTGTGAGATGTGTGTGTGTGAGTGAGTGTAAGTAAGTGTAATGATTTGTTCTTAAAACCAACCCTTCCTCTGTCTGTACATTGTAGGAACGAGGTGCTGCTACTTCAACTAAAATAGCTTTTCTCGACCAATTGCTTAAATCCTTTATTCTCACAATGTCATCAGTACTCCGAGGTGGTTACGTTCTGGGCACGCTATCATAGAACTGCTTATTATTTTGCTTTAATGTTTTCCATTTCCTGCATTCTCGTCCTTTTTTCCAAATATAGAAATGTGGTATGCAACCGTCTACTTATGAGTAACACTGCTGGTGGTCTACCATGTGACAATGGTAACACTTTGTAACATGATTTTGCAAGATATGGATCAGATTGGCTGTCCATTGCTTTCTATGATGATTGTTTTACAGTATGTACACTTTTTCGTTAAGCTCTATGGGATCTATGCCTATACGAGCAACCTCATTTTTTTTGTTTCACACATACCATGGAATTTACCCCATTGGTAGGTTCTTCTACCTTCTTGATAACTTGTAGTTTTGTACCTGATACAGGTGGTAGGGTAGAAATGATATTGACATGCAGATCTACATCTTCAGCTATTTCACTACTAATAGTTTGTATCGGTGCTTTAGATAATGCATCTTCTTTAAATTGTATCTCGTTGACAAATGGTAGTGCAGTAAAAGCAGTGAACACGTCGCTCAATTTGCTGACAATGTTCTCCGTATCATTGGAGTGTTGATCCAATCCTTTGTGGCTGCTATACACCATCTGCACTAGACTTAATTCTTCACAGGACTGACTGATCACCTAATAATGAACCCAAGCCCTCGGATACAATATAGAATGGGATGGAATAAGCTGTGTTCTTCACCACCACACTCGGGTCACAAGCACCATAACATTTAATGCTTGAACCATTATAATCTCTCAGAGATATTTTGTGATTTCTTCTAATCGGCTGAATTGTTAGATTTTTAAAATCAGCCATGCTGATTAAATTGGCGTTGGCACCAGTGTCTAACTTCAATTGGACCACTGGACCATTCACTTCAAGTGGTAGCAGCCATTTGTCCTCATCAACAGCATTTATTTTAAATGGAGAGTTGGTTTGCATTTTTCTAAGTCCTGGAGAATGTTTTGATTGTTCCAAAAATTATTCCTCTCTGATATTACTCCAACAAACAATGATGTTTCATCACTGGAGACTGTGTCTTCCACTGTGATGACTGACATGGGATTGAGCTTAGAGTAACAATTCTGAGCAAAGTGATTTTTTTCCTTTGCACCTTTGCGATTCTCCGGGCCCCGATGGGCCAAGCGCCCACCCGTTTTCGGCCCGTCCCGTCGGCGTGGATTAGACAAGGTCCATACCGGCGGGACCTGGCTCTGAGGGCAGCCTGCGGAGTCCTCGGGGGGGGGGGGGGGTGGGGGGAGATCTGGCCCCGGGGGGGGGCCAGCGCGGAGAAGAAACCCCTGCGCATGCGCAGGGATCACACCAGCGGTTCTGTGCAGAACACGCTGGCACTCCTGCACATGCGCCAACTCGCGCCGGCCGGTGGAGGCCCTTCGGCACCGGTTGGCGCGGCGCGGACCACTCCAGCGCGGCCTAGCCCCCGGAGGTGCGGAGGATTCTGCACCTTCTGGGCGGCCCGACGCTGGAGTGATTCACACCACTCTTTGGCCCGGTACGGCCCGACCGCCGTTTGGAGGAGAATCCTGGCCCTGATCTTTAACCTGTTTGTTGGTGTGCAAGGAGCTGCAGAAAACGTCCTGCCTTTTTTCGGAAGTTTCCCGCCTTTTTAGAAAAAGGGGAGCAACCTGAGTGCTTTCCTCCAAGAAGCCGCCGCCATTACTGAGAAACATTTTAGAATTCTGTGCTTCTAGCTTGTGAACCTGACAAATCTTAACTGTTTGTTCCAAAGACGGCTCTGATTCCCACAGCAACCGTTCCCTCAGCTTATTTTCATTCACACCAAACACAACCTGCTCCCAAATCATGGAAGATTCCACCACAGAAAAATTACAGGTTTTAGCTTTCAATTGTAAGTCAGTGATGAAATGATCTATAGACTTTTCTGTCTTCTGTAAACATGATCTAAACACATAGCATTCCTAATTTTCATTCTTTCTGGGGATGCAGTGTTCATCAGATCTTCGAATTTTACTTCGTTAAAGTTTTTACTATCTTCATCATTTGTAAATTTAAACGTATTTAACACAGCAATTGTTTCGAGTCCTGTCGCTGTTATGATCATCGCTACCTTACGCTAATCTGATTGATCCCTTAAATTAACTGCAGTAAGAAACAGATTAAATTGTTGTTTAAACACACGCCAGTTACTGTCTACATTACCATGAAATTTGAGACTCATTGGTGGCTTCAATGACTCCATGTGGTTCATTCTTGCAATCTGCAAAATCTTAAAATCTCTTTGACCTTGTGGCTTCACTCGATGATGTGATAGTTTTTCTCAGTGTTTAATGCTATCCAGCTCTGATACCATGTAATGTTCTTGTTGGATGGCCTGATTTATATTACAAGAACACTTGTAGCTGAAGCTATAACTGTGGGTTAAATATATACAAAACAACAGATGAATAACAGTATGAACATGCACAAGTAACCTCTCTCCCAGCTCCCTAGTCAGTCTGAGGTCACCTGACTCTAACATTCACTGGTCAGCGGGTGAATTACAACGCAACCATGATATCACTACAGAGAGATGTATGGGAGTCTGCAATAAAATTTATCCATCTGCCCATTGGTGCACAGGAGAATATGGAAACACTATTGTCCCGGTAATTCATGGTGAATAGGTATTTTGTGACACATTGGGCTGTACTGTTAGTGCATCTGTATGAAATTATCTCATCCATGTATGTGGCGTCGAGACTGTTGCTAAAAATCCTACTCCGCAATTTATGTCCAATAGCACAACATAAACTTGCATTTATTTTGAGAGGCAGATCTTTTTTGACTGATTGCCCCATCATTTTAAGTGAATTTTACATTTCACATTTTAAGTAATTTGTAGCAAGGTCATTTACTGAACACTGACTGCAATGGATATCAGTGTTGGTGGATGAAGAATAGCGCAACAGTAACAAAATCAAGCTTGGCTACAAATATTGATTTCTTGTATAAGCAAAATATTGCAGATGCTGGAATCTGAAACGAGAACAGAAGAAGCTGGAAAAGCTCAGCAGGTCTGCCAGCATCTATGAGGAGAAAACAAGGTTAAAGATTTAGAGTCCTTTAAGAGTTAAAAACGTTAACTCTGTTTCTCTCATAATAGATGCTGGACCTGCTGAGCTTTTTCGGCATCCTCTGTTATTGATTTCTAGTTGTAAGTTATTTTTTTTAGGAAGTAGTTTGAGTTCTTCTAAAAGGTGGAAGTGTAACATATTTGGTAAAAGGTGCAGTTTAGACTCTTTGGAGTAACAAAAAAAAACCTGAATTTCATGTTTCTGATTTCAAAGTTTGACACACATTTTTTCAGTGCCTACTGTGGAACCCATTTTAAAAAATCAGTTCTTCTTCAAGTTGGGATATTTCCTTTGGCTTACAGGCCTGTGACCGTCAGCCCTTTCACTTTAATGGGATGTTGAATTTTGACACGACAGGCCAAAACACCGCCTTCTGTGCGGACACCATTTGTGATTCTGTGGTGACTGCAGAAACGTTCCCAGCCTAACAGTTTAGAGTAGTGCTTCTGTGGTGTCCAATGTGCACTTTTCGCTCCCGAAGAAAATCATTTTTTACCGTCATCGTGATATTATTTCAATATTTGAATGAATGGATCCTGATCCGTTTTCTTCTGTTCCTTTAGAGCCCAATATGCAGACGTCTGAGGCTGGTTCAGACACCACATCAACAGTGACTTTGCAAACCTCAGTGGCAGGACAGCAGGCAGTGCAGGCCCAAGTGGTACAACAAGTTCCCGTTCAGCAGCAGGTAAGTCTTCCATCTGGAATGGCAATGATGATTTCTCTCTTATTCACCACCATGCAGAGTATTGGAAAGAAGGGATTCCAAACTGTGTGAGGGACATACAATAATTGGCATCTGGCATACGTCAGAGCATTAAAGTACTTTTCTTTTGCCTCCTCTCACTTCTCTGCAAGAACCTTCCAACTCTTACATTATGGGCGCGATTCTCCGTTCCCGCGACTAAGTGCCCACGCCGTCGTGAACACAGTCGAGTTTCACGATGGCGCGAAACGGCCCCGATTGCAATCGATTCAGGGCCCGAAAATGGACTAGGAGCGGGGCTGCGAGGAACTCGGGGGGCGTGACGCGAAAGCAGCATCGTAAGCGCGTGACGCCCGAATGACGCGGCGCTGCGCCATAAATGGCGCGATCCACGCACGGAAGGACCCAGGAGGAGGAGAAGGAGGAGAGATGGCTGAGCCCCGACAAGCCGCACCGAGGTTCCGGGACACGGACCTGGACACCCTCCTCGATGAGGTTGAAAGCCGAAGGGCCACCCTCTGTCCAAGATGTGGGCATCGCCAGCCGTCCAGCATGGTGAGGCGCAGTTGGCATGAAGTTGGCACCGCTGTGAGTGCTGTGGGGCACCCCCCCAGTCAAGGGAGCAGTGTCGGAAGAAGCTGCACGACCTCACTCGGGCTGCCAGGGTACGTTCCACGAGGGTGCCCCCGGGTCACAACTAATCCTCCCCCCAACTCCCCCCCCCCCCCCCCCCCCCCGCCCCCCGTGCACGAGGGGGAGGGGAGTGGGGTGGGGGGGTTCAGGGTGCACAACGTTGTACTCGACCCACATGAGCACCGGTACCCCCCCCTGGATAGATGCCATGGCGTGGCTCCAACTGTCTCCTCACCCAGCATTAATATAGCTTATATCTGCACGCCCTGATGATACCCCCCCCCCCCCCCCCTCAAGGACATGACAGCTCACAACCAACGTGAGCGTATGAGAACCGGAGGGGGTTCTCCTGTGCTGCACCCGCTAAATGTTCATGAGCAGAGGGCCCTGGACCTCGCTGGGGGATCCGCCACCTGGGAGGTCGCGACATGCCAGCTCGGAGGCGCAGAAGCAAGTGAGACAACCCTGCATGTCCTCCCCCCCCCCCCCCCCCCCCTCCCACCCCCAACCCGTCATTGCCCCCCCTCACACTCTGGCCACTGCACCCTTGATCCCCTCCCCCCTCACACTCATGCCACTGCACCCTCGATCCCCTCCCCCCTCACACTCATGCCACTGCACCCCCGATCCCCTCCCCCCCCCCCCCTCACACACTGCCCCCACCACCACCATGCACCCGGCCCAGCGTGTCTAACGAACCCCGTATCGTTGTGTTCCCCAGGGCCAGCCGCCAAACGTCCAGGGTCGTCTAGGCCAAGACAAAGCCGACCATCTCCAACCTCAAGCGCATCCAGGGACGCACGCCAGAGGGTGGCAATCGGTTGGACAGGAGGGCCATCCTCTCATTCTGGGACGCTGGACGGGGACGCACATACGACGGACAGAGACAATACTGAGGGGCACAGGACGGACAGTGACGATGACGCACAGAGAACGGCCACACAGTCCACGGATTCACCTGGAGGGCAACATGACATGGGCCGCATGCACCTTGCGCCGGCCATGAGGGGGACCAGTACACACCAGACTTCCTAACGGACGATGACCTCGAGCTAGCGGCACTGTTGTCTCCCACACCATCCACCATCGCAGAGACACTCACCTCGGTTGGGCAGATAAGTGATGAGGCTCCCGTGTCACGGTCTGGGGTGCACTACACATCCGATCAGGTACAGCAGGTGGAGTTTGGAGCAGCCGAGGGGTTGGACGGTCGGAGGGCAGCCCAGGCCCAGCAAACAGCTGCCGCCCAGATGGTCCCCAGGTTCCTGGATGTACTTGACCCAACCGGACAACCGATGCATGTGGACACCGAGGGACTAAATAACGGGATGAGGGCCATTTTCCAGGACCTGCACACGCAGTTGGAGGAGTCCATTTGCGTCCAGGAGTAGGGAGTGGTGCCGCTCATCGCAGCCACCCAGGCCAACACCGCACGGGTGGCGTCCGCGATAGAGGCAGTGGGTGAAATGGTTTCGGCCATTGGACAGGTTCTGCAAGGCGTTGGACTTCACGTGCACGCGTCATCCATGGCCCAGGAGAGGGCTGCCCTCCCACAGGTAGCCATCTCACAGAGCCAACAGGACATTGCCGCCGCTCTCCGGGCTCTGGTCGAGTCTCACCATGCCATGGCCCGGTCCCAGCAGCCGATGGCATAGTCCCAGCAGTCAGTCGCGGAGAGCATAGACCGCCTGGCGCGCGTGATGGATGGCGTAGCGCACTCACAGGTTGAGATAGCACAGTCCATGGTAGGAATGTTGCACTCCCTGGGCTCCGTCTCTGCGAGCATTCGGACCATGGTCGATACCGCTGCAGGCCTCCAGGACTGGCAGCGCCAGGTGTCGGTGGTGCGACGGGTCATGTCTCCGATTGCACCTCCGACCCACAGTGAGGCCCGGGCCCCGGGCTCCCCGAGGGAGGAGGTGGTTCTGGGGCCCGTCCCGGTACCTCCAGCAAGGGATGTCCCGGCACACTCAGCCTCCCCCCATTCCGTCCCTGGCGCATCTGGTGGGCAGGACAGGGTGGCACCACGCCATCCAGCACGCCCGCCGAGCAGCCTGGCCCATCGAGGCCGGGCCGCCACAGGAAACGCGTGCCGACAGGGAGCCATGTTGCAGGGCGTGATTCTGAGCAGTCCGCCTCCACTCCTACTGTACCATCTGGGGAGACACCTAGACGTAGTGGTAGGGCCCGTAAGGCAAAGAAGTTAGTCACATAATAAGTTTGCACGGGTGCATATCACAGTTTAGTTGTAGGGGGTAGAGCATCTGTATGTGAATGTCACAAATAAACTCACTGTTGCACTTAACTTGTAAGACTCTGTTCTATGTCCGGTGCCAGGGGGGTCGTGAGCGTGACCGAGTGGCGCTGTGGTTAACGAGTGGTTCAACATTGGTGCCGGATGTGCTGTCCCTTTCCCCCCTGCCTCCCAAAATCAGACACCGTAGTCCTCGGCATTCCGACGCCAGCTACCCCACACGGGCACGTAATGAAATGCCCGTTACGAAGGCTGTGACCACCGGAGTGCATGGTTCAGCTATAGCCATGAGTCAGACCTTGGCTGGTGAATCTCAGCTCACAGCTCGTCGCAGAGCGAGCTGTCATCATTCAACATGGCACTGATCACAACCGCTTACACAATCATCAATGTTGTGCAATCCCGTAGTGCCGCAGTGGTAAGGTGGTGTGGAATTGGTGCCGTGTACGCGGTGCGGGGGGGGGGGGATGCAGTGTGGTGCCCATGTGCAGGACTGGCGGTGCAAGTGGCAGTGTTCAGCGAATCCCTCCCCCACGGTGCTTGAACCGTGCAGCCACCAATGCGTCGCGTGCCCGCTGCCCTCGTGCAGCCTCCTGGACGTTAGCAGCACCCGGGCAGTGTCTGTGTCCTGCGCCCCTCCCCCCACCCTGATGCACGCCTTCCTCCTCCTCTTCCTCCTCCCCTTCGTTTGCGTTAGCTCCGGTGCCGTTGGGTCCTCCTTCCGACTCCTCCACCAGTGCATCTCCCCTCTGCCTGGCAATGTTGTGCAGCGCACAGCAGACCACAACCATGCGACCGACCCTGTCGGGCCGGTACTGCAGGGCCCCTCAGGAGCGGTCCAGGCATCTGAATCGCATCTTCAGCAGGCCGAAGCACCGCTCCACCACACCCCAGGTTGCTGCATGGGCCTCGTTGTATAGGCTCTCCGTGTTGGTCTGAGGCCTCCGTATTAGCTTCATCAGCCATGACCTCAATGGATAGCCCCTGTCGCCCAGCAACCAGCCCCTCAGCCGGGGGGGGGCATCCATCGATCATTGCGGGGATGAACGACTGTGCCAGAATGTAGGCGTCATGCACATTGCCGGGGTACCTTGCACACACGTGCATGATCTTCATGTGGGGGTCGCACACCACCTGAATGTTCATGGAGTATGCGCCCTTCCTGTTCATGAACACTTCCCTGTTGTCTGCAGGCGGGCGCATGGGGACGTGCGCACCATCGATGACACCCTGGACCATCGGTATCCCAGCCACCTTGGCGAATCCACGTGCCTGTGCTCCCTGCTGTGCTCGGTCCTCGGGGAATTTAATGTACCTGTCCGCGATGGCGTACAAGGCGTCGGTCACAGCCCTGATGCACCTGTGGATCGATGCCTGTGAGATCCCGGATAGGTCCCCGCTCGGCGCCTGGAAGGAACCGTTGGCGTAGAAGTTTAGGTGACTGGTATAGCGTGTCCTCCACCCATTCCAAGTGGTGCGAAGTGCGCCACGAGGTGACATATATGTGCGACCGCCTCCCTGCTGAACCGTAGTCTCCTTCTGTATGTGATGTCAGATAGGGCCTCGAACGACATTCTGTCACGGTACACCCTAGGCCTGCTGAACGCCTGTGGCGCCCTGGCACCACCATCAGTGGCTCCTCCTCCTCCTCCTCCCCCCCAAGCACTTCGATATCAGTGCCCGCTTCCTGTGCATTCCTCGCCATCGGGGGGTCAGTGTTCCCCTCGGCATCCCCCTGGACATTCGGGCCTGAGCGCCTGCGGCCTGCGCGGCGATGACGGGCCACTCCGCGGCCATCCCCTCTGCTGCAGCAGCAACCGCTGCATCTGCAGCCACTGTGGGCCGTCTGAGTCTACGCTGCCAGATGGCCACCTGCAGAGCTGCGGCTCCAACCACGGCAGTGAACATCGCTGTCTGGTTGGCATACATAGTGACCTACAGGAGGGTGGTGGGGGGCAGAGAAATGACATGTTACACGGAGTTTCTTCCACACCTCGCCAGCCAGGTTGCATGGGATACCTGTGTGCCCCGGTGGGATGGTCCCGCTGCAGATATGCAGCCAGCCTAACACCTGGTCACTGTCTGCGTCCAACGGTCAGTTCACACCGTCCTCCTCACCAGTGTGCCAGTCGCCTGTGCCCATCAGCCACACGACAACCTGCGGCCGTGTCCTCGTCACCATCCTGCCATATCAGGGCGGCTGACATGTGGCATCCGCGGATGGACGACACCCTCCACATTCTCCCTCACCCCCCTCCCACCTCCACTCCCTCCCTCACCCCCCCATCTACCTCCACACTCTCCCTCCCACCCCTCCCACCTCCACCCTCTCCCTCATCCCCTCCCACCTCCACACTCTCCCTCAGCCCCCTCCCACCTCCACACTCTCCCTCAGCCCCCTCCCACCTCTACACCAACCTCTACTCCCTCCCTCACCCCCTCCCACCTCCACTCCCTCCCTCACCCCCCTCCCACCTCCACTCCCTCCCTCACCCCCTCCCACCCTCCCACCCCGTCCGTTGGCCGCAGCGTTCTTGGGGAAGTCGACCCAGTCTGCAGGAGCTCCGGAACAGTTCGCTCACCTCGTCACTGCTCATGTGAACGGCGACGGTGTGAACTGGGGTCACGCCGTCGGGACTTCGGCCCATCCGGGCCGGAGAATAGCGGGGATAGTGGGGAATCGCCATTTTGGGTGTCTCGGGGCGATTCTCCGGCCTGCGCCGCGTAGAACTCGACGGGGCCGATCTCGCCGCTTTGGTGAATTGCGGGAGGGCGTCGGACCGGCGTCGCGTGGAAAAATGGCGCGCCAAGCGATTCTCCCAACCAGCGCGGCATCGGAGAATCGCGCCCTATATTTCCTTCAGTTTAATATCTTTTAAAATTAATTTTAATTTCGAGAACAATTGTTCCTTTAACTTCACACAGAGGAACATATACTCCATTGCTATATTTTGCATCTTCAGCCACTATAATAAGATTTATTTAATTCGTAGTGTGCCACATGAGACTTCAGTTGAACTGGTACCAGCTGAATCAGTTGTTGACTGGGAAATGTGGCCTAGCTCACCCACAGCAACCAGTTGAACTGGTGAAATCACTGGTGATTCTGCTGGTTGAACAAGTGATTTTTCTATCCACCAGATTGGCAGTTTTACCAGTTGAACTGGTCCAAGTGAAATTGGTGGCCACATTAAGGCCTTGATAGGTTCAACGATTCATACAGGTCAGGGGAATTGGGCAAGCAGTGGGAAGGCAAAATGCTCGATTTCACTTTCAAATCGGTAGCGGGAGTGGGAGAGGGCTTAAAATTCAGCCCTTTGTCTTGGTACCTATATTTTAAGTTAGGAACATTGGAACAGGAAAAGCACACTTAGTCCCCCTAAGACTGTTCCGTCATTCAGTAAGAACATGGCTGACTTGTGACCGATCTCCATATTTTTCCATATCCCTTAACATATTTGGTTAACAAAAATCTACAAGGGCGCAATTTTCCGGCCTCGCTATGCTCTCACTCAATCAAAGCGTGGCTGGTGAATAGCTGGAGATGCCTAAAATGAGAATGCGACAGTGCCAAACATTTGCGATGCAACCGGCATGCTCCCACAGGCGAAATCGGGATTCGCCGTAGCGTAGCGAGAAACCAATTATCACCACTTAAGCCCAATTTCCAGACAATTAACGAGAGTCACCCCATATCCAATGGCCTCCTCTCATTCAGCGGCTTCCCCAGCAAGTGGTCACGCTGGCGCCGATTAGTACTCCTTTTTAAAAACGTGAATCTGGCGAAAGGGCTTCTATGGGAGCCGAAGTAGTTAGTAGCTATTTTTGCTCACAGGCAAAGAGCCCGGCAGCGCTGGGCTTGCTGCCCCTGTGTTAGGCAAGGAGTGGGGGATCCTCCGCAGGGGTGGGCCACCAGAGGAGGGTGGGGGGCAACCGGAGGGGAGGGGGGCAACTGCTCACATGACCACCATGCCAACCCATGGATCATGTTTACCCATTCCAGGGGAAAACCTTGTCCCTGTCCATATGCCCCAACGGCCGCCCATAACAACTGCTGAGGCCTCTGGCCATGCTGAAAGCTATTGTTAATAGGGAATTGACAATCATCGTTAAGTGAACACTTCACACATCCCAAGTGGATTCACGTGGGTAGGTGGGCCATGTAGCATGTGGGAGTAATTGCCTAGCATCCCAATCACACCTTGATGCCTGGACACTGTGCTTGAACACTGCGTGAGGTAACACCTCACACGCAGCAGCCAACATCCGAACACTCAGGGGATGGGACACAGATCTGGGGATATGTCCACGGCCGGAGGGTGGGTGGGTGCCATGGGGACAGGGGGGATGCCTGGAGAGATGGGCCAAGAGATCGCTTAGCATGCATTGCGGAAGAAAGTGCCAGAGAAGTCATAATGGTTGTGCACAAGGGTGTAAAACAAGTCCCCACTCTCCCAATCGTGCCCCCCACTTCCCCTCCCCACCCTCTATCTACCCTCCCTCGGTGCTGTCAGTGATCCTCAAAGTGCTTTGCCTTCCTAGCTCTACCACTACGTCTAGATTTCTCCCCAGGACGCACATCAGAGGTGAAGGCAACCAGCTGCTTACTGCATCCCATGGCATTCGATGCCCCTGGCGGGCTTCTTCTCAGGGTTCTGTCGGCGGCACATCCACACCTGTGCAGCCCTGTCCCATATCCTGACTTCGAGACGCGGCCTCATCAGAAAGGTGGAACTCGGAGGAGCTTGTGGCCACCGTCGCCACTCCATGGGATGGGTCCAGGTTGGCACCCAGTGCCCTCTCCTCGTCGGTGCCCATAGGACCCTGGGATTCACCTTGGGACGGAGGGGCAGCTGGTTCGAGCCCCGGCTGCCCCTGCATCATCTGGCTCTGCCAGCCCTGGTGGTTCCCCATGGTCTGCATCATTGTGTTGGAGATGCTCCTCAGTGACTGGGCCATGCTCTGCAGTGCCTTGGCAATGCCCATCTGAAAGTGGGACATGTCCTGCAGAAACTCATCAGGCTCAGCCTGTTACTGGGTGACATCCCCCAGCGAGTTGGACATTCTGCCGAGACCTTTAGCCATGGCCGTCACCAATTGCGCGATGCCTTGGACACCTTCACTAATGGTGACGTCGTGCACAAGGCTATCCACTGCGGTTGCCACCCGAGCAGTAGAGTTGGCCTCCGAGCCATGTATTGCCGGCGACATCTCCTGCGCCCGTAGCCTCTGGGACTGCTCAAAGCGGCTATGGATCTGCTGGAGTGATGCTGGCATCTCCCTCTGAATGACCTGGCTGCACTCTATCATCTTCATCAGCTCCGAGTACCTCTGTTCCACAGGCTCAGCATCTGGCTGGGACCCAGCTAGGTCCTGGGATCCAGCAGACCTCTGACTGCTGTCTCACCTGGGGGTTTCTGCCTCCACCTGATGTGCATCAGCAGCAGTGTGGTGTTCACCAGATTGTGCCCCTGAAACCTGTCCACTAACATATCCCACCGAGTTGTTTGTATCTGCGCTGGTGGAGGGTGGGGATGACAGCTGTGCTGTGACTATAACAGTTGCATCCTCGGAGCTCTCCTCCGAGGTGGTCTCGTGGGAGGCAGGAGAGGGTGCTGCCCAGAATGGGCTGGCGCCGTCTGCTGGAGGACCTATGGGAGAATAGACATGTGATCAGTGGGAGGAATGGGTCAATCAGTAAGGCAATAACAACTCAAGTTTGATAGGTCCTCTGGGTGAAGCCTGGTGTTTCCACACCTCTGTGGAATCCGCCAGCCTCGCTTTGGTGACCGCCCTGTCCTCGGCCACATCATGCACCTCCAGGAGCACGCTCCTCGAAGGAGGTGAGGATTCTTAAGTCCGGCACACTATCACCAGTCTGGGTCCTCTACCGACAATTATGGGAGAACTTTTCCTGAGGAGAAACAGAGGGGGCATCGTTAGCCACACACGTGGTTCACAGTGATGGGAGGGGGGTGTGGGAGGAGGTTTCGGGGGTGTTGAAGGGGGAGGGCGGTGGAGAGAGGGTTGGGGGTCGAATGGGGAGTTGGGGTGGATGCATCCTGGGAGGGGGGCGTTGGTGTTTACTCACTCATGCTGCTTGGTGTCAGTTGTTGACCTTTTTTCTGCACTGGAGGCCAGTCCTGCTGGTCACACTCCCCAAGCTCACATCTCACCCCCTATGGCTCACCCTCCAGGTCCCTTGAGGGAACAGGACATCCCTCCTGGCCCCCGCTGATTCTAAGAGCCTCCCCAGGTCAGCATCTCCGAATCTTGGGGCTGGTCTCCTTGGCACCATTATTGCGTGCTGGCTGGGGCTGGCTGAGCATGTGCAGCTTAAGTGTTGCTCGACCTTGTTAGCAGAGGACTGGTAAACACGGTGCCGGATAATGAGCTGCTGAACCTTCATTTGCGGCGAGAAGCCCGTGAGGCCTCGTTAAGTGGACCAATTAACGCTGAATTGCATTGCTGGCCTCGCTGGGCCGATCGCCGGGACGCTCGCAGCAATTCCCGCTCACTACATGGCATTTTTTCCAGAGAATCGCAGATATAAAATGAACAGTCAACTGAGCATCAATTGCCATTTGCAGGCGTGATTTCCAAACTTCTACCATATTTTGTGAGTATCATTGATTCCTAATTTCACTCCCGGAAGGCCCAGCTCTAATTTTTAGACAATGCCCCCAGTGTTCATAGAATCCCTACAGCAGAAGAAGACCAGTCAGCCAATGGAGTCTGCACTGACCCTTCAAAATACCTAAGTCCAATCCCTCACCCTATTCCTGCAACCCCACCTGAAGGGGAAATTTACATGGCCAATCCACATAACCTGCACATCTATGGACTCCAAATCAATGGAAGTAGCTTCTCTCTCACTCCGCCATCTGTTTTCCTTAATATTTAGAAACTTTGATCTGGTCACTTCTGAACCTTCTAAATTCCAGAGAATATAAGCCTCGTTTGTGAAATCTCTCCTTGAATTTGGGTATCCTTCTGATCAAATACTAGTTCGTAAATAGATAACATCCACCATCCTGAAGGGACTTAGACAGATAGTATTTCATGAAACCTTTGTGTGTGGGCAATTGTCTGACTGCATTCCTGAAAGATGTACCCTTTATGCATTTCTGGGATATCTGTTTAGCAGTTCTATAATTTGAAAGGTGGATTCTGGGCCCTTTTATTGGCAATAATCCAATTTGAAAATCTATTGAGACTCTTGTACTCATACTGAGACTTTAAAGAAATATTTAACAGGCTTATGGCATTGGTTTACAAAAATACTCAGAATTAAGTAACTTTCACAACGCACTAGGGATAACTTTAATTTATTTAATTGAGGCATATCTATTTCCAGTTGGAACTGAAACTGACAAAAATAATTTGCTTTGGAGCCTGAGACAGAAGACAATTTAGAACCCTAATTACTGGAGCTCAAAAGGAACTTTTGCAATAGATTTTAATTTGCTTTGCGCTTCAACTGAACTCTTATTGTGGGTGGAATTCTCCCATTTTGAGACTTAAGTGTCGTGACGGAGGTGAGAATGTAGCGTGTTTCACTCTGTGGCAACCAGCGGAAAAACACGGCAATTCTTCCAACCCCATCCTCATTAATTATGCACCTGAATGTTTCATGTCGTATTCAGTGGTGGAGCTGGCCTGGATGGCTTGGAGTCCGCAATCGTGTCCAGGTGTCATGAAGAAAAGGCTACCAACATCACAGAGCCACTATTGAAGAAAGAAGGTGGACCTCCTGAAAATGAAGATACCTGGGAACATTCTGAGGCTGGAAGATGGACCATCTCCAGGAGCCCTGACCCACTGCTGTGGAGTTGCAGGGTTGCAGGCAGCCTCCATCCTACTCTGGAGGGAACCCCAGGCATTGTTCAAATGAGTCCCGGCATCCGCACGCTACATTGTACAATCGTGTTTCCCGCCGGTGTATTTTCCTGCCAGCACCGTGGAGAATCTGTCATGGGGGAGGTGGAGTCAGGCTTTAGTCTGCGTCCCATTAAGGGGATGAAAATGGGGTTCATGCCGTTCTCTGATGGGTTTTCCAACCGGCCATGGCAGGCATCAGCAGAAGATTCCACCGTAAATTCATGCCGGAATGAACCCAATTTCTGGCCCCCTGCCATATTCCCCCACCGTGATTTTTCAGATTGAGGGCCAATGAACCCACAGGGATATTATTTTCCCCCACCCATAGTGAGAAGTTGTGAGTACTTGGTATGGTATCCCAGGAGGCATACCTTTGTTTGAAATTACGATGGAGGTAAACGAGTGATGCCAGATGGAGGAAAGGATAATCAGCAGCATTTGAGGAAATGCATCCTGAAAGATATTAAACTCAAAACTCACAATTTGCAGCCAGGTCATGGAGATCCAGTGAATATCTTATTGAGGGGCTCCGCATGAGATGGAAAGTGTTTCATCAAACAAGCGAAAGAAGAGCTGTGCAACTAGTAAATGAAGATCTGCCTGGACTGCCCTGCCTATGGCTGTGACAGTGATAACAACACTTAATTTATATGCACTGGCTCATTTCAAGCTCTAAGAATATTTGTGATATCCCTCAATGTGCAGTCTGGACATGCATTTGTCAGGTAATTGCCACACTATTCAGCGTGACTGTAGAATTTGTAAAATTTGAGAAATCAGCATAATAGAGCAAGACAGTTTTATCACTTTGTTAATTTCCTCATGAATGCAATAGATGGTACATCTATGATATTGGGAGCTCCTGAAGTTAATCTCTAAATTCAACAGAATATCCAGATTATATGACAGAATCAAACAAATTTTCCACATCAATGCCAAATGTGATGCAGGTTACCAATCTGCTTTCACCCTCAGGAATTCTGTCTCTCCCTATTTTGCAATGGAAATAACAGTTCTGGCAATTCTTAGAATGGTTGCGAAAGTGTAACAATTAGGCATGTTCGTCTACAAGTAGCCATAGAGAAAACTACCTTGGTCTTAAAATGGCACTTTTGCTACCTTAATAAATCAGGCTTTCCTTTGTAATAAGCTCTTAATTGCATTATGTTACAATCCAGAACAAAAACTCAAACTTAACAAATCACATATATGCCAGTGTCATGGGAGTGTGCCTTTAAGAAATGTTTTTGTCTTATTACATGGCTTCAATGATGTCATTGTGTGGGTGGAGCTGGGCATTGGCTCTGAGATTTTACTTTCGTTTTTGAGTTGGAAGCTGGCTGTGGCTCTGAGTTTTACTTTCGTTTTTGAGTTTGACCTGGTTTTGTACTGCACAGGCTGAAAAGAAGTGTCTCTCTCGCTGCATTTTAAAAGCTGTTTCCAGATTACTTGATAACTTAAAAGAGATAACTGTTTTCTGGAAGGAATTCAAACCTGCTGTTTGTGAAGGAAACAAGAATATTGTTACCAAGTCTTATTGATAGTAAGAGTGCCATGTGCTGGGCCACACTTTTGGAAAGGTTTTTTTTTGGTTTATGAGATTTTGTTATGAAATTGGAACAGTTAAAGGAAGAATTTATTAAAGGGTTGTACATAGATTACTGTATGTGTTTATAAAAATGTTTACTAAATTCGTGGAATAAACCTTGTTTTTTGATTAAAAGCATCTAAGAACTCTGTTGAATAACATCTGAAAGGCAGGCTCTTGTGCTCACCATAACCAAAATCTATAAACAGTTGTAGGTCAGATGAATTCCATGATATACTTTGGAGTTTTCTAAACCCTAGCCCATAACACCAGGGCTATTAAGTTATGTCAAAAGCTGAGTATCGACAATGAGTGGCTCACCTCGTGACTCCATCACCTATACGATACAATTCAAGGAAGAGAGACTGGGGTCAGAGGAGCAAGTCAACAAGGTGAAAAGAAAAACGTGGAATGAGGGAGAAGATATAGAGTTTTGGTTCAAGTTTCAAAGAAAGACCGATACATCTTGAATTTATCTAATTAACCCAAATATGTTTAGTTGCTGTTTTTAAACGTTCTGTTGCACCAGAGACTCTAATTGTGAGAAAGAGTGAGTATACAATCGGTGGTTTAGATATATGCAGGTTCACAGGTTGAGGAAATTTTGTACCCATTGGGAAAAGTGATGAATACAAAAGTCTTGCTGATTTTAGTGGTTGTATCTAATTTGTTTTTTTCCCTCCATTTCCTGGCAAGATTGAGAGGGTAGCTGACTGCTGCACTGGGAACGCAGCAGCAGAAGACTGCCGCTAGGAAATAGAGAGGAAGGGTTCATGGGGAATGTGCAAATCACGTGTTGAGCTGGAAATCATGGTGTGGGGAAGTAGGTGGATGGGGAGGGCGAGCTTGTAAGTCGAGGCACATTAGCTTGAGTAACCGCGGAGGAGCATTCCTGCTCTACCTGGGCTACAAGCAGAGCTATGAAGGAAACTAATCTGCTTAATTTGATAGTCCTTGTCTCCCTTTAATTAAAGGGTTTCCTGAACTCTAGGAATCTCAACCACAGTCATTAAATCTGTGGTACATGGCTGCAACAAGATATTGAAATCATTGACTTGCCCTCAAACAGATTATTTGCTCACCCAAGTTAAACTGGGAATAGACTTGTTTGGGTGGGTAGGGATTGGGGGTTTCAGACTTTTAAGAATTTAACCCACCCGCTTCCTCCTGTCTTGGGATTCAAAATTACCCCAGTGTGTTTGCTCATTACTAATTCATCTTTTAAAAAAATGTTGTACTTGGAAAGCCTCTCAAGTGAAAGGATAAGAAAAGATAATTAAAGGTAAACCAGTTGAAAGTGAGAGATCCTTTTGATTGCCATCATTTGGGGAGAGGCTTGCCGCCGGGGGTGGTGTGAACAAGGATCAGATCTTTGGCAGTGGAGCATAGGTTAACAGGATACATGGAGTAAGCAAGTAAGTTTCAGGGGTAGGAAAAATGCTGGGACCAAGGAGATCAGAACTCCCCAGAAAAATGCTGGGACCAAGGAGGAGGGCGACACTGTGGCACAGCGATCAACGCTTCTGCCTCACAGCGCCAGGGACCCCAGGGCGAGATCCAGGTTGCGACGCCTTGCGAGATCTCGATAGACCTTGTGAGGTGTAATGCACGTCGTAAATCTATCGAGAGGCCTCTCGTGAAATTGACCGGCCACGCTGCATCCCGATTCAGGCGCGACAAGGCCGGTAGATCGCATCCCATATGTTTCAGTAGGAACATAGGTACAAGAATAGGCCATTCAGGCCATCAAGCCTGCTGCACCATTCAACTAGATCAGGGCTGATTGTCTACCTCATTGCCAATTTTGCATGCTATCTCCCAAGAGTAAACTTGGAGTGGCCACTGGTGATCACAGATGATATTTGTGAAGGAGCTGTGTACAGGCAAAAGAGACTTTGGTTGTTTCAATAAAAAAAGGGAATGGAGGAAAGTGGGCTTTCCTTGACATTAAATATTGAGCATCAAGAAGTTTGGTCATGTACCGGCTCCAATATAGCAGGCAGGAAATGCTTGTTAATTACAAGTCAATTGTATGCTGTCTGGCACAAGGTATAAGCTGTCATAATATCCACTCATGTATATAATGAGATGCAGACAGGCAGTGATTGACACACAGGATGACCAATAAGCACACAACACAGTGCAGCCAATCACCAGACAGGATACTACCACTATAAAGCCTGAGGGCACTAGGTTTCCTGCTCTCTCTGGACCCAGCCACTGAGACAGTCGGAGTCCACGAGCTAGCAAGTGCAAACACCATGCGGTAGATAGTAAGTCTGGTCAGGCTAGTACAAGTTCTCCAGTCAGTTCAGTATAGTGTAGACCCACAGTTAAATATGGAAATCAGTTCTATCATTGAATAAAACAGTGTTGGATCTTCTCCAGTGTTAGACGTCTGTTTCTAGCTTCCCTGCATCGAGTGCTGTCCATATCGAACCTACTTGCCTAGCACATCAAGGTACCGGAGTGATACTGATCTTGATGGACCTACCTCGAGTGAATCAGCATTGACCAGCAAGCAGCCATCCGGTGAAATGGAAAATATTCCAGCCTCCTCCGCATCTCCGGCAACCTCGGCGCCAATTGGAAAATCTTCAAGCAAAAGTTCCCGTTGTACATCGAGGCCTCCGACCTCGAAGCAGCATCAGATGCCAGGAAGATCGCGCTATTTCTCTCCACCGCGGGGGACACACCATCCACATCTACAACTCCCTTACGTTCGCTGACGGTGAAGACAAAACAAAATTCAAAACAGTCCTCCTGAAGTTTGACAGCCACTGCAACATTGAGGTGAATGAGAGTTTTGAACGGTACGTATTCCAGCAGTGGCTTCAGGGTAAGGATGAACCTTTTCAGTTCTTCGTAACCCATCTCCGCATCCTAGCGCAGTCATGTTACTATAACTCGACGGCTGATTCCATGATCCGGGATCAGATCATTTTCGGGGTCCACTCCGACTCCCTTCGGCAGCAGCTCCTGAAAGTCAAGCAGTTGACCCTCTCTGTCGCTATCGAGACGTGCGTTGTCCATGAGCATGCTAAGAATTGTTACTCCCACATCAGGGCAGCAGAAACTGCAAAGCTGGCCTCCCACGAGGCGGAACGGGTGCAGGCCATTGCACAAATGCAGGGCCTGAGCATCGAGGAGAGTGGCAGTTTTGCGCGCTTTTCCCGGGTCCCTGCGCATGCGCGCCATGACCGAGTGGACGACGAGCCCGACAACCCGACTGCGCAGGTGCGTACATCGACCGACCGCACTGCGCATGTGCGATGGCGTACGGAACGCGCTGACGTCGGCGTCATGACGTGTCCGAATTGTGGCTCCGCCCATTTAAAGCTGCAATGTCTGGCAAAATATCCGTTGTCTACAGTGTGGCAAGCTTGGCCACTACGCAGCCCTTTGCAGATCTGTTCCACCGCTCAGCAGCCAGCGATCCTAGCTGCGGCGCAGACGTGTCCGCTCAATACAACAGGCATGTCAGATTCCGATCCCGACAGCCCAACAGACCCTGATGCTGAGTGCCTCAAGTCCCCATACCGGGTGGGCATCATAATTACACATGCGCTGCCTTCCACCGAAACGGCGAAATGCCTCTCGATCCTCAGTGTGGATCCCGACGATGAGTGGTGTGCTGTCCTCACAGTTAACAAGGCTCGCATCCGATTTAAACTGGACACCGGCGCATCAGCGAACCTCATCTCAAAATCCGACCTCGGCAGCATCCGCGCCAGACCAAGCATTCTTCCACCGCCTTGCCAGCTCCTTGACTACAATGGCAATGACATAGCTGCCAGTGGCTCCTGTCAACTAAGGGTATCCAACAAGGCGATCAAGGCAACACTGCGGTTTGAAATCGTCGGGCCTGACAGAGCGTCCCTGCTCGGTGCTCGAGCCTGCAAGCTCCTGAACCTGGTTCAGCGAGTCCACACTGTCATCATCACCGGCGATGGCCTCGCCTGATGGAAACTTGCAAGCCGACATAGATGACATTATCACGCAGTACCACAGCGTATTCGATGGAATGGGCACGCTCCCATACCAATATAAAATCCTGCTCAAGCCGAACGCCACCCCTGTAATTCATGCACCACGCCGGGTGCCGGCACCCCTCAAGGATCGTCTGAAGCAATTACAGGACGTCCAAGACCAGGGCATCATATCGAAGGTCACAGAGCCAACAGACTGGGTCAGCTCCATGGTCTGCGTAAAGAAGCCATCAGGGTAGCTTCGCATTTGCTTTGACCCGAAGGATCTAAGCCGCAACATCATGCGGGAGCATTACCCGATACCAAAACGTGAAGAGTTGACCAGTGAGATGGCTCATGCCAAATTCTTTACTAAGCTGGATGCCTCCCAAGGGTTTTTGGAAAATACAGCTGGATGCGTCCAGTCGCAAGCTGTGCACGTTCAACACCCCGTTCGGTCGCTACTGCTACAACCGGATGCCTTTTGGGATCATATCTGCCTCCGAAGTATTTCACCGCATCATGGAGCAGATGATGGAGGGCATCGAGTGGGTGCGAGTATACGTTGATGACGTAATTATCTGGTCCACAACGCCCCAGGAACACATCGCTCGCCTCAAGAAGGTATTCCAGAGAATTCATGAACATGGTCTCCAGCTCAACTGGGCCAAGTGCTCATTTGATCAATCGGATATTAAGTTCCTGGGTGACCACATCGCGCAGCAGGGCGTGTGGCCAGATGCCAACAAGGTGTCGGTGATCAACGCCATGAAGACCCCGGAGGACAAGAAGGCGGCCCTCCGCTTCCTCGGGATGGTCAACTTCCTCGGGAAATTCAATCCCAAAATGGCATCCCACACCACGGCCCTCCGCCATCTCGTCAAGAAGTCGACGGAATTCTGGTGGCTGCCCACGCATGAAGAGGAATGGCGTGAGCTGAAAGCAAAGCTCACCACAGCCCCGGTTCTAGCATTCTTCGACCCAACCAAAGAAACCAAGATATCGACTGATGCAAGCCAGGACGGCATTGGGGCGGTGCTCTTCAACGAGATGACTCCTCGTCCTGGGCTCCAGTGGCGTATGCCTCCAGGGCCATGATGCCCACTGAGCAACGGTTCACTCAGATTGAGAAGGAGTGTCTGGGCCTCCTGACAGGGATAGTCAAGTTTCACGACTACGTCTATGGCCTGCCAAAATTCACGGTGGGAACGACCACAGGCCTCTAGTCCATATAATCCAGAAGGATTTAAATGACATGATACCTCGGTTACAGCGAATTCTTCTCAAGCTACGCCGCTACGACTTCGAACTTGTCTACACGCCAGGCAAGAGCTGATTGTTGCAGATGCCCTATCCAGGTCCATTACCACACCGTGTGAACAAAGTGACTTCATCTGCCACATAGAAGCGCAAGAGCAGTTGTGTGCCACCAACCTTCCGGCTTCTGACGAACGGGTGGTCCAAATTCGTGAGGAGACAGTCAAGGATCCTCTGCTGCAGCGTGTGATGCAGCACCCTACCAATGGCTGGCAGAAGGGACAATGTCCCCAGTTCTATAACATAAGAGACGACCTGACGGTGGTGGAGGGAATCCTTCTGAAACTCAACAGGATCGTAATTCCTCAGAGTATGCGGGCTATGGTGCTGGGCCAACTCCATGAGGGTCACCTTGGGGTCGTGAAATGCCGACGCAGAGCTCGGGAGGCGGTCTATTGGCCAGGCATCAGCCAGGACATTGCTGACACAGTCCTCAACTGCCCTACCTGTCAGAAGTTTCAACCAGCTCAACCCAAGGAGATGCTGCAACAGCACAAGATCGTGACCTCTCCGTGGTCCAAAGTAGGTGTAGACCTTTTCCACGCCAAGGGGCGTGACTACGTACTCCTGGTCGAGTTACTTCTCCAGTTACCCAGAAGTGGTGAAACTGTCCGACCTCATGTTGAAGGCAGTAATCAAAGCCTGCAAAGATACGTTCGCTAGGCATGGGATTCCACTCACGGTAATGAGCGACAACGGTCCTTGCTTTTACAGCCAGGAATGATCTGATTTTGCACAGTCCTACAACTTCCGTCACGTAACCTCCAGTCCCCACTACCCGCAGTCAAACGGGAAGGCCGAGAAAGGGGTCCATATTGTCAAGTGGTTGCTGTGTAAAGCTGCAGACTCGGGCTCCGACTTCAACCTGGCGATGCTGGCATACAGGGCAACCCCACTGTCCACTGGGTTGTCTCCAGCGCAGATGCTCATGAATCGCACTCTGAGGACCACAGTTCCAGCCATCCATGTTCCACACCTTGACCACCTCACGGTCTTACAGAAAATGCAGCAGTGACGGGCCCAACAGAAGGCTACATATGATGCTCATGCCACGGATCGACCCGAGCTGGCCCCAACTGATCATGTTCGTGTCCAGTTGCCTGAGGGCGGCTGGTCAGCCACAGCTGTTGTGATCAATCAAGTGGCCCCAAGATCGTTCCTTGTCCGCATGGCTGATGGCTCCCTGCTACGGCGCAACAGACGGGCACTGCGAAGAGTTTCACGCCCACTACCAGACAGAAGTGCCCCGCTGCCTACGATGCTTCCTCCGGACGTACCCTGCCACGAGGCCACCGATCTACCAGCAATCCTGCCGGCCCATGTGACCACTGCGATGGCAGCGATCCCGCCTATCCACGTGCAGGCGGCTCCTGATCCACCTCTGCGGCGATCGACAAGAATTCGTCGCCCACCACAAAGACTGAATTTGTAGAAGAACTTTTGTACATTTTGTGACTTCATCGATTTAACCTCTGTAAAAATTGTTTTGTTTGCCTTGTATCTGCACTCTCAACACCTTCCTATGTATATACGTTCATTTAGACACCTTTTGTATATAGTCAGGCATATATATATATATATTATATATATATACGCACACCTTAGTATTTATTTATCTAAAAAAAAAGGGGGGGAGATGTCATAATATCCACTCATGTATATACTGAGATGCAGACAGGCAGTGATTGACACACAGGATGACCAGTAACCACACAACACAGTGCAGCCAATCACCAGACAGGACACTACCACTATAAAGCCTGAGGCCACTAGGTTTCGTGCTCTCTCTCGACCCAGCCACTGAGACAGTCGGAGTCCACGAGCCAGCAAGTGCAAACACCATGCGGTAGCTAGTAACTCTGGTAAGGCTACTACAAGATCACCAGTCAGTTCAGCATAGTGTAGACCCACAGCTGAATACGTATATCAGCTCTATCATTGAATAAAACAGTGTTGGATCTTCTCCAGTGTTAGACGTCTGTTTCTAGCTTCCCTGCATCGAGTGCTGTCCACATCGAACCTACCTGCCTAACACATCATAAGCCAAAAGAAAAAGGTGCATGCCTGCAACAGGCATTTACCCCTTTGCATATGCAAATAAGGAGCTTTGCTTAACGGCTGTTTAAATCCACTCTGTAGTATTAGTTTGCCCTGAGATGCAGGCAGCATTTTGGATATCCAAGTACACATGCAGCCTTAGGGATAGCCCATAATGGGATGGTTGCAAGCCGGAACCAATAAAGTATAATTTTAAAATGTATTTGCATGAATGTAGAGCAGGAAGGATAGCCCCAATCTATGGCTCCAAGTGTGCAGGCCACCTTTCCCTTGTCCTGATTCAAATCCTCTCTGCACGCCACAATTACCACCTCTGTGTCCTTCCCCAACTTGGTCTCCGCCTTTTCGGGCAAGGTAAAGTTGCCACTGTCCCAAATGACCATAGGCTGCTTTCCCCTTTGAGGGGGAGAGCTGACTGGTGATGGTTTAACCTGAGGATCACCACACCTCAGGCGAGGGGCAAGGCTGAGAAGGTGGGGACTTCATGGATAACCTCAACCGCCACGGGAATTGAACCCGCGCTGTTGGTCTCGCTCTGCAACATGAACCAGCTGTTCAGCCAAGTGAGCTAAATGTGGGCTGCTGCTGGCATTGCAATAATTCAGTCTTCCATCCCTCTTCAATGGTGAGCTGCCTGAGGATGTATGAGAGATGCGCAACCAGTGGGAGGGTGTATTTGCATCACAACAGTCTCCTTTATTAATATAGATGTAATGAGGGTAGCACGGTGGCGCACTGGTTCGCATTGCTGCCTCACGGCGCCGACGTCCCAGGTTTGATCCCGGCTCTGGGTCACGCGTGGAGTTTGCACATTTTCCCCATGTTTGCGTCGGTTTCGTCCCCACAACCCAAAGATGTGCAGGGTAGATGGATTGGCCACACTAAATTGCCCCTTAATTGGAAAAAATGAATTGGTACTCTAAATTTATTTTTAAAATATATAAATGTAATGATGGGACATAGGGATTTAATATCAGAAAAATTGATACAAAGTTATAATAAAAGCATACCAATGAAAGTAAATTTGTAGAGATGATTTGCACACAGACATACAACTTTTAAAATATAGCAGATTTTTTGACATGGAGACATGAGGAAAAGAAAACCTAGGAATACCAGGAATGGGCATTTAAAAAACAAAACAAAGTGGAACTGGAACAGAACTGCAAAACATCAGGAGAACTGTACTTGAGCACAATCACTAGCAATGGGACCAAATTGCACCAAATCAAAAGCAGGACACATAAATACTTGTACCTGTAGCAGATTTTTAAAAACACAGGCTTGGGAGATTTTTTACTAGAACTAGCATCCCTTCTCTTAATCATTCTCTCCCCATCAACCCACTGTCGCTTCTATATATCCGTTACCACACCCCATCACTTCTAATCGTTTGACTTGCTACAGACTTGGGTGACCATGTTATGTGAACATCTTCAACCAATTGTAGATAATGGAATACCGCTAGTGCCACCTAGCTACAAGGTTAAACTTCTGAATTAGTACTGCACGGAAATGAATGGGAAAATTCGATACAGCAATTGTGACAGTAAAATGTTATAATAAGTCATAATGAGAGGAATTGCTGGGAATATATAAAATCTTTAAGATGTTACCGTTATTAAAATAAATGTTTATTTTTCAGGTACAACAGGTGCAGCATGTCTACCCAACACAGGTGCAGTATGTGGAAGGGAGTGATGCAGTTTACACCAATGGAACTATGTGAGTCACCTCTGATATTGAAGTCAATGCCAATAACCATTGGGCAAGTCTGCCACTTTACTATTGCTTGCTTTTCGAAACCACCCAAGACAATTTCACCAGAATTATTAGTGGGTGATTTGAGTAGGTAGATTGTAGAGTGTGACAGAAATGGAGCAATGAAGGACATTCAGGAAAGAGAAAGCTCATTGTAAACTAGACGTATTCCTTTAAAGGGCAGTGGTGGAACATTCAAAGCTGATGTGTCATGGATGACAGAGGAAACAAAGTTAAAATAAAACAGAAAAGGGCGGCTTATGACAAATGTCAAAAATGAAATTCAGTTAATAATAAAGAACATTATGGAAAGTGCAGAAGGGAATTGATAAATGAATACGAGGGACTGTGAGAAAAGAATTATCAGAAAATATTAAAGCAAACCCTGAAACATTTTTGAAACATACACAGCGCTAAATTTGATCCCCAAAAATGCAGCGTGTCAAGTTCATGATGCCTGCTCATAATGATATCTGCACCCAGCCAGCACAAACTACACTGTTAATTGGAGACAAACAATAGCAAGGGGCTCAAAATCGTTACTTCCTCTAGCCTGTGCTACTTAAAAGGGTCTGCTGAATATTTCCGGCATTTCCTGTTTTTTATTACAGAGGATGCTGATGGGTATGCACAACAAAATGCTTGGTGCATTGGGAAACCTGTCATTTATCAATGATTTTCCTTTCATCATAAGGCCAGAAGTGGGGATGTTCGCTGATAATTGCACAATGTGCAGCGCCATTCACAACTCCAGATACTGGAGCAGTCCATGTCCAATTGCAGGCTTGGACTGACAAGTGGCGACTAACATTTGCACCACACAAGTGCCGGGCAATGATCATCTCCAACACAAGAGAATCTAACCATTGCCCTTTGACATTCATTCATGGCATTACCATTGCTGAATCCCCACTATCAACATCTGAGAGGTTACCATTGACCAATAACTCAACTGGACCAGCCATATAAATACTGTGGCTACAAGAACAGGTCAGAGGCTAGGAATCCTGCTTCAAGTATCTCACCTTCTGGCTTCCCAAAGCCTGTCCACTATACACAAGGCACCAGTCAGTAGTGTGATGGAATATTCTCCACTTGCCTGGTTGAGTGCACCTCCAACAACACTGAAGAAGCTCAGAACCATACAGGCCAAAACAGCCTGCTTGATTGGTACCCCTTCCACAAACATTCACTCCCTTTCCCTCTACAAGATGCACTGCAGGAACTCACCAAGGCTCCTTTAGGCATCACCTTACAAACCAATGACAGCTACCATCTAGAAGGACAAGGGCAACATATACCTGGGATCACCACCTGGAGGTTCCCTCCAAGTTACTCATCATGCTGACTTGGAAATAGATCATCATTCCTTCACTGTCGCTGGGTCAGAATCCTGGAACTCCCTCCCTAACCGTACTCCGTGTGCACCTACACCTCTGGGACTGCAGCGGTTCAAGAAGGCAGCTCACCACCACCTCTCAAGGGCAACTTGGGATGGATAATAAATGCTGGCCTAGCCAACGAAGACCACATCTTATGAATAAAGTTTTAAAAAGCATTAGAGGGGGGAAGCGGTGTAATGGTTAGCACTGCTGCCTCACTGCGCTGAGGACCTGTGTGCGATCCTGGCCCCAGGTTACTGTCCGTGTGGAGTTAGCACATTCTCCCATGTTGCGTGGGTCTCACCCTCACAACCCAAAAGATGTGCAGGCGAGGTGAATTGGCCACGCTAAATTGCCCCTTAATAGGAATAAAAAATTAATTGGGTACTCTTAAAAAAATTTTTTTTGTAAAGCATTAGAGGGGCATTCCAACTTAATGCAGGGTTCATTAGAGTGTTTGGAGTCCATCCTATTGATCATGGAAGCGGTTACTCTGTTTACACACTTGTGGACCCAATTATCTGTTGGCCAATGTTGCAACTTCTATTGCAGCGCAAGCTGCAAACACCCAATACCGGAGTGCTGGAGTGGGAGTTCAGATTGCTGCCCTGCAAGGTCACCTTGCTGCCATGCAAGCTTAGACTGCTGAAATTTGTGCTCCAGATGACAGTGTGCAAAGGGCCTTACAGGGTGTCACAACAATCCAGCAATATGTCATCCAAAGATTACTGAAGTGCTGACCTGTAGGAATTGCAGTGGTTCCATGGAGCAGCGATATGCTGTCAGGATGACAGCATTTATCTACATATCCCAGCGCTCTGCCTGTGTCCTTGCTGTTGCCTGTCAGCCAGTCAGCGCAGACTGTTGTCACCCATGCACAGATGGCATAGTCTGCAACCAGGTCTTGGAAGCTACGAGCTGCTCAAAGTCACCCTCTTAAGGCCATCTGCAGCCTCTAAATGTCAGCCAACCGTAATGCAGCTGAGATAGCACTAGATAGAAAGTCTCAGTCAGACGCATGAATACGGGCACTGAGGAACTGCAGATGGAAGATTAATTTCTATTTATTTGCAATATGGCATTTGGTTCATGAATTGGGTTTGTAATGTTTATTTCATAGTGGATTTTGTACTTTTGTCAGCCAAGAGGATACTGCGCCCATTTCTGCTTTCCAAAATGCACACCCAACTCGTGTGTGACCTTGCCTTGGATTTTTTGCCTTTTCACACCAGTGGTTCAGATTTGCAGTGCATTTTGCAAACTGGCATGTAGTACATGAGGAGTATGGGTGTGGAGGTGGGCGAGTTTTATTCATTGATGGGATCTGGGGATTTCTGCTGGACCAGCATTTGTTGTCCACCCCCAATTGTCCTTGAACGGAATGGCTTGCTGGGCCATTTCAGAGAAAGAATAATCACATTGCTGTGGATCTGGAGTCTCATGCAGGCCAGACCAGGTAAGAGCAGCAGATTTCCTTATGTTCGTTCGTGAATCAGATGAGTTTTGAGGACCATCTACAGCGGCAATCAAAATCCAGATTTTTACCATCTACGGTGGTGGGAATTGAACCAGGATTCCTGGAGCATTAGCCTGGGTCTCTGGAATGCTAGTCTAGTGACAATACTACAAACGACACCCAGTTAGAAAGCCCTTCCCAGTTCTTTAACACAGTTTTTCAGCAACACAACTCACAACATAGTTTAATGGTCCCATGTTAATTGTTCTACTATCTTTACCCCAGCAAACCTATTGCTGGTTTAGAGCCTCAACTAAAAGTGATTTCCAAGCATTAAAAGAGCATAGCCTTCGACTGGATCCTCAAATATATGTCCTCTCTTCTAGGAGTCTCAAATCCCCCAAAGGTATCTTAAGATGGAACATGAATTGGGACATGTCTTAGTAGACCAATTTCTTTGAAAATTTACCAATATCAGCTCTTTGAAATCTTACTAAGACTTCTAGAGTAATGTATTTATGTGGATTCTTGAGATAATTAATATTTCACACTGTGCATCTTGTATGCTCCGAACATATGGGCAGCACGGTAGCACAAGTGGATAGCACTGTGGCTTCACAGCACCAGGGTCCCAGGTTTGATTCCCTGCTGGGTCATTGTCTGTGCGGAGTCTGCACATTCTCCCTGTGTCTGCGTGGGTTTTCTCCGGGTGCTCCGGTTTCCTCCCACAGTCCAAAGACGTGCAGGTTAGGTGAATTAGCCATGATAAATTGCCCTTAGTGACCAAAAGGGTTAGGAGGGGTTATTGGGTTACGGGGATCAGGTGGAAGTGAGGGATTAAGTGGGTCGGTGCAGACTCTATGGGCCGAATGGCATCCTTCTGCACTGTATGTTCTTTGTTCTATATGCTTACAGCTTACACATGAAGTTATAAATGATAACTAAAGCTAATCATAGCTTGTTAATAATGTAGTCGTAACATGAAATTTTTTAATCCACCTTGTCAGCAAACCTTATTGGATAGTCAATCAAACGGTAATAATAAAAGAAACCTCACAAATCCAATACGGTGATATTAGATATTTAAAGTACCTCTGTCTCAACCCTTGGGAAAATCTCCAAAGGGAACTCAACGCCTTGTGTACAAAAATGGCTGACTGAAATCTCTCGGCTAATGTGTGTATTTTTAAAGAAAGACTTTGCAATAAGAAAACAGACTTTGGGACGTGATCCAATGGCCATGCTGCGCCTGAAAGTCAGCTCGGCTGAACGTGATCGATAAAAGTCAGGAGACGCTGCTCCTGGATCTACCCAGCTCACGTCTCGCGAGATCCAGCGTGATCTCACAAGATGTTGCGATGGAAATCCTGTCCATTGTGGGCGGGGTCACTTTTTGGCAAATCTACAAATTAGAGCGAGACAGTTAGTCTCACACAAATGTGCAGATTCTCGAGGTACCTGAGGCTTTCAGATTCATCCCCTTCGCCTGGAGAGCTCGGGTGAGTGCCGTTTGGTACTGGTCCCCACAAGTGGACCCTCCCATAGAGCGTTCGAGCTGAGGGGAGGGGGTTGCTTCGGGGACATCTGCGCTCCTCAGTGTGCAAAACAGGGCAATGTGTGGCTTCGGCCGCACGTTCCCCACTGAGGCCCCTTGTACAACGTGAGTCACTTTCTTTAGCCATGTGCTTCTCAGCGCTGTAAACGCCGGGAAACACGCGGCTAAACGCGCTCAATATGGGACTTTGTTCCCAATTAGTTGAATCGCATCCTAATTGTCTAGTTTATTAATTAGTCTTTTCAATTCAAGAATTAGCAGCGGCTATGGCGGGCCCCCCCCCCCCCCCCACCCCAATATTTTTTATTTCTAACCTGTGTACTTATGTGTTTTGAAATGACTGGCTGGTTTCCTCCCAGAAGATAGACTCTTCAAGTCATTGTATTAACTAACTGTCTTATACTAGACTACATTTTTAATCATTATTATTCACTATCTGAAGTGATTTCACATTCAGAGAAGATTTTTTTAACAAGGATATCAACTCTAAGCACAGATGTCTATTCTGGCTACATTCCAATATCTCGGCATCTGAAGGCTTATTTTGTTTAATATATACATTGGTAATAATTCAAGTTATAGCCATTTTAGGTTGGTAGCTTTTATGTCAACTCTGTAATTTGACATTGCGAACCTGATGCTGCTCCTCCAAGGATTAACACCTTAAATCCGTAGGTTCTCCATCTGATATGTAATTGTATTTCATCCAGAAACCTCAACTCCTATCCCACTCTGATGCCAAGCTATGCCCCTTCAGATTTACCATGCCACCTCAACCAACATTAAACTAAACCACTTAACAACTGACAGTGACTAACTCTTTAAAAAGGAAATGAATGGCTGCCATTTCAAGTGGAGCCCTTCTACCAACCCCTTAATGGCGTATTTGACCTTCTCCAGGTGCAGGTACGGCATAAGGTCACCCAACCAAGCCGAGGCACTAGGTGGAGCAGAAGATCTCCATGCAAGCTAGAATTTGTCTCCGGGCTATTAGTGAGGTAAAGGTGAGGACATCCGCCTTGACCCCCATTTGCAGCACCGGCGAGTCTGATATCCTGAAGATGGCCGCCACCGGACATGGCTCCAGATCGACATTAGGTATCTCTGACATGGTGCTAAAGAAGGAGACCCAGAAGCTCACTAATTTGGACAAGACCAGAGCACGTGAGTGTGGTTATTCATAGAATAGAATTTACAGTGCAGAAGGAGGCCATTCGGCCCATCGAGTCTGGCCCCCGAGAACAACGCTCACACCTGCCCTTCACCCCAAAGAAAAAAACACAAATCCTCACCTTCGCCAAATGAGCTCTGTACACTACCTTGAATTGGATCAACCTCAGCAAGAGGACGTGGAGTTGACCCTGCGAAGAGCCTCTCTCTTCATCCCATCATCCAGAATAGGACCCAATTCACCCTCCCATTTACCTCATGCAACGGAGCCGACTCTGCTGATAGGATCCGGCTGTAAATACACAAAATGCTCCTGCATCATATCTGGCCGAAGACAAAATCCTCTTCAACAGGGAGGAGAGTGGTGGCAAGAGAAAAGAGCGAAAAGCCTTGCACAAAGAATCGCCAATCTGAAGATATCTAAACAGATTGGAACCAAGGTGTTGCCATTTTTCCGACAGCTCCTTAAAGCCGCAAAACCGCTCCAAACCCTTGTCCCGCCATGACCTAAACGTCATGTCTAAACCCACTGGCAAGAAGAGGTGATTACTACGATTACTACAGATAGGGGGCCAGCAAAGACATGGAGCCAAGTTTAAAATGCTGTCTGAACGGCTTCCAGATTCTCAACATGGACACCACTACTGGATTTGAGGAAAATCATGCCAGAGAGAACGGCAAATCAGCGATATGGCAAGTTGTTCTATTGCTAAAGTAAATAGGAGCAGAGACAATGAATATCCCTGCCTCATGTCCCTATTCAGCAGAAAGTAGCCCGAGTTCAAAGCATTTGTGCGAACACTAGCAATGGGAGTCCTATACAGTAAACAAATCCAGGATATGAACCTGTGCCCAAATCAAACCTCTCAAGAATCTCAAATAGATATACCCACTCCACTTTCACAAACGCCTTTTCTGCATGCAGGGAAACAATCACCTCTGGTTTGGGTACTGAAAAGGGGAAAGGACAACATTTATTACCCAACATATTGTAAGAAGTTAAAGTCCAACAGGTTTCTTTGGAATCACAAGCATTCGGAGCGGAGTGTAGTGACTCACCTGATGAAGGAGCTATGCTCCAAAAGCTAATGATTCCAAAGAAACCTGTTGGACTTTAACTTGGTGTTGTAAGACTTCTTACTGCGCCCACCCCAGTCCAACGCTGGCATCTCCACATCACAACATATATTGGCCATTTGACGACCTGCAAGCAACTTAGCATCCGCATTCAAAAGCAAAATAGGTCGATTTGACCCACATTCCGTAGTGATAGAGGCCTGCAAAAATGTAACCGGGCAGCGAACCCCGGACAAGGAGTCAATAAACATATCCAAAATTAGAGGAATAATTCTCCACAAACATCTTATGAAACTCATCAGGGCCAGATGCTTTACCTGTCTGCATCAACCCAATATATTTCTTAATTTCCTCAGGCCTCAGGACCCAATGGGGATTCCAACTCTTCCCACCTCTCCCTCTCCACCACTGGGATGGCTAACCCATCCAAAAGATCTGTCAAGGCCAAACACTCCATAGAGGGCTCCAAACTATAGAGATCGCAATGAAATGTTTCAAAAGCTGCCGGGTGGAAACCAGACTACCACTTGAGTGCCTTCTCTTCTCTCAGGAAGCTGCCTGCCGCCTCAGCCGTATTCATAAAATATGCTCCTCGAACTTCGCAGCTGGCCCACCGCCTTATCCATTGATAGTAATTCAAATGCAAATGGGTGGTTAGCACTGCTGTCTCACAGCAGCAGGGACCCGGGTTTGATTCCGACCGGGGTTCGATTCTAACCTCGAGCCACTGTCTGTGTGGAGTTTGCACATTCTCCCCATGTCCGCGTGGGTTTCCTCCAAGTGTTGCGGTTTCCTCCCACAGTCGAAAAATGGGCAGGTAGGTGGATTAGCCATGCTAAATTGCCCTTTGGTGTCCAATGGTTAGGTTAGGTGGGGTTACAGGAATCGGGTGGGGATTGGGTCTATGTAGGACGGTCGGTGCAGAGCCGATGGGCCAAATGGCCTCTTTCTGCACTGTAGGAATTTTAATTCTAAATTGTGTGTGCAACTTTTTCCTGCTTGCCAGCAACTCCAGTGTTGGGTCAAGTGAGTATTGATGGAGTCCACCAAGTCACCCCCCAAGATTACCTGATGCAAATCCAAATCAGGGATGAAGGCTAGCAGATTGTCCCAGTTTGGAGCGTAGATATTAACCAGGACCACCGAGGTGCCAGCCAAAGACCCACAAACAATAACATGTCTATCATTGGGGTCTGCCAAGATCCTAGCGGTAGAAAATTGAGCCCTTTTGTTGATTAAAATTGCCACGCCCTGAGCATTAACATCAAAGCCAAATTAACAACCTTCGCTGCCCTTTCCATGTGCGTTTTATAGGAAATTATCTGCCCCCGACAACCACCTTAAGGGCTTCCCACAACGCGGAAGATGAGATAAACTCACTTTTATTAAATTTAATCTATTCCGCAATGGTGGCAGACATACGTTCACAAAATATTTTCTCTGCTAACAGACGGGCTCTGTCAGTAACCACTCAAGTTAAAGCATGGGTGGCATGGTAGCACTGTTGCTTCACAGCTCCAGGGCCCGAGGTTCGATTCCCGGCTTGGGCCACTGTCTGTGTGGAGACTACATGTTCTCCCCGTGCCTGCGTGGGTTTCCTTCAGGTGCCCCGGTTTCCTCCCACAATCCAAAGATGTGCAGGTTATGTGGATTGGCCATGCTAAATTGCCCTTAGTGACCAAAAAAGGTTAGGTGGGATTACTGGGTTATGGGAATGGGGTGGAGGTGTGGGTTAAGTAGGGTTCTCTTTACAGGGGCTGGTGCAGATTCGATGGGCCGAATGCCCTCCTTCTGCACTATGTAGATTCTATGATAATGCCGTATCCAATGTCCATGGCAGATGTTGGGCGGGACCAGACTGGAGTGACAAATCCACAAAATGTGGGGCCTGGTGTGAAATCACAATTGCCGAGTAACCTGCCCTGTCCACCGAAGGGAGGAGGGACCTATCCACCACAAAAAAGTCAATATGTGAGTACATCTGGTGGACATTAGAGAAAAAAGAAAACTATTTATCATTCGGGTGCAAATAACGCCACGGATCACCCCACATCTGGCAGCACAATAACACAGTGATTAGCACAGTTGCTTCACAGCTCCAGGTTCGATTCCTGGCTTGGGTCACTGTCTGTGCAGAGCCTGCACATTCTCCCGTGTGTGTGTGCGTGGGTTTCCTCCGGGTGCTCCAATTTCCTCCCACGGACCAAAGATGTGCAGGTTAAGTGGATTGGCAATGATAAATTGCCCATAGTGTCAAAAAGGTTAGGGGGATAGGGTGGAGGCGTGGGCTTAAGTGGGGTGCTCTTTTCTAAGGGCCGGTGCAGACACGAAGGGCCAAATGGCCTCCTTCTGCACTGTAAATTCTATGATCCCCA
Source organism: Scyliorhinus torazame (assembly GCF_047496885.1). NCBI lineage: Eukaryota > Metazoa > Chordata > Chondrichthyes > Carcharhiniformes > Scyliorhinidae > Scyliorhinus > Scyliorhinus torazame. The sequence goes on along the minus strand of NC_092715.1, from coordinate 186,310,490 downwards.
TCTGCTCCATTAAAACCAACAATGACTTTGCCAGTCCCGCTGGAGTCAGAAATTTGGACATGGATCGATCCATCCTGAGATCCAGAACACAGTTTACTCCACCCCCCAAGATTACCTGATGCAAATCCAAATCAGGGATGAAGGCTAGCAGATTGTCCCAGTTTGGAACGTAGATATTAACCAGGACCACTGAGGTGCCCGCCGAAGGCCCACAAACAATAACATGTCTATCATTGGGGTCTGCCAAGATCTTAGCGGTAGAAAATTGAACCCTTTTATTGATTAAAATTGCCACGCCCCGAGCCCTACCATCAAACTTAAATGAACAACTTGTCCCACCCACCCCTTCCACAAACATGTCTGGTCTCTGACCCGCAAATGAGTCTCCTGCAGAAACACACATCAGCATTCAAACTTTTAAGATGAGCAAATACTCTTTACCTTTTCACAGGACCATTCAACCCCCTGACATTCCAATTGACAAAACAAATTGGGGGCCTCCCACCCCCACCCCACCACCTCGATCTGGAGTCAGCCATTTCCACCAAGCGAGATTATCCAACAAATTAGCAACCAGGCCCACCCAAGCCAGCCTCCAAACCCACCAGCAAGACAAAACAAAGAAAAATCTGAAGTCACTGTCTACAAACTACCCCTGATCCCAACCCCTCCTCCCCGCCCACAAACAATACCACATCCAAATATACAAACAAAAAACACTACAACCTACTTCTAATAAACCTAACCCTAAACAGAACAAAAGCACTAAGCTCATTATCTAAAACAAAACCAATATAATGAGCTGCAGTCACCCGCAGCTCGCTGCATTAGCTAATTCTTCAGCTAGCGGGGCGCTCCCACCCAGAGTAAAGAAAAATGCAAACAGAAAAGGGCACAAAGTATAAAAACCCCATAAAACATAGGACCCCAATAGGGAGCTTTTTATTTTCATAACAGTTCTCACAAATAGAGCTAATCCCCCATAGAATTAACCCCCACCCATGGTCAACTTGTGAAACATTCAACCCTCACAAGAACAAAAAAATGCAAACATGAACCACTTCCGGTGGCGGCATGTAGGAGGAGGTCGCATGTTGGATGGCTCCTGCTCAAGGGTTGATTTTTCAGAATTTAATGCCCGGTCCCAGAGGCAATTTTTCATTAAATAAGTGCAGGAAGACATGAGGAAGAAGGATGTCCAAAACCCAAAGGAAAGCTGCCAAGAAGAAGGGGGCGAGTGAAGGTTCACCATTGAGTGGAGGATCGGCTCGGCAATTGAAAGGATGGCGGAAGCTGGGTTGCTGGGTGGGGCCACACTATTCATTGCAGAAAAGATGACCGACGTGATGGTTGTGGAACAGTTCGCAAAACACAATGGAGGTGATGAGAAAGGAGATGATGGCAGCATTGAAGGTGTGGGTGGCGGAGATGATTGTCCCGTTGAAGACGGCGGTGTCAAGGACATCGGCCGAGGTGCGGGTGCAGGCTGAGAAACTGAAGGGAGTGAAAGAGGCCTTAGTTGCACCACAGTGATCAACTCCCCTCAAAGGATGAGGAGCTGCAGAGCGTGCTGGAGGCCAACAAAACTCTGCGAGCCAAAGTAGAGGACCTGGAAAACAGGCTGAGGCGGCAAAATCTGAGGATCGTGGGCCTGTTTGAAGAGGTGGAGGGACCAAGGCCGACGGAGTATTTTGCCAAGATGTTGGCGCAGCTGTTGGGGGAGGGGGACGATCTCTCTCGCTACAAATTGGATTGGGCTCATAGGGCGTGGAGGCCTGAACCAAAGGCGAATGAGCCGCCAAGAGCAGTGATTATTTGTTTCCGTTGGTTCCGTGTGAAGGAGAAGGTTCTGAGTTGGGCAGTGCAGAAGTGAGAGGTGCAGTGGGCTGGGGTTGGTATATGTATATACGAGGACTTTACTGTGGAGTTGGCGAGGAGGCGGGCGGCCTTCGGCCGAGTGAAGGCGGCACTGTATAACAGCTGTTCAGCATAGTGTCCCCAGCTAAGTTGAGGGTGACCTACAACTCCAAAGACTTTCATTTTGAGATGTGGTAGCGGAGGCGTTTGTGAAGGCAGAAGGAATGGGGCAGAAGTGAGAATTGGAACTGAGGATTGGTTTTGGACTGAGAGTCGGGGGGGTGGAGGAGTGTATGTAGCTTTATTTTTCGCTGCATCGTTATATGTGCTAAATGAGTTGAAGTTGCCTATTTGGACAAGGTAAGAGTTGGGATTTTCTTTTGCAATGATGGTTCTTTGGGGTTTGTGTGTTTACACTGGGGTTGTGTGTTGAAGGTGATTGCTTTATTTTCCTGGGACTGGGCAGGGGCCTCCGCACTGGCTAGTGAACGGAAGTGTGGTGGGGCAAGGGCTTTGGCCATCAGAGCTTGGTAGAACAGGTTTTGATGGGCCTAGGAGATGTGAAAAGTTGGGGGAGGGGACCAATACTGGATGAGTTGTTTTTGAGTTGAAGAGGATGGGAAGATTCTGGGAGTTGGGGAGAGGCTCGATGGTAACAATGGGACTGGGCGGGCCAAGCCCAGTGGGCAGGGCCTGGAGTTACGATGATGATGGATAGGAGGGGAGGGGTTTGAGAGACCCCCGGTTACGATAGTTAAGTAGAATGTGACGGGTTTGTTGGAGGGAGGTTTTCAGTGTCATCCCGGGGTAGTGCTCGTGAACTTGGAACCAAGGGTCAGACCGGCTCGGGCGGCAGGCAGGTATTATTGGTTGCCATTGAATATTGGGAGGGAGGTGGGCGGGCCGGCGGTATTATTGTCTTTGGTTACGCTGTTTACGGATTGATTGTTTATTTCTATTTTTCACCTGGAATGTACGGGTGGATGTTTTGGTCTGTATATAAAAATATAATAATCGCTTATTGTCACAAGTAGGCTTCAATGAAGTTACTGAAAAGCCCCTAGTCGCCACATTCCGGCACCTTTTCGGGGAGGCCGTTACGGGAATTGAACCCACGCTGCTGCCTTGTTCTGCGTTACAAGCCAGCTGTTTAGCCCAAAGTGGTAAACCAGCCTCTGAGCGGGGTGTGGTTTGTGTGTGGGGATTGCTATTGTATTTGTTTTTGTTTGTTTTTTCTTTGGTTGTTTATTGATGAAAATGTTGAAAATGAGGAGAATAAAAAGATTTTTTAAAAAGAACAAGGAACCCCAAAAGCTCCCCATATCCACATGCCCACTCCAAACATCCAAAAAGGCCAAAAAAACCTCAATCAACCCACATCCAGCCCATGCTTCTTTACAAAGGAATCTGTTGTGTTACGTACTCTGGGATAACACAGGCTGCAACTGGATGCAGCTTTAACCAAAAGATACTCCAGACCTTGAAGTTAGTTCAATCTGATTTATTGAACCAGTAGCACAGTTGGCATAGTTCTCTATGAGTTCGACTCTCTGCTAACCTAAGTGTGGTTACTCTGTCTGACTGAACCAGACTTGCTCTTAGCCACGTGCTGGAGGTGTGATACTGTAAATACACCCTGACTCACTCTGTAGATGTTCATCAGTGGAAAGAGGCGGAGTGTGAGTCCTTGTGCCTTTTATAGTGAGATACCACCCCTGAGTGTCCTGCCTGCCCATTGGTCATGTCCTGTTCTCTGTGTTCATTAGCTGCCTGCCTGTGCCTGTTTGTATATCATTATCTGCATGTCTGCATATCATGACATCTCCCCCTTTTTAAAAATGTTTTGTTGGCACATGGGAACGTACCTACATGTGGTGGCATGTATTAACATATTTACAAGCGGTGGCATATGTGAACGTATTTACATGCGAAGACAGCTGTCTAATGTGAGAAAACAGAACATAGCAAACAAAACAAATGTTCATAAGTCCAGTCTCTGGGGCTTGCGCCTGATCCTTGTCGACCACCGGAGAGGTGGTGGGTGGGGACGACGGCGCCTTGACAAGTGGGATGGAAATCTGACTGATGGCCTCGTAGTTAGAGGTATCAGGAGGTGGCAAAACAACGGACGGAATCGGAGAAGAAAGCGGTTGCAGGCAGGCAACTTTGCGCAGTGCCCATCTGTTTCGTCACACAACAGAACCATGAGCCATACGTACAACATATGAGCAACGACAGCTGGAGCAGACCAGCCACCATCCGGTATCTTGATCCTGACAGTGTCTGCCGAGCATAACACGGGCAAATCGGTGGCATGAGCATCATAGCCCTGCTTTTGCTGGTTTCGGAGCTGCTGCACCTACTGCAGCACCGGGAGGTGATCCAGGTTGGGCAAGTGTATGGCTGGAAGTGTCGTCCGCGGGTCCCTGTTCATCAGGAGTTGAGCCAGCGACATGCCAGTGGACAGTGGAGTCGCCCTGTACGCAAGCAGCGCGAGGTAGATGTCAGAAGCAGAATCCGCGGCCTTGCAGATGAGCTGTTTCACAATGTGCACCCCTTTTTCAACCTTCCCATTGGACTGCGGAGAGTGTGGGCTGGAAGTGACATGTTTGAAATGGCACTCGTGGCTGTTGAAGCATGGGCCATTGTCACTCATGACAGTGAGTGGGATACCATGCCTGGAGGACGTCTCCTTACAGGCCTTGATGACGGTCCGAGATGTGAGGTCTGAGAGCTTCATGACTTCAGGGTAGTTGGAGAAATAGTCAATAATCAACATGTAGTCACGACCATTCGCACGAAAGAGGTCGATGCCAACCTTGGACCACGAGGAGGTCTCGATTTCATGCTGCTGGAGCGTCTCCTTGCTCTGTGCTGGCTGGAAGCGTTGACAGGTCACACAGTTGAGGACCATGTTCGAGATGTCCTGGCTAATACCGGGCCAGTAGACAGCCTGCCTGGCTCTGCGTCTGCACTTCTCGACACCCAGGTGTCCCTCATGGATTTGGCGGAGCACCAAGCTCTGGAGACTGAGTGGAATGACAATCCGGTCCAGCTTGAGGAGGATACCATCAATCACCGTCAGGTCGTCCTTTACATTGTAAAATTGAAGGCACTGCCCTTTCTGCCAGCCATTGGCGAGGTGGTGCATGACACGCTGCAAGAGGAGGTCTTTGGCTGTCTCCTCACGGATATGAACCACCTTCTCATCAGACGCCGGGAGGTTCCTAACACACAGCTGCACCTGTGATTCAATCTGCCGGATGATTTCCAGCGGTTCACTAGGCAATGTGATGGAGCGGGACAATGCATCAGAGATGATGAGTGCCTTGCCAGGCGTGTACACTAAGTCAAAGTTGTACCTTCTGAGTTTGAGGAGGATTCGCTGCAACCGAGGCGTCATGTCGTTCAGGTCCTTGTGGATAATGTGGACCAGAGGCCTATGATCCGTTTCGACAGTGAATGTCGGTAGGCCGTAGACATAGTCGTGAAACTTGAGACTGTCAGTGAGAAGACCAGGCATTCTTTCTCTATTTGCGCATACCTTGTTTTGGTAGGCGTCATGGCCCTCGATGCGTAGGCTACCGGTGCCCAGGATGAAGTGTCATCGCGTTGAAGCAGCACCGCACCGATGCCATCCTGGTTCGCATCTGTCGAGATCTTCGTCTCCCTGTCCAGGTCGTAAAATGCGAAGGCGGGTACAGTGGAGAGCTTGGCTTTCAGCTCCAACCACTCTGCCTGATGTGCTGCCTTCCACTCAAAGGCAGTGGACTTTTTCACCAGGTTTCGAAGGGCCGTGGTGTGTGAGGCCAGGATTGGGATGAACTTGCCCAGAAAATTGACCATGCCCAGGAAGCGCAACACTGCCTTCTTGTCTTCAGGGACCTTCATGGCTTTGATGGCTTTGACCTTGTCTGTGTCCGGGCGCACACCCTGCTGAGAGATCTGGTCACCTAGGAACTTCAGTGTTGACATGCCAAAGCACCATTTGTACCTGTTCAGCTTCAGGCCATTGGCATGGACACGGCGGAATACCTGCTGGAGACGGGAAACATGCTCTTCAGGGGTCGTTAACCATATGATGATGTTATCCACGTACACATGAACCCCTTCAATGCCCTCCATCATCTGCTCCATGATGCGATGGAAGATGACAAGACAATGCAAAACAGCATGAGATTATAGCAGTATCTGCCAAATGATGTGTTGAAGGTGCAGAGCCTTCTGCTGGACTCATCCAGCTGGATTTGCCAAAATCCATGTGACACATCTAACTTGGTGAAAAAAACGTGCATGTGCCATCTCACTGGTGAGTTCCTCCCGCTTTGGGATGGGGTAGTGTTCACGCATTATATTCTTATTGAGATCCTTGGGATCAATGCAGATGCGCAGGTCTCCCAAAGGCATTCTAACACATACCATCGAGCTGACCCAGTCAGTCGGTTCGGTTACCTTGGAAATGATGCCCTGTTGCTGAAGATCCTTGAGCTGTGCTCTCAGGCGCTCCCTCAGCGGAGCCGGGATCCGGCATGGTGCATGGACCACTGGCTTGGCATCAGGTCGTAGCAGAATCTTGTATCGATATGGCAGCGTGCCCATCCCGTCGAACACATCCGGATACTGAGCGAGGGCATCGTCAATGCCGGCCTGAAGATCCACATTGGAGGATGTCGTTGTGTAAACCCGCTGCACGAGGTTCAGCTGCTTGCAGGCATGCGCGCCAGGGATGCCCTGTCTGGCTTGACAATTTCAAAACGTAACCGTGCATGGGTGCTCCGGTTGGAGACGAGTAGATAGCAGGATCCCAGTGCCGTGATGGCATTTCCGTTGTAGCCCAAGAGCCTGCAGGCTGCTGGAAGGACCCTGTGTCCAGATTAAACTGGATAGAGCAGTGGTTGACCTGCATCACCGCACGCCATTCGTCCGCAGAATCCACAGCGAGGATGAATTGAATTTGTAATGAGTTGGATGTGGCATATTCACATTTGGTAATGATGCCCACACAGTAGGCGGAGTCCAGGCATTCTTCCTCTGGATCCGTTGTGCTGCCAGGATCAGAATCCTGTAATCGTTGTTGCACACTCTGAACCGTGCCGTTGTCGGAATTGGGAGCGCTGGCCCCTGACTGGTGGTGCAGACCTGCACAAGGCTGCATAATGTCCAGGCTTCCCGCAGTTTAAACATCGCCTGCCTCTTGCAGGGCATTGTTTCTTTAAATGGGCGTTGCTGCAGTTCGAGCACATCATGACATTGGTGTCCCGATGCTCCGCACGTCATCGCACATGCGCAGTGCGGGTGTCGGCTGCTTCGTTGTCCCGTTCGCATCGCGCATGCGTGGTACCCCGGGAAAAGCGCGCAAAATAGCCGCATTCATCAATGCTGAGGTGCTGCTTCCGGGAGATGGCCTGAAAACTCTCTGCCCTGTGGAAGGCAAGTTTCTCATTTTCAGCCGATTTGTATTGGGCATAGCGATTATTGGCATTCTCATGCACTGTGCATGTTTCAATCGCGATTGGCAGGGACATATGCTTGATTTTCAGTAGCTGCTCTCTCAGAGGATCAGAGTGAATTCCAAAAAGATTTGCGGCGAAATTCCCCCTAGTCGGCGCGATGACCGGCGCCAAAAACGGCGCAAATCAGTCTGGCATCACACCGCCCCAAAGGTGCGGAATCCTCCGCATCTTGGGGGGCCGAGCCCTAACCTTGAGGGGCTAGGCCCGCGCCGGACTGATTTCCGCCCCGCCAGCTGGCGGGAAAGGCCTTTGGTGCCCCGCCAGCTGGCACGGAAATGACATTGCCGGGCGGCGCATGCGCGGGAGCGTTAGCGGCCGCTCACGGCATCCCCGCGCATGCGCAGTGGAGGGGGTCTCTTCCGCCTCCGCCATGGTGGAGACCATGGCGAAGGCGGAAGGAAAAAAGTGCCCCCACGGCACAGGCCCGCCCGCGGATCGGTGGGCCCCGATCGCGGGCCAGGCCATCATGGGGCACCCCCCGGGGCCAGATCGCTCCGCGCCCCCCCCTCCCCCAGGACCCCGGGGCCCGCCCGCACCGCCTTGTCCCGCTGGTAAGAGAGGTGGTTTAAGCCACGCCGGCGGGACAGGCATTCCAGTAGCTGGACTTCGGCCCATCCGGGCCGGAGAATCGCTGGGGGGGGCCCGCCAACCAGCACGGTGCGATTCCCGCCCCCGCCGAATCTCCGGTGCTGGAGAATTCGGCAACCGGCGGGGGCGGGATTCACGCCAGCCCCCGGCGATTCTCCAACCCGGCGGGGGGTCGGAGAATCTCGCCACTGGTCTCTGATCATGGAGTCAGCAATATCACCAAAGTTGCAGGACAGCGCTAGCAGGTGGAGGTTAGTTAAGAAGGAGTTGAAAGATTCATCTTTACCTTGTAGACGCTGTTTGAATATATAGCGCTCGAAGATTTCATTGGTGTCCACTTCACAGTGACTGTCAAACTTGTTCAGGATGGTCTGAAATTTTGTCTTGTCCTGGCCTTCGGTGAAGTGAAAAGAGTTGAAGAGTTTGATGGCTTGATCATCCGCTGTTGAGAGGAGAAGCGCGATCTTCCTTGCATCAGACGCACCCACGAGGTCGGAAGCTTCGATGTACAGCAGAAACGTTTGCTTGAATGTCCGCCAGTTGGCACTGAGATTGCTGGAGGTCCTGAGCTGGTGAGGAGCCTGAATCTTCTCCATGGTGCCGGGATACATTTGCTGGTCGTCACGGAACGGACTAAGGTAAACCACCTAGATTAAGCAGCTTCCTGGTAACATGTCGTGTTATGTGCTCTGGGATAACACAGGCTGCAAATGGATGCAGCTTTAACCAAAAAATACTCCAGACCTTGAAGTTAGTTCAATCTGATTTATTGAACCAGTAGCGCAGTTAGCATAGTTCTCTGAGTTCGACTCTCTGCTAACCTAAGTGTGGTTACTCTGTCTGACTGAACCAGACTGGCTCTTAGCCACATGCTGGAGGTGTGATATTGTACATACACCCTGACTCACTCTGTAGATGTTCCTCAGTGGAAAGAGGCGGAGTGTGAGTGCCTCGTGCCTTTTATAGTGAGATACCAGCCCTGAGTGTCCTGCCTGCTCATTGGTCATGTCCTGATCTCTGTGTTCATTAGCTGCCTGTCTGTGCCTGTCTGTATATCATTATCTGCATGTCTGCATATCATGACAGAATCCACTTCCTCTGGCCTATCAAAATTATACAGGGTAGCTTTGGCTTTGTTGAACGCCGCCTGTTTCTTTGCCAGCTGCGCTTCCACATCCTGATAAAGTTTGATGCCGTGGCCTTCCGATTTGTAGTTGTGATGTTCCTTTGCCCATCTCTGGACCGCTCTTTTTCTTGGAAGCTGTGAAACTTCATGATTACTGCACACCCGGGTTCATTGAGGCGGTGCTTCTGTTGGAGTGTCTAGTGAGCTCCATCCAGCTCAGGAGGAGATGTGAGTCCATCCTCCCCACCACCTTCCCAAACATCTTCGCAAAATACTCTGTGGGAGTTGGGCCTTCCTCTCCTCTGGCAGCCCCACAATTCGGATATTTTGCCTACTTGAATGATTCTGCAAATTATTTACTTTGGCCTTCAGTGCTTTATTTGCCTCAGCCATCAGGGACATCTCCGCTTCCAGAGAGAGAATCTGGTCACTATGCCTCGAAAGAAACACGTCCATTATTTGTACCACAGCACTATATATTTTTACTGTTCGGTTGGTCTTCTCCAACACCAACCGAATGACGGCAGGTCCTCTTCAATCGATTTGCCGTGGTCCCCCGACACTACCCGCCATTGCTTCTCCAATTCTGCCACCAAAGTGCTAATGAGCATCTTGACAGTAAGTGGAATGGAGTTTCAGAGGTTGCCTCTGCCATTTTCTCCATCGATGAGACGGGAGAAGCCTCCGATTCAGTCAACGGACATGTTTTCTGGCTTTTTCCCCCTGGTCTTCCTGGGTAATTCCCTTATGTAGGCACCTTATTCCATTAAACAAGTGTTTTTTTTAAACAGAAGTACCCCCAGAAACTGGGTGAAAAGGCCAAACAAACAGTACCCCAGCAGGAGCCACCTTGTGCATTACTTCCCCCTACATAAAGCAATGGAAGTCCCAAAATCACTATCATTGATACCAGAGAGAAAAAAACACCTACTCCAGTGTGAAAAAAGACATCTTTTAGGTACCAGCCTCCCCGAACAGGCGCCGGAATGTGGCGACGAGGGGCTTTTCACAGTAACTTCATTTGAAGCCTACTTGTAACAATAAGCAATTTTCATTTCATTTTTCATTCACCTTTGTTGTTTGTGAACAGACAAAAAACTCCATCAAAGACATATTCAGCTTTACAGCTTAAAAGTATCAAATATTCTAAAATCAGTATAGCACCTGCTGAGCTGAACGTTAGCACTTGAAATCTAGCCAAGCATTCGTAATGACACTATTTGTCATAACAAAACTATATTACCTGATTCTGACAGAACAGGATGGTGTCCCATATCAATTTTTCAAAGCCGGGTTCCTGCCAATCACCGGACAGAAGCGGGTACAGAGATTATTTCTACTTTCAAAAGCAGGTTCAATGTCACTTAGATGTCATTTAAACAGCCAGAATTGTCATGCATGCTAATGCATTATGACACTTTCTTCAATTAAGAACGTACTGTAATGTATGTCAACATTTATATATTGATTGTCAATGTAAGGGTCAACATGCCTTTACAGGACATATCCCTATGACAAATTATTGCATTGAGAACACATCTATGTTAGCACACAGCATCTAATAGTGACATTGAAGGTGTCGAAACATTTTACATTTATCTTTCCAGAGTCCTCAACTGGCTTCCTCCCTGCGGTCACAAACTCTCAAAAGATGTGGGGTTTTTAGGTCTTCCAAAACCCACAAAAGCACACAGAAATTGCATGCAGGATGAAATCCAGTTTCTGTAGCCCTGACAATGAAACCCTGATCTTGGAAGAGGTTGTTGTGCATGCGATTTTCACCGAAGGCCTTCCCAATCTGGGAGGTGGCCACACATAAATGGTGCAGAGGCAGGAGGACAGAGAAAATTGTTTTTTGGAGCATAGTGTTTTGTGACCCGATTCATCCTTCAATTGGAAGACTTAGATCTGGACCAAGCTGTGGGACTGTTGGCAAATGGGAAAGTGGGGTTGCAGTTATTAGTATTGCACCAAAATTAGATTTTCATGTGTCAGCATTGCTCAGTTAGAAGCATACTTGCTTGTGAGTCAGAAGATTATGGGTTCAAGTCCCAGGATTTTGTGCAGAAGCTCTTAGGCATTGTGTCCTAGGCCTAACCATCTTCAGCTGCTTCGTCAATTACCTTTCCTCTATCATAAGGTCAGAAGTGGCACTGTTTGCTGATGATTGCACAATATTCACCGTTCACAACTTCTCACTGAAACAGTCTGTTCACATATGCAACAAGACCTGGACACATTTCTGGCTTGGGCTGATAAGTGGCAATTAACATTAATGTTACGCAAGTGCCAGGCAATGACCATCTCCAACGAGAGATAATCCCGATATCTCCCTTGACAGGCAGTGACATTGTTGAATCTGCTTCTATCAGAAACATACTGGACCAGCTATATAGATACTGTGGCTACAAAAGCAGATCAGAGGCTCGGAATTTTGTGATGAGTAACTCACCTCTTGATGCCCAAAACTTTGTCGCTCATCTACAAGGCATGGGTCAGGAGAGAGGTAGAATACTCGCCGCATGTCTGGATGAAGACAGGCAAGATGTCAACACCATCCAGGATCAAACAACCTGCTTGATAGGCACTTCATCTGCTACCTTCAACGTTCACTTCCTTCATCATTGACTGTTACAATCCCAGTTGATGTTATAACTGGATAGAAAGATTCCAGAATGAAACACTGATTGAAAAGACTAGAACTTTTACTTTTGTTTTGAAAATGTGGACGAACAGAGTCATAAGACTCAGGTTTTATCACTTCCCCATCAAGAGTTATTTGCCTTGACTGTTGTAAAAGCTATTCACTATTGCTTTAAATATCCATTTCTGGACTCTATTGAAATTGTATCAAACATTTGCTTTCCTACTTTAAATCTGGATGGTTAAATCTCTTTAACTCAGATCACTTTGTTTACTTTTCTTTGAATTAGAGCCATAGAGTTTTACAGCACGGAAAGAGGCCAGTCGGCTCATTGCGTCTCCTGAATATTCTTCTTGGTCTCTGTTCTCTTAAATTCATCCTCCCTAAGATATTCTCTCTGTCCAATTCCCTGGTTATCTGGACTGTATCAGGTTATTTGAGAAGTCTGCTTCTTTGCAGCTCCCTTGTCCTGTCCAGCTTCTGGAAGAGTTGAGAGATGTTCGCTCCCTCGTTTCCATCTTAACTGCAAACAAATTCAGCTAAAACTAAATTCAAAACCTTTCTGCATGAAAAGGGCCTCCAGTTGCTCAACAACGACATTTCCTTCTCTAAGCTTTTATTTATTCATCATACCGTAACCCTCTCCAAGCACAATAGAAGTACAGCTTCACATGAAACCAAAAAACCCCACACTTACAAACACCTTTGTCCAACATGAATCTAATTATAGGTTTTACCCTTCCAAGCACAGAATCATTAAATTAAACCCACTCAAAACTATACCTTATTCCTAATGTTTATCAATGCAAATATAAATCCCTTAAAGCTACCTGTATTTTCCGAATAATTGACACAGAGTGACAGCAGTGTTGTACCACTCTCTACAAGATACACTGCAGCAGCTTACCAAGGCTCCTTCAACAGAACTTTCTAAATCCATAGCCTCTCTATCACCTAGAAGGACAAAGGCAGTAGGTGGATAGGAACACCACCATATTTTTGTTGCTCTTCAAGCCACACATCATTATTTGGAACTAAATCAGCATTCCTCACTGTAGCTGCGTGAGAATCATGGAATTCCTTTCCTGACAGTACTGTGATGTACATAGAACACATGGACTACAGCAGTTTGAGGAGGCAGCTCACCACCACCTCCTTGGGTGCAGTTAGGGATGGACAATGAATGCTGGCATGGAAACTGGCATCCACACCCCATGAACGGATTTTTTTTTTTAAAAAAAGTCCCACTCCAGGACTTGAGCACAAAAACATATATGGATTGTGGGCCATCCATAATTGCCCTTGAACTGAGTGACCAGTTAAGAGTCAACAACACTGCTGTGGACCTGGTATCACAAATATGCCAAATAGATAAGGATGGAAGATTTCCATTAGTGAACCAGGTGGGTTTTTACGACAATTGGCAATGATTTCATGGTCATTATTAGATTGTTAATTTTTTTTCATATTTCACCATCTGCATCCCCTGAGTATACTCTGCATCATTAGTCCAGTGACAATGCGTCACTGCCTCCTCCCGCTTCAGTGCAGTACTGTCATTCTGGAGCATTTTACCTCAAATCTGGTGGAAGCTCATTCCTGAAATAATTTAAAAAGAGAATTGGACAGCTAAGCAAGGGTGAACGTATAGCACAATGGACAAATCGCAGGGAGCCAGCACAGGCATGCAGGGGATGTCCTCTTTTCGTACTGTAATTTTCTGTTTCTATGAACTGCACAGTATGATGTGGTATTGAGCTATACAAATCAGTAAAATCACTGGCAGTGTTTAGTTATCTGATCTGACCAGAAACTTAACCGGACTAGCCATATAGCTACTGTTGCTACAACAGCAGGTCAGAGGCCAGGGATCCTGTGGCGAGTAACTCATCTCCTGACTCTCCAAAGCCTGTTCACAATCCACAAGCCAGGAGTTTGATGGAATACACTCCACTTGCCTGGATGAGTGCAAAAGCACTCACGAAGCTCGCCACCATCCAGGACAAAGCCGCCCACATGATCGGCACTCCATCAACAAACATTCATTCCTTCCACCAGTGTCGCACGTGGCAGCAGTATGAATCTACAAAGTGCACTGCAGAAACTCATCAAACCTTCCAAACCCATGACCACTATCATCTAAAAAGACAAGAGTAGCAGACTCTTGAGTAGAGACCACTCTGCAACTGGCTCCTCGATTTTCTGACCAACAGACCACAATCAGTAAGAATGAACAACACCTCCTTCACAATAGTCCTCAACACCGGCGCCACGCAAGGCTGCGTACTTAGCCCCCTACTCTCCTCCCTGTACACACACAACTGCGTGGCAAAACTTGGTTCCAACTCCATCTCCAAGTTTGCTGACGATACGACCATAGTGGGTCGGACCTCGAATAACGACGAGTCCAAATACAGGAGGGAGATAGAGAACCTAGTGGAGTGGTGTAGCGACAACAATCTCTCCCTCAATGCCAGCAAAACTAAAGAGCTGGTAATTGACTTCAGGAAGCAAAGTACTGTACACACCCCTGTCAGCATCAACGGGGCCGAGGTGGAGATGGTTAGCAGTTTCAAATTCCTAGGGGTGCACATCTCCAAAAATCTGTCCTGGTCTACCCACGTCGACGCTACCACCAAGAAAGCACAACAGCGCCTATACTTCCTCAGGAAACTAAGGAAATTCGGCATGTTCACATTAACACTTACCAACTTTTACAGATGCACCATAGAAAGCATCCTATCAGGCTACATTACAGCCTGGTATGGCAACTGCTCGGCCCAGGACCGCAAGAAACTTCAGAGAGTCGTGAACACCGCCCAGTCCATCACACGAACCTGCCTCCCATCCATTGACTCCATCTACACCTCCCGCTGCCTGTGGAAAGCGGGCAGCATAATCAAAGACCCCTCCCACCCGGCTTACTCACTCTTCCAACTTCTTCCATTGGGCAGGAGATACAGAAGTCTGAGAACATGCACGAACAGACTCAAAAACAGCTTCTTCCCTACTGTCACCAGATTCCTAAATGACCCTCTTATGGACTGACCTCATTAACACTACACCCTGTATGCTTCATCCGATGTCAGTGCTTATGCAGTTACATTGTATATGTTGTGTTGCCCTATTATGTATTTTCTTTTATTCCCTTTTCTTCTCATGTACTTAAGGATCTGTTGAGCTGCTCGCAGAAAAATACTTTTCACTGTACCTCGGTACACGTGACAATAAACAAATCCAATCCAATCCAATGCATAGGAACACGACCAGCTGGGAGTTCCCCTCCAGGCCACACACCATCCTGACTTGGAAATATACTGGCGTTCCTTCACTATTGTTGGGGCAAAATCCTGGAACTCCAACCCTGATAGCACTATTGGTGTAACTACACAACATGGACTGATGGTTCAAGAAAGCAGCACACAACAAGGGATATTAGGAATTGGCAATAAATGCTGGCTGAGCCGCTGATGCCCTCTTCCCATGAATGAATATTGAAAGCAGGGGTAGTTCTGGGTGCTAATTGTATATCAGTTGAGTGTTAATTGCATTAGGCTGGTGGGTCTTAATTAACATGTAGATTGCCCGGGATTGCAGCCCCTTTTTAATTATTTGAAGCTTTTTGTTGCACTTCAGCCCTGCACTCCTAATCTTCAGTCACCTGATGCAGAGGCTGGAGAGGAGGGAAGAGGACCTCCTTGTGGGCCTGCCCCTGGGCCTGACCAAGTTGGCCATTAATAGGTCCAAGCGGTGGGCGGTTGAGGGAGTTGTCCGATCCCTTTGCCCCTCTACGTTCGCCGCCAAGTGACCTTGGAAAGGAAGCACACTATGTCCACTGGCATGTTTCAGGCCTTCCACAACCAGTGGCTGCTACGGGGGCAAGGGTGTATTATCAGCCTTGGGAATGACATTTTAATTTAATTTATTACTTTTCCTTTTGATGTTATGTTTTAGTTACAGTGCCCCTCTCGGAGCTGTCACCCCTTCTCATTTGTATTTAACTTACTGACCTTTGTTTTATTTAAAAGAGTATATATTGAAGTCTCGCCTGTTTGGATGGAATTCCACATTGGTCCTGTGCCCCAACACCTCTCTTGTGAGTTGCAGCCCCACAATCTGAGCCAACTCGTGGAAATTCCCTCTGTGTCTTTCCATTCAGTGTAGATGGATTTCCTGTAGGCATGTTGCTGCACACCCTCCAGCTTCTTGCTTTCCTCCACCATCAGGATACGACAGTGGAGGGAGTCTTCCATTTCCCCATCAGGGGCCTGGTGGGACGGTGTTGCATGCAGCAGTGCCATGCAACCATATGTTAAGCTGGTTTGCAGACTTCCAGGCTGATTTGTTATGTTGTAGGTGTAACATAAGCGGCTTCCTTGTGGTGCACTTGACAAAGGAAGGTTCAGACATGGAGATAACTTCAACACGTTTATTAAACCAATTGCTGCAATCCATGTGGTGGGTGTAATATTGAATCAACCCTGTGTCTCAACTCACTGACTGTCTCCACTGGAAAGAGGCAGATCATGTGTGTGGTGTCCTTTATATATGGGTTGGTGTAATGCCTCCCTGTGTTCATGTCACCTGTGTTCATGTGTATCGTGAATGTCTATTGGTCGAGTGTGTGTGTGTGATGTTTCTGGTGCTCCCTCTAGTGTCTAGCTAGCCTACATGCATTTACATTGATGCACATCACCACACAGGCTGCATGTCTTTTCTGCACAGGAGAAAGTGTTCCATATTTATATTGATTGCCCAAGGTTTCAACCCCTTTTAGCTTTTTGAAGCAGCCGCTGCACTTGATCCCCATGCTCCTCATATTCGGTCACCTAGTGTGAAGGGCGGTGAGGAGACAGGAGGATCTCCTCATGGGTCTGCTCCTGGACCTGACCAAATTGCCCATTAACAGGTCCAGTGGGCTGGCTGCCCCTCCAAATCACAGTTACATTCGTGGTCCGGTGGTCTTGGCGAGAGAGCACATGGTGTCCACCCGCACACTTCAGACCTTTTGCGAGTGGTGGGTGCTGTGGGGCCTGGGGTTCGCCATCACCTCTGGGAATGACACTTGGGCTTAATTAGTTAAGTTTCTCCAATGACTTAGACCAGGCCTTTGAGATAGACCAATTGGAATTTGAGTTCCCTGATCAGTGGCCCAATCAGATCCTCTGCACTCCCAGTGTAGACAGCAAGCTGAATGCACCTGGTCGTACTGCTGTTGGTTTTGTTAATAAAAGGAATTCTGATGAAGGGACTTCTGCCTCCATGGACTTATTACAGTTTCCTTTTGACATTTTGTTTTACTTACAGTGCCCCTCCAGGAGCTGTACTTTCTGTCACTTTTGTTTAATTTATTGATTCTTGGTTTTATTAAGAATATACGTTGAAGTTTTCACCTTAAAGAGGCTGTTAGCTTTGGTAATTTGTTAATTACTTAATTGTTTCTATTGGTTATAAAAGTGTGTAGGTATTGAAAACTATGCTTTTTTTCTGTAGTGTAGTGGTTATCACATTTACTTAACACACAAAAGGTCCCCGATCGAAACGGGGCAGAAACATGACCAAATCTTGCTGATCTAAATGTGAGGACAAGTTCCATAATTCATATTTGTGGCTGAATATTAACAACTTAGCTTCTTAAAGGGTCTGATCATTTGAATATTTGTTCATTTATGTGATTGTGGTATTCAAAAGAATATATATTGATGACTTGCTCCTTTAAGGAGTTGTTTATTTGAATATTTGTTTACCTGTTAATTTTATTGCTCAATAGAGTATACATTGAAGACCGAAAGAGGGCAGCACAGTGGTTAGCACTGCTGCCTAACAGTGCCAGGGACCCGGGTTCGGTTCAGACCTTGGGTAACTGTGGAGTTTGCAGTTTCTCCTGTGCCTGCATGGGTTTCCTCTGGGTGCTCGGGTTTACTCCCACAGGCCAAAGTTGTGCAAGGTTAGATGGATAGACCATGCTAAATTTGACTGTAGTTTCCAAAGATGTGCAAGTTTAAAAAAAAAAATCATTTATAGGATGTGAGCGTCGCTAGTATTTATTGCCCATCCCTAGTTGCCCTTCAGAAGATGGTGGTGAGTGACCTACTTGAACCGCTGCAGCCCCTGAGGTATCGGTACACCGACAGTGCTGTTACGGAGAGCGTTCCAGGATTTTGATCCAGTGGCAGTGATGGAACGGGGATATTTCCAAGTCAGGATGGTGAGTGTCCTGAAGGTGATCCTCCAGGTGGTAGGATTCCCAGGTATCTGCTGCTCTTGTCCTTCTAGATAGTAGTGGTTGTGAGTTTGGAAGGTGCTGCCATAGGAACCTTTGCAAGTTCCTGCAATGCATCTTGTAGATGGTACACATGGCTGCCACTGTTCGTCGGAGGTAGAGGGATCAAATGTTTGTGAAAGGGGTAGCAATCAAGCGGGCTGCTTTATCCTGGATGGTGTCGAACTTCTTGAGTGTTGTTGGAGCTACACTCATCGAGGCAAGTGGGGAGTATTCCATTAGGTACGGTTATGGGAGGAGTGGGTCTGGCTGGGTGATCTTTCAGAGGGTCGGTGCAGACTAGGAATTTTATGATTCTAAGAGATTGTGGGTTGGAGATACATGACATACAATGCGGGTCAGTGAGTAAAATATTATAATAAATAAAGGTTAGTTTCTAGTGTTTAATCCATCTCAGCTTGGCAATCTGAGTTCTAACATTGGAGCTGTACAATAAACTTAAATGCCATGAGTTGGGGATTAGGGTAGGAAACACCCCAAGTCCCATTATCTGGTTAACCTGATTTAAAAGATGCACATCAGATTGAATGTGATGTCTCACAGAAGACTAGCCTTGTTGCCCAGTCTCATTTAGAAAGAATAACTTTTGTGGTGAGTAGCAGAGAAAAGCTAGTGTCTTGTAACTGTAACTCACTATCTTTAGGAGAGGGGAATAGAAACATAAACTGGTGCTTCTCTTCCGCCACACCACAATCTCTGGTGTTCACCAAGAATCTATCTTTGGCTCACCTCCTATTTTCCATTTGCATGCTGCCCTTTTCTATCATCATCCAAAAACTCACTATCAGTTTCCATCTGTATGCCAACAACTTAGCTCCTCTTGACTCCTCCACTGTTTCTAAATTGTCAGACTACTTGCCCAACATCCTATGATGTTGTCCAACATCCTATCCTGGATGAGCATAAATTTCTGCTAACTAAATATCAGGAAGACTGAAACCTAGAAGAGCTGGGGGAGGAGATCGAGGAGGGGCTGTGGGCAGATGCCCTAAGCAGGGTAAACTCGTCGTCCTCGTGTGCCAGGCTAAGCCTGATTCAGTTTAAGGTATTACACAGGGCACATATGACTGGAGCACGGCTCAGTAAATTTTTTGGGGTGGAGGATAGGTGTGCGAGGTGCTCGAGAAGCCCAGCGAATCATACCCATATGTTTTGGTCATGCCCGGCACTACAGAGGTTTTGGATGGGGGTGACAAAGGTGCTTTCAAAAGTAGTAGGAGTCCGGGTCGAACCAAGCTGGGGGTTGGCTATATTTGGGGTTGCACAAGAGCCGGGAGTGCAGGAGGCGAGAGAGGCCGATGTTTTGGCCTTTGCGTCCCTAGTAGCCCGGCGCAGGATATTGCTAATGTGGAAAGAAGCCAAGCCCCCGGGGGTGGAGACCTGGATAAATGACATGGCGGGGTTTATAAAGCTAGAGCGGATTAAGTTCGTCCTAAGGGGGTCGGCTCAAGGGTTCACCAGGCGGTGGCAACCGTTCGTCGAATACCTCGCAGAAAGATAGATGGAATGGAAAAAAGAAGGCAGCAGCAGCAGGGGGGGGGGGGGGGGGGGGGGAGGAGGAACCAGAAGGACTCTCAGGGTTGTTAATATATACTGTATAGTATGTATAGGTCATTGCTACAGATAATTATATATTGGACTGTTAAATTATATTTTTGGAGAGTGTTACTTGTGACAAGGCAGTTGCCAATTAGGGCTAGTTTTCATTTTTGTTATTTATTATTTATTTATTTATTTTTTGTTTATAAAATAGGTCATTGTTATTTGTGTTGTTATAATATTGTGTAAAGGATGCACAATGTACTGTGTTGGTTGACCAAAAATTTTCAATAAAATATTTAATAAAAAAAAAGGAAGACTGAAACCATTGGGTGGATATTTTTTTAAAAATAGACCCATTTGCACTGGGTGGGCTGGCAGGGTGTTGGGTAGCCATTTGTCAGAGAAGTGAGCTCTATCATAGTTCTTTAACCCTGCTGCAGCATTAACTTCCAGGCTTGTCGATTAATCTGAGTTTATTTAATGACTACCATACTCTGTCAAAGGAAGGATTTTTACTAAAAGATACCGTAGAAATGTTACAGCGTAGAAAGAGGCCATTCTGCCCATCTTGTCCATGCCAACCCTTGGCAGGGTTTTGAACAGTATGACAATCTTTTGCTTGGAAGCACTGCAGTAAGGAAAATTTGTATTTTTAAAGAGGTCTGTGGAATCTGTAATTGTTTTTAAGAATGTTTAAGAAAGGACTTTTGCGAGTTTGCATCTGTTGTAATTTTCTTGGATAATAAGAAATATTGGTCCATGTGACCTGGGCACCCTTGACCTGTCCTGTGAGCAGTACCAACAGAAAGTAATGATGTGGAGATGCCACGTTGGACTGGGGTGGGCACAGTATGAAGTCTTACAACACCAGGTTAAAGTCTCAACAGGTTTGTTTCAAATCACTAGCTTTCGGAGCGCAGCTCCTTCCTCAGGTGAATGAAGAGGTGGGTCCCATAAACATCTATATAGACAAATTCAATGATGCAAAATGATACTTTGAATGAGAGTCTTTAAGTTAAGAAAGAAGCCTTGTGTCCTGTAGATACATCAGAGAGCTACAAGAGGAGGAGCTGGAGGGTGAAAGCAAAGATGCAGATACAAAGAGAAAGCAGATAGAGACAGAAAGAGGAACACCAAAATTGAGTGAGGAAAAGACGAAAATCATTCTCAAGGAGTTCAGTGTTTCTGTTTTGCAGAAAAGGAGAGGGACGCCATGCGAGCTGGCAAACATGGAACGTTTTATGAGTAGCTTGGAGATGCTATAGAGCTAGGCGCTTTCACAGAAGTGACCAAACCATGAACTGGGGTGTTATTAGTTGGTTGTTTAAAAAAGAACTCTGGAAAGCCATACCAAATGGACTGTTGTGATCTGAGGGAGTCAATGTTCACAGAAGTGTGTTTGATGATGATGATTGCACCCGTGAATCTATTGTTAGATTTTGGAATGATATAGTTACGTATTGCCATACATGGTAAAGAGCAATGCTTGTGGTTATGCAAGATGTATCTTTGTTGTATCAACTAGTTACGTTGAAATTTACCTTTTTTGGCCCATTATTCCATGTTTAATTTGCATTAGTTCATGTCAAGGTAAAAGTTACAAAAGTGAATTCTTGTTGGTAATTTCATCATGGGGGTGTCATTTCAGTAAATTTGATTTATGGTTTCCCCACGGAGATCTCAAAATAGTTAAAATTGTACATTGCTTCCTGAGGCATTAGCTGCTGCAGGAATGGTGAGGGAACTTGGGAATACTACCACCCTGGTCTCAGTCTCTTACCTGGAACTCCTGCTGCAGAAATCTGAGGGACTGAAGTGAGGTAGTGTTTTCCACGGATAGGAGGGAAATGCCTGCCTCTCAAATCAAGCAGGCGTGATGCAAGTGGTTGAGGAAATGAGAAGTAAGATTGTGGTGCCTTCAACCTGAATACAGTGCACTAAGAAGTTCAGTGAGGGTAAAAAAAAAGTGAGTCAGATCCCATTTCAAGGTGCTAATCCCCACAGTTTGATTTTCCTGGCATTCTACTGCATGCCACTCCTCGGGCAACTCCATTTGTTCCTCGCTCTCTCCAAGCACCTCCTCCCATCTGAACAGCCAACAATCACAATCTCCCTCATCCTATTGACATCCCTTTCATGCCTCACAGCCACCCTTCGCAGTTTGTGTCATTCCCTTCTTAGTACACAATCCACTTCTCACGCTCATAAATGTTTGCTTTCTCTCCTTGCAGCATGGTCGGCGCAGGCTAGGAAGACCAAAGGGCCTGTTCCTGTGCTGTGCTTTTCTTTGTTCTTTGTTTTGTGTACATCTCCCCCCACCCCCAGCCCACTGTCCTGTTGAGTTGTATGTACCTGAAAAGAAGGCAGTTGGTGATGCTGATGGTGTTGCTTCTGCTGCTGTTCCTAATCAAATGTCCAAGAGAGAGCTGCATAAGCTCTGATGTCCTCAAATGTTATACCTATGTATAACTGTTCTCATGTGCCTAGTCTTAATAATGAATCACCAATGTGTTTACACAATCTCTTGTGAGTGATGATTGCCTTTTGTCTTGTACAGTAACCGAGCACAAGGTTTTATATTATAATAACAAGGCAGGAGGTTTGTAACAAGGCCAAGCAGGTTAATTATCAACCTGCAAATCCTTACAGTAAACCTACAGCAGGCAGTAAGAGCAGCCAAGCGTCCTGGTCAGCCAAAGCCATGTGAAAGCTGCAATGCAACAGCCTCCCTACATTAAAAGACTCCAAGCGCAGGTTCTTGCCACAGATGTACTCTGTGAAATGCAGTTTCTTCACTTGGCCAGGAACATTTCCAGTTCCTAGGACCAGCATGTTTGCAGGAAGTGCCTCCAACTACAGCTCCTTGAAGCCTGTGTTTCGGAACTGGAGTGGCGGCTGGGGACATTGGAGCATCCGTGAGGCGGAGAGTATTGTGGGGAGCATGTATAGAGCGTTGCTCACACCACATGCTCAGACTCCACAGGCAGGAAAGAAATGGATGACCACCAGACAGAGCAGCAGGACTAGGCAGGCAGCGCATGAATCTCCTGTGGTTATTCCCCTGCAAAATAGATGAACCGATTTGGATACTGTTGAGGGGTATGACCTCGCAGGAAATAATAGCAGCAGCCAAATGCGTAGCACCTCGATTGGCTCTGCTGCACAGAGGAGGAGCAAATGGTGTATACATGTAATAGTTACAGGGATTCAGTTGTGAGGGCAATAGATAGACCTTTCTGTGTCCACAAAATATACTCTAGGATGGTATATTGCCTCCCTGATGCAAGCGTCAAGGATGTCTCAGAATATACAGGACATTCTGAAAGAAGAAGGTGAACAGCCAGTTGTCGTGACAAACATTGGTACAAAGGATATAGGTTAAAAAAAGGGATGAAGTCCTGAAAGCAGAATATAGGGAGCTAGGAAGCAAGCTGAAAAGTAATACCTCAAAGGTAATGATCTTGGGATTACTACCAGTGCTACATGCTAGTCAGAGTAGAAACAGCAGGATTATATAGGATGAAATTGTGGCTGAAGAGATGGTGTGAGGGTTTCAGATTCCTGGGGCATTGGGACCGGTTCTGGGGGAGCCTGGGGGAACCTGTATAAACTGGAGGGTTGCACCTGGGCAGGACTTGGACGGAAGTCCTTTGGGGGGTGGGTGGGGGGTGTTCTTGCTAGAGTGATTTGGAACGGTTTAAACCAATAAGCAGGCGGATGGGAATCTATGTGAGGATTCAGAGCAGAGGAAATCAAGAACAAGAGAACAACACAGCAAAGAGAATAAGAAAAGCGATGGGCAGAGTAATCAAGGGCCAGAATCAGATAAGGACACAGTAAAAAATTGTAGAAAGGCGACAAGGAACTTTAAAAGGACGAGCATTGAATGCTTGGAGTGTTCGAAATAAAATGGATGAATTAGGTGCGTGAACAGCTGTATACGGCAATGATATAGTTGGGATTACGAAGATATGACTCCAAGGTGATCAAGGATGAGAACGAAACATTGACGGCTATTCAGTGTTTGGGAAGGACAGACAGAAAGGAAAAGCCGGTGGCGTTGCACTGTTGATTAGAGAAGATATTGAGACAAGACTGAGAAAAGTTATTTGCACAGACAATATGGAATCTGTAAGAGTCAAGTTAAGAAACACCAAGGGGCAAAAATCATTTGTGGATATGAGTCGAGTTAAAAAACACCAGGGGTAAAAATCAGTGATTGAGATGGTATGCAGACCACCAAACTGTAGTGGTAATGTTGGAAATAGCATAGACAGAAAATCAGAGATGCCTGTGATAAAGGAACATCTGGGGTTAAGGGTGACTTTAATCAGCATATAGATTGGATGAGTCAAATTACTCACAGTACAATAGAGGAGGAATTTCTGGAGTGTATATGGGATGGTTTTCAGGACCAATACATTGAGGAACAAACAAGGGAACAGGCTATCTTGGACTGGGTATTGTCCAAAAAAGCCATGAATAATATACCGGAAGTTGGAGAAACACATGTTTTAGTGAGGAGCTGAAGGAAATCAGTATCAATAGATAAATGGTTGGGGAAATTGATGGGAGTAAAGCCTAATAAATCTCCAGAGCCTGATAATCTTCATCCCAGAGAAATTAAGGAAGTCACCCTAGAAAAACTAGATCCATTGGTGGTCACTTTCCAAAATTATATGGACTCTGGAATGGTTCCTACAGATTGAAGGGTAGCTATGTAACCCCACTATTCAAAAAGGAAGGTAGAGAGAAAACAGAGAACTATCAACTAGTGAGCCTAACGTCGGCAGTGGGGAAGTCGCTAGACTCCATTATCAAGGATTCCATAGTATAGCATTTGGAAAGCAACGGTATAATAAGGCAGTCAGCATGGATTTACAAAAGGGCAATCATGCTTGCCAAATCTACTGGAATTCAACTGTAGAGTTGACCTGAGATGTGGTTTATTTAGACTTTCCGAAGACCTTCGTCAAGGTCTTACGTAGTCGATTACAATGTAAAGTTAAAGTTAATGTAATTGCGGGTAGTGTCTTGAGATGAATAGAAAGCTGGTTAGCAAATAAGATGCAAAAAGTTGGATTAAATGGGTCTTTTTCCGAATGGCAGGCAGTGACTAGTGGGGTACCACAGGGATTAGTGTTAGGACCCCAACTGTTCACGTTATAAATTAATGATTTGGATGAGGGAAGTGTATTGCAGATGATATAAAGCTGGGTGGGAGGGTGAGCTGTGAGGAGGATGCAGAGATGCGTCAGTGTGATTTGGACAGTCTGAGTGAGTGGGCATATGCATGGCAGATATAGTATTATAGTATAATGTGGATAAATATGAGGTTATCCACTTTTATTGCACAAATAGGAAGGCAGATTATTACTTGAATGGGTGTAAATTGAGGGAGGTGGATATAATAATAATCTTTATTGTCAAAAGTAGGCTTACATTAATGAAATGAAAAAAAATGAATGAAAAATGAAAATCGCTTATTGTCACAAGTAGGCTTCAATGAAGTTACTGTGAAAAGCACATTCCGGCACCTGTTCGGGGAGGCTGGTATGGGAATCGAACCGTGCTGCTGGCCTGCCTTGGTCTGCTTTAAAAGCCAGCGATTTATCCCAGTGTGCTAAACCAGCCGCATTAACGCTGCAATGATGTTACTGTGAAAAGCCCCTGGTCGCCACATTCCGGCGCCTGCTCGGGTACATGGAGGGAGAATGCAGAATGTCCAAGTTCCCTAACAGCAAGTCTTTCGGGACTTGCGGGAAGAACCCGAAGCACCCGGAGGCAACCCACGCAGATACAGGGAAAACAGGCAGACACCGCACAGACAGTGACCCAAACCGTGAATCAAACCTGGGACCCTGGCGCCATGAAGCAACAGTGCTAACCACTGTGCTGCCATGCCACCCATTATTCAGGCTGGCGGTGCCGATGTGGCAGTACCAGGGTGCCACCCCGCCCAGAGGGAAAGCACCTGGGGGCCTCCGATCCGCTGGGAGATCCCACAAGTACCGTTTGTCTGGTCCACGTTTGTGGAGACCAGCACTGAACGGCGTTCGCCCGAGATCTCCAAAGTGACGGGTTAGATCCCACGCCTTTGGTAGATCACGGGAGTGCATATTAGAGTGAGACTAGTTGTCTCACTCTAATATGCAGATTTGCTAAAAATGACCCCACCCACAATGGATGGGATCTACATCGTGATGTCTCGCGAGACCACGTTAGATCACGCGAGGCATGGCAAGCCGGGTAGATCCCGGAAGAGGGCTCTTCCGACATCGACGAGCCGCGCCGTACTGCCTTTCAGACGCAACGCGGCCGGTAGATTGCACCCATCATGTGCAATTTTGGTGTTCTTATCTGAACAAGCATGTTCTTTAGATAGAGGGAGTGAAGGTTTAACAAGCTGATTCCTGGGTTGGCAGGTCTGTCATATGAGGAGAGATTAAGTCAGTTAGGATTACGTGCATTGATGTTTAGAGGAGTGAGAGCGGATCTCTTTGAAACTTATAAAATTCTAACAGGGTTGACCGGGTAGATTCAGAAAGAATGTTCCCGATGGTGGGGAATTCCAGAACTAGGGGTGTAGTTTTTAAAATAAGGGGTAAACCTTTCAGGACTGAGGTGAGGAGAAATGTCTTCACCCAGAGAGTGGTGAATCTGTGGAATTCACGACCACAGAAAGTAGTTTAGGCCCAACATTGTGTGATTTCAAGAAGGAATTCGATATAGCTCTTGGGGTCAAAGGGATCAAGGGGTATGGGGGGAAGACAGGACCAGGAATTTGATGATCAACCATGATCATTATTAATGGTGGAGCAAGCTCAAAAGGCCTAATGGCCTACTCTTCTATTTTCAATGTATGTTTCTATGTAGGTCTCCCTGCACATTATGTGCATAGAATGTTTTTAAATAAATGTAGAGTACTCTATTCATTTTTTTCCAATTAAGGGGCAACTTCACGTGGCCAATCCACCTACCCTGCACATCTTTGGGTTGTGCGGGCGAAACCCATGCAAACACGGGGAGAATGTGCAAATGCCACACGGACGGTGACCCAGGGCCGGGGTCGAACCTGGGACCTCAGCGGTGTGAGGCAGCAGTCTAACCACCACGCCAACGTACTGCCCTCGCTCTGTACATAGAATTAAGAATTTACAGCAAAACAATAGGCTATTCGGTCAGGGAGTCTCTGTGGTACTTGTATGCCACAAAAGTTTCCCCCCCCCCCCCCATTCCATTTACATCATCTCAGCGTTTCAGCATATCTTTTGTTTTCATTTATTGGTTGTGCATGTTGCTGGCTGGGTCAGCATTCGTTGCCCATCTCTAATTTCCCTTGAACTAAGGGGCATGCCAAGTAATACCAATACTGACCATTTATCATTTTTCGGTGTGTCCCCCCAGGTCACTGTTCGTGTGGGGTTCGCACATTCTCCCTGTGTTTGCGTGGGTTTCGCCCAAAAGATGTGCAGGGTAGGTGGATTGGCCACGCTAAATTGCCCCTTAATTGGAAAAAATGAATTGGGTACTCTAAATTTATTCTTAAAACATTTTTTTAAAAAGCATTCCCTGCTCCACAGTTGGATTATCCAGTTCTCATTTGATATGGAAGGAAACAACAGTGAGAAATAGTGGTAGATAATTTATTTCTGTGTTCATTACATTTTTACAGAATAACCTTCTTAAACAACAAAGTTATACATTGGGGGGGAAAAAAGGTTCCAGGCCCAATAAGATTGATTTGTACCTAAGTGGTCAATTTGTTTCACACCAAGTAAACCAATTTTAATTTTCCTCCTGATGTTACTTAATATTGCAGTTTTGTCTATATTGAAATCTAATGTAAAATAAAGTGAATAGATTATTTTCATATTTCAGTATTTCTTTGTCCAGTAGAACTTCTCTATATTACACTTGATCAAAAATCTGGTGGATAGGCTGCAACTTTATGTATATTTTATCTCTATATTTTGAAGTGATAAAAGTTGTTCCTTGCAAGAAGATCTATATAAGTAAATGTTGTAAAATCACCAAGAATAGCAGTTTAAAATGTTAATGATTTGTAAGCGAATGTCAAACGGGTAGCATCAGATAATTATTTAATTTTCCAACATTTGAGGGGAAAGTGAAATGTAACGTGGTTCGTTATATTGACTGCCACTCTGATGTGGTCTCCACAATGTAAAATTGATTCCTTATTAATTATTAGTTTTTGTTCTGCTATGAGCTATAGCAATTTTGTTTCTTAAGATATGTGCTAATTTTAATTTACAAATTGAAAATATAAATTCACATTACTGGAAAATAAATGCATTTAAATCCTGTGGTGCAAGCTCTGCTGTTATGTTATGAAATGGGTTCACAGGTTTTCAGAGTCTCATAAATCATATATCCTCAGTAATGCATTCAGTTAAACAATCAGGATTGTATCCCAGCATGTGATTTTTATCAATTTATTTTAACATTTATTTTGTTCTCGCTAATCTAATGCTGTTGCAGGCATTGTAGAAAGGTCTACCTATGCAAGGATATTAAACTTCGCTTTTAATCAATTTCCTCAGACGATCAACTACCTATCCCTACTCAGAGGCCCAAATGTATAGCCAGAACACAGGAGGGACATATTTCGACTCCCAAGGAAACTCTGCCCAGGTGACAACAGTGGTCTCATCCCACAACATGGTGGGCACTGGCGGCATTCCAATGGGCGTTACAGGCGGTCAGATAATCAGCAGCTCAGGGGGTGCCTATCTTATAGGCGGGTCAATGGAGGGATCTAATCACCCAGTCAGCCACACAACACGTGCTTCTCCAGCCACAGTAAGTACTTACAGAATATAATGCATTATGCTTTAGCCTGCTGTAAATTTGAATTAAGATTATGTTACTTGTATTGTTTTACATAGCAGTCTTTATGAACTGGGGATCCAGGTTGGGTAATCCAAGAACAGGTGCAGTTATGCTGATACATTTATCATAGAATCCCTACAGTGCAGAAGGAAGCCATTCAGCCCATTGAGTCTACACCAACCCTTGAATGAAGTACCCATTTACACTCTCCTGTCCACCCTGCACATCCATGTAACCCCATAACCTAACCTGCACATCTTTGTTCATTAGGGGGCAATTTAGCATGGCCAATCCACCTAGCCGCGCATCTTTGGACTTTGGGAGGAAACTGGAGCACCCGGGGGAAACCCACAAAGACACGGGGAGAACGTACAAACTCCACACAAACAGTGACCCAAGGCCGGAATTGAACTCTAGCCTTTGATGCTATGATGCAGCAGTGCTAACTACTGTGCCACTGTGCTGTCTATCTGTAACGCAAACTTTACTGATCCATCTGGACAGAAGACAGCTATTGTTTGATTCTTCACCTGATTTGAATGTCTGTCTTTTTTATTATTTGTTTGTGCTTCACAAAACATAATTAAAAAGTACAATTTCCAAGATTTACCCAACATCCCTGCAGCTCATTGGTGCATATTTTAGCAACAGTAAAGCATAAAGGGTGTAAATTCCATAGCACTGGCCCGCCATTGCGAACTGGATGCAGGGAACAAATCCCTACACCAAATACGTAAACCTGAGGTTCTGGACTTTGGACTTCTGCTTTTAGAAACTTAGAGCAAGGAAAACAATCATAGAAACTGCAGGGAGGTCAAGCAGGTGCCACAAAGGTCTTCAAAAACTGTTGCTTCACCTGGCATTCCAGAATGTTTTTGAAAGAAAGTAGCTAATTAATTGTCTCATTGGGGGCCTTGGGCTTCAACAAAGAATGCTGGATGAGAGTAGGCCTGTCACCTGCCCAGCTCCATTTTCAAAATGGGTACTTTAAAGTACATTAGGCCTCTAATTTATATTTTACTTCTCTGCTGGAGACATTTAAACAAATTTGGTAATGGGACCAACGCTGCGCAGATTGGCCACAGAAAATAGGAGCATGGCATTCCATTTTCTACCTTCATGCTACTTTTTAATTACATTTATACATACTGTCAAATCTCTGTGATTATTCACATTCAAAAATAAACTGCTACATAATTATAGAGTTTATTCTATGTTGGGATAATATTCCAGATTAGTTAGTTAGGATCAGCTCCTGCCCTTTATCCAGGGCGACCACACATGTCCCCCACAGTAGGATACCATCTTTGACACTGAATTCTGACAACTTCGAGAAAAATGTTCTCAACTCGCCCGAGAGCTGTCTAATTTGCTGACTATATAAGGCACACGCTGAACTTTCGATAGGACCATGTCCATCTGCGTCCATTCGTGGATCTGCGATACCATGACCAGCAATAAGTCCATGAAATTTAAGATCACGACCACCTCGACCGTCATGGGGGTCAACAAGGGGCTGGTTGACAAAGGAAACGGGCTCAGCGCATCAGCATTCCTAATTTGCTTCCCCGGCCTATGCTCCAGAGAATATTTGTAGGCAGCGAGCAGCATTTCCCAATGCTGGATCCGCATGGAAGCAATGGACTGAATTAACTTATCCTCTCTGAAAAGACCAAGCAGAGGCTTATGAGCAGTCATGATAGTGAAGTGGCAGCCAAAAACATACTGGTGAAAACGTTTCACCACAAAGACCACTGTCAGGCTCTCCTTTTCAATCTGCACATACATTGACTGCAGCGGATAAGAAGTATGAGATGCGAAAGCTATTGGCCGTTCCCCTCCATTCTCCATCTTGTGGGACAGGATGGCCCCGATGCCACCGGGGAAAGCAGAGCTTTGCAGACGTGGATTCAAATCCCATCCTCGTTGCCTGTTTTGTGAAGACCTAACTGGCCAGCTCTTCATACAACAGAAACGTTTTACCGATTGCCCCGCCCCCTTATTGGGGGAGTTCATGTTCCCCGAGATCCATGGGGTAACCAGTTGTCCCTATGAAATAAGATTTGTGCAGGTTACAACAATCTGATATTTAAGCATTACTGGTTGATAAGAGTGGGGATTTAATTGCACTGTGGTCCTTTTTACTTTGCTTGCACTTGGCATTCCTGCTTTCGGGATGGGAATCCCTGAATTTGACAGCACGTTCATGGGTTTTAATAGCTTGCTGGGGATTGTTGGTTTGTCATCACGGCAAAGGGAGAACCTAAGGTAAAAGAGTGAAATGTTGGGTTTGGCTTGTTCCTGGTGTCTACCAAGAGTGAGGGAGGCACGATGGCACAGTGGTTAGCACTGCTGCCTCACACCGTCAGGAACTCTGGTTCAATTCCAGCCTTGGATGACTGTGTGTGGAGTTGGCACGTTTTTCCTATATCTGTGTCGGTTTCCTACAGGTATTCCTCTTCCCACCGTCCAAAGATGTGCAGGTTAGGTGGATTGGCCATGCTAAATTTCCCCTTGCGTCCAAAGATGTGATGTAGAGGTTAGGTGGGGTTACGGGAATAGGGTAGGGGAGTGGGGCTAGGCTGGATGCCCTGTTGGCGGGTCAGTGCAGACTCACTCGGCTGAATTGCTTCCTCCTGCACTGTAGGAATTCTATGGATCTTATCCTGCATGCTATTCTATGTACCAATGGACTTGAGCCTTATAACAGTGGAGATATATTTGACAGCAATAGTTTTAACGATTAAGGAATCTTTCTAAACTTTAAATTTTGAGTTTGCATTCGGTTCTTGGACTCTTTGGTTTATCTCGGACTCATCATTTATGCGTATGCATCTGAAAAGCAGAATGTCAGCTAATGTTGACCAATTGCACAGCACTCTCAAAGAACTGAAGGCGACAGAGGAGGCAGCCCCACCATGAGGCTCAGGACTCATTCAGTCAGCAGAGTGGCCGGCATGGAGCCACGTCATCCTTACTGGCTGTACGGAGAAGGTGGCGGTGACGGCAGCAGGGCAGGCAATGATGCCGAGCAAGGCAGCAGGGGAAAAGCAGGAGCTCCCGGCAGTGGCGGTGGTCCTGACTCGGTTAATGGTTCCCAGGAGACGGGAAAAGGAGGAGGCCCCGCGCAACCGGGACCTGCAGCTCAACCTGAGCTCGAGGGCGGCATCACTGTCCGATTCACTGCTGTTTCACCTGGCACCATGCTGGTTCAACACACACAGCGGTTTCAAGTACCCAATTTGTTCAAAATCTGTAGCTTCCGACGAGTTGGAGATGCGCTTTATAATGTGTCTTAGCAAACCACGACTCTCCTACAACAGAGGTGTCATACTTGCTCGTGTCAAACTTTAGTGCTTCATTTGGACTTGAATTCTGAGATGGTGCCAAAATATGGCGACTCTCTGCGAGCACTTCCCTACAGATCCTCTTCCTACATCTTTTATAACCGTTATTTATAGTAGGTTCTATGCATTCATGTATGGAACGATCTGCCTGGACTGTACGCAGAACAATATTTGACACTGTACCTCGGTACACGTGACAATAAATAAATCAAATCTGTATTTGTCAAGCGTGAGCATTTAGCGTATTTACATTTTCTTAATTTCAACAATTCGAGCAAGCACGGTAGCAGAGTGGTTAGCACAGTTGCTTCACGGCTCCAGGGTCCCAGATTCCTGGCTTGAGTCACTGTCTATGTGGAGTGTGCACGTTCTCCCCGTGTCTGCGTGGGTTTCCGCGGGTGCTCCGGTTTCCTCCCACAGTCCAAAGATGTGCAGGTTAGGTGGATTGGCCATGATAAATTGACCTTAGTGACCAAAAAGCTTAGGTGGGGTTACTGGGTTATGGGGATAGGGTGGAGGCGTGGGCTTAAGTGGGGTGCTCTTTCCAAGAGCTGGTGCAGACCCGATGGGCCAAATGACCTCCTTCTGCTCTGTAAATTCTATGATTCTATGAAAACATAGTTTTGTTTTTAATTCATTCTTGAATACTGGGAACTGTTGTCAAAGCCTGTGTCGTGTTGGGTGTTCTGATGTACAAACGATCCAACACGGCTGGAGATGGCGTAACTCAATTTTATGTACTACGTAACTATAACAGCACACTGCTAACTTGGGTACGTGCATTACCAGCTAATCTGTGGACCCTGTCCTATTACTATCTGGGTGAGGCACTCAACACATGGTGAATGTTTGAGTGGCAGGCTCTGAGCTCAGTGCTCTGAGCTGGCTGCTGCTGGAATCAGCAGGAACTGTAGTGTCCCCTGTTTTTATAGTGCGTGTGCTCTCACTGG
This sequence comes from Scyliorhinus torazame, assembly GCF_047496885.1. Lineage (NCBI taxonomy): Eukaryota > Metazoa > Chordata > Chondrichthyes > Carcharhiniformes > Scyliorhinidae > Scyliorhinus > Scyliorhinus torazame. The sequence goes on along the minus strand of NC_092715.1, from coordinate 186,277,787 downwards.
TGATTGGCTGTGATGTTGTGTGTGTGTTGGTTGGTCCTACTGCATGTCCATCAGTGTGTGTTTGATTGCACCATGATATGCTGATCTAAATATCATGACATCCCCCCTTTTCGCAAAGAATATGTGCCTACATGATAATAAATAAAGAAGTGTGGTGAGTACATCTAATCATGTGTGTGCAATATTTACAACAATATGTACATGTGGCTGTACTATATACACAGGAAGGTGCCAGGTGCAGAAACTAACTATGTTACAAGAATGAAACTAATGTCATTAACAAACAATAACAAAATCTTAAACAGTATGGCAAAAAGTGAAAAACAGTATGTCAGAAACAAGTCAGTGAGTCCAATATGAAAAGGTTCATAAATTAAGTGTCTCAGGTGGGCGACGAATTCGGGTTGACCGTCAGGGTGGTACACCACTCGTCGTCCGGGTCAATGCTGTGCACTGACAGCGGCTGGTGCATTCGACTCGGGGACAGCTTGTTCTTGTTGTTGACAACAACGCGGAAGGGCTCCCTGTCCTCAGTGTCATTGGTCTGTGTGACATCGGGATTGGACTCGGTGAACGTGGGTTGAATTGCCCGAACGTTTCTGCGAGGCTGGTTAAACAGGTACGAGTTGGCAGGGTGAGCTGCTCGACAGCAGGCAGCGTAGTGGCCCAACCTGCCACAGTGTAGGCATTATCGCGCTTTGGCAGGACATTGCCGGTTTAAATGGGCGGAGCCACAGTTGCCGCACGTCGTGATGTCAGTGTGTTCGTTGCGCCACCGCGCATGCGTGGTGCGGTCTTGTGTAGTGCGCGCCTGCACATCGCGTTCCTCTGCGTCAGCGTCCCCTCTTTTGGCGCGTACAAACGCAGCAGTCCTCGGAAAGCGCGTGAAATGGCCGGCCTCCTCCAGGCCGCGGCCCGGGAGGTACTCGGTCCTCTGGACACGCTCTGCCTCGTGGAGCCCGTGCCGCGCCGTTTCGGCCGCCTGGATGTGTGAGTACCGGCTGGTGGCGTTCTCATGGAGGACGCAGGTCTCGACGGCAGTCGCCAGGGTGAGTTGCTTGCCCCGAAGGAGCTGCTGGCGCAGGGTGTCCGACATGACTCCGAAAACTATCTGGTCACGTATCATGGAGTCAGAGGTGGTCCCATAGCCGCAGGACTGCGCGAGGATGCGGAGGTGTGTTAAGTAAGACTGGAAAGGTTCGTCCTTACCTTGCAGGCGCTGCTGGAACAGGTACCTCTCGAAGCTCTCGTTTATTTCAACGCTGAAGTGTTATTCGAACTTCAGGAGCACCGTCATGTATTTGGTTTTGTCCTCTCCATTCGTAAATGTAAGGGAGTTAAAGATGTGGATGGAGTGTTGCCCCGCCGTGGAGAGAAGAAGGGCAATCTTCCTGGTGTCCGATGCATTCTCCCTGTCTGTGGCCTCGAGGAAGAGTTGGAAGCACTGCTTGAACAGTCTCCAATTGACCCCGAGATTGCCAGTGATTCGGAGCGGCGGCGGCGGGTTGATGTTCTCCATGGTGCAGGACGGCGGATTGATGATGCATTGCAGGTAGGTTTCACAGGCGCTGGCTTGTGTCCACTTCTGGTATCATGTCGTGTTGGGTGTTCTGGTGTACAAACGATCCACCACGGCTGGAGATGGTGTAACTCAATTTTATTTACTACTTAACTATAACAGCACACTGCTAACTTGGGTACGCGCATTACCAGCTAATCTGTGGACCCTGTCCTATTACTATCTGGATGAGGCACTCAGCACATGGTGAATGTCTGAGTGGCAGGCTCTGAGCTCAGTGCTCTGAGCTGGCTGCTGCTGGAATCAGCGGGAACTGTAGTGTCCCCTGTTTTTATAATGCGTGTGCTCTCACTGGTGATTGGCTGCGATGTTGTGTGTGTGTTGGTTGGTCCTACTGCATGTCCATCAGTGTGTGTTTGATTGCACCATGATATGCTGATCTAAATATCATGACAGCCAGCATTTATTGGCTAGCCCCAATTCCCCTTCAGAAGATAGTGATGTGCAAACTTGTTGAACCACTGGGCTAGTGGTGCTCCAACAATGCTGTTAAAGGTGACGGTTCCAAGATTTTAAGGAATTGTAATATGTATAAGCCCATGTTAGGGTGGCGAGTCTAGAGGTGATGGTGTTCTCATGAACTTGCTGCTCTTGTTCTTGGATGGTGGAGTTGCACATTTGGGAGTAGCTTCCACAGAAGAATTGGCAAATTGCTGTATTTGATCCTTTTGATGGTACACACTGCAGCCAGAGTGGGCGAGTGAAGGATGTACATGTTTAAACTGGTGGATGAAGTGCTGATCAAGTCCTGGATAGTGTCACATTTCTTGAGGGTTGTTCCAGCTGCACAGCTATCGCGGTTCTGAATTGTGTCTTGTAGGTGGTAGAAAGCTTTTGGAGAGTAAGGTGGTGAGTCATTTCCTGCAGAATACTCAGCTTCGGACCTGTTCTTAGTCACCGCAGAATATATGCAACTTATCTAGTTGAGTCTATGGTCAATGGTAACCACCCCCCTCCCCCAAATGTTTATGGTAGTTTAGCAGTCATTGAATGTCAAAGGGAGGTGGATAAACTTGCAAATGGCCATTGTATGAATCTTCTGTGCTGTTGGTGTAGAGCACAGTCACCTGAAATTGTTCGTGTAAATGTAACATTTCAGGATGTATTTCAGAACATTGTTGAAGTATCAGTGTTCTGCAAATGATTTACGGCCGACCAATGAGATGGCAATTTTGTGACTGATTAAAGTGCCAATTTTTTCTGTATTAATGTTGGCCAAATCTGCATTGCTACCCATATAAAAATCAACACCAAATCATGTGTACCAAATCACAAAAGAGAAAATCTTACACTATTGATAAAAGCCGAAGACATTGCCCAGATCAACTGTGATGCTATGCAAGCATTTGTCTTGCAAGGAATGGGGATTGCTGAATCAATTCTTCATGGGTGGCTAAAAGGTGAAGAGAAGTTGTGAAAGAAAGACCATAATTCAAACAAGAAACCTCTCAACAAGACCATACAGGGCTGCGTGGTAGAACAGTGGTTAGCACCGTCTCTTCACAGCACCAAGGTCCCAGGTTCGATTCCCGGCTTGCGTCACTGTGCGGAGTCAGCACGTTCTCCCTGTGTCTGCATGGGTTTCCTCGGATGCTCCGGTTTCCTCCCTCAAGTCCCGAAAGACCTGCTGTTAGGTAATTTGGACATTCTGAATTCTCCCTCCGTGTACCCGAACAGGCGCCGTAATGTGGTGACAGGGTGCTTTTCACAGTAACTTCATTGCAGTGTTAATGTCAGCCTACTTGTGACAATAAAGATTATTATTCATATTATATAAACATATGGTTCACCCAGTAGAGAACAAAGGGCACGTCCATATCTAGTCCTATTATTCAAGCTCATGCTAAACGATTTTGCCACCAAATGAATGGAGTGACAATGCCTCAATTGAGATTAGAGCCAGTAAAGGATGGTTAGCAGCATTCCAGAACCAACATGGCACTTTGCAAGTTACCAAAAGAAGAGAACAACAATACGCAGATGAACCTGTCACAAAATTATTTCCTGCTAAATTAAAGGAGATTTTACAGGAAGGACTCACGAAAGAACAGGTTTACAGCTGTGACAAAGCTGCCCGTACCACAATGTTATCAATAAAAGATACTAGGAACAACAAGTGACACCAACAAAACATCTGGATTTAAACAGATAAAGGCAAGGCTTCATTACAGTCTTCCTTTGCTGTAACAAAACTTGTCTGCCAAAGCAACTCTGCTTGTCATCGAAAGGTTCACCAAACCCCACTGCTTCCATGATCCAAAGCTAAAATCTCTGTTATGCCAATATTGAAGTGGTGCCTGAACCTGGGTAACTTTATCAATTTTGAAGATGTCAAAAAACTATTCAGACAGAAGAAATGTCATCCCACTGCTTGTCAACTGCCCTGCATACCCATTCCCAGAGAACCTGGTAATGTCAGAAGGGGACATCGCAAACATCTATCTACTAAAATATAAATCAGAATTTAATCCATTGATCAAGGCATCGTATTGACCTTCAAAGGTAATTACAGAAAGAAAACTGTTCAAGAGAATGGTGGACTGTAAGTATCACCTGATAACTTGCTTGAATTAAACTCCCATGTAAGAGTGAATCCATGTATGCTCCATATCATGCAAGTGATAACCAATTGTATCAAAACATCTAGAGATTGGTCCTGAGTGCAGCATCCGAATTAGAAACCAACAGCGACGACACAAAAAATGTTGAAACCTTCACTGAAGAAGAAATGCATAAATGCGAGAAGCGAATTGTGGACTACGATGTATTCAATGTCCACAATGTCCACAATCTAAATAACATGAAATCTGGACTTGGAGCCAAATTAAATACTGACAACATGAATTAAAGGCTGAATACCAATGCCTAAGAAGTTACAATACGATGGCAGATGATCAATTGTTGGTCTGTGTAAGAGACATCCAGCAAGCTGAAGTTGATGATAATGATGTGCCAAGACAGAACTGCCATCATCCCTTCCGTTATCCAGTACCTAGAAGAATCACTGAGATGGTTGGAAACCCATGAAAACAGAACACTGCTCGTAGGACACAAAATCAAAACGTTCTACGTCTAACAAAGACAGAGGTGAGGAGTAATGGCAAACAATGAAAGATTATTTAATTTCTTCAACAATTCAATAGTGACTGGTTGTACATGTGCATTCACATTGCCGTTGAATTGATTATTTTTATTTTATTTGTTTTATTATTCTGGTTACAGGCTTGGTGTTTTTGAAAGAGCCTGGTTATAACACGGTTTCACCTTTCATGATCAAGACCCAGTGGTCTGCGCTATAGCGGGAACCCAGTGTAATTACTGTACTATGTGAGACTGTGTGTGCAAGAAGCATTTTTAATCCCCATCAGAGCAATCATGCCTCAGGAAATCTTGATTTAAATTAATCCCATGAAGGATAACAAGCAACTGAACTGCATTCTGAAATGTAATTTCACAGTAAGAATCATTTTTTGAGGAAGATTTTTTGTTGCCAATACATGGTGATAAAAGATGTTTAACTAGTGCAAAAAATGATCTTTGGCTTATCAAATTGTGGGAGAGGTGATTTGCTTTCAAAGCTACAGTTTGAATTAAGACAGATGTATTTTTAATAGTGTGATCAACATTTGTAATCCTTGTGGTTATGAATTTAATCATGCCACCAGTTCTGAAAGTGTGAAGTTTGCAGTTTATTATTTTATGCCCACTGAAGCTCAAAATAAAGGTTCAGGTTGAAACAGTCTTGTCATTATGGCACAGCACTTGAATCACCACTCCTTCCTCTGAGAAAATCAGGTATTCTGCACCCATTTAGAGTTAAATAAATCTCAACAACTGCTTAAAATACTTCATGGGTTGTCCTCTCAAGAATGGAATATGAAATTAGTTGCTGTTCTAGTTTATGTACATTTTGATAAGAAAAATATCATAACTCGTGCATGATGAATAACACAGTCAGTCATTTGCTTCACGTTTTTAACTAGCTGGTAATTTATCATAGAATTTACAGTGCAGAAGGAGGCCATTCAGCCCATCGAGTCTGCACCGGCTCTTGGAAAGAGCACCCTACCCAAGGTCCACACCTCCACCCGAACCCAGTAACCCCACCCAACACTTAAGGGCAATTTTGGACACTAAGGGCAATTTTAGCATGGCCAATCCACCTAACCTGCACATCTTTGGACTGTGGGAGGAAACCGGAGCACCTGAAGGAAACCCACGTACACACGGGGAGGATGTGCAGACTCCGCACAGACAGTGACCCAAGCCGGGAATCGAACCTGGGACCCTGGAGCTGTGAAGCAATTGTGCTATGTACAATGCTACCGTGCTACCCTAAATGTTTAAGGGCGGTGCAGGGTATATTTTAACGGGATCTTGTGAAACTCTCTCTATTTTAGAGGAAGCAATTATTGTTCCCATTACACTCTCTGGGCTCAAATCCTGTTTTGGGCGCAGAGAGCGAGGTGTTTCTCAGCACCTGCACGTCAAGAACCACCCTGCTATCATGGGACTCGATTTTATTTGGCCTCAGGGAGGAACGTCTCGTTGAGACCGCACTTACCTCCATTTTTAAATGTCGCCCCGATCTCTCGACTCCCTTGGACACCCTACCGTAGCCTTGGGAACCTCCACTGCCCCAACTTACCTCTTAGAGCCTCCCTCCCGTCACTCCACCTTTTTAAGGGCAGGGCACCCCGGGCCAGATCACTGCCATGGGCAACCTGGCACCCAGGTACCGTGGCGCTGCCAGACTCACCCTGGTAGTGCCCCTGCCAGCGTGGCCAGTGCCAAGGTGCCAGGCTGGCAGGGCGAAGGACTCTGGGTGCCAATGGGAGTATCAGGGAACCACACTGCTCAGTACCTGACCAACTGGGACTTCCGATAGCCTGGGAGATCCCTCCCCCCAGGTGCCAAGTCCACATTTGTGGCTACCAGTGCTAAACAATACCATGGTGAGGTCTCCCAGACGAGGCCATTAGCTCCAGGGAGAATTGGGCACAGACATATTTAAATAAGCCGAATGGCTCATTTAATATGTATTACGATCTCAGATCAGACTCCAACAGTGACTAATCTTTCATTAGATCTCTGAGGCAAATCTCATGAGAGGCCTCTCGTGAGATTTAACAACCTTGTCGCATCACCCAGTCAGGCACGGCGAGGCCATTTGATCGTGCCCTCTAACTCTCCATTTTTCTGCTCTCATGGGCAGCTTCATCAATAACAGAAAGGATGGGTTGCTGTCTGCTAGTAGACAGTTTACAAAAGCTGATGAGCCTTTCCCACTAAGTTTATTTGCTCTTCTCTATTTTTAGCATGGTTACGATTGACAACTAACATTGTGGTGCCTGTGAGCAAGAGTATGTGCATCACAACTTACTGTTTGCTACCATTTGGAGTTTCAGTGACCTGCATCATCATTACATTATTCACTTGCATTGCTCCAACTGTATACTATAATCGCATATTGATATTTTGCACAGAGTACACTTTATCTGGTGTAGCTATTTATTTATTGGAACTTGAGTCCATAAAGATTACAATGCCATTAGGAATTTGATCAATGAAACCAACCATATCTTATCAAAAGCAAAATACTACAGATGCAGGAATTCTAAAGTAAAAACAGAAAACGTTAGAAAAATTCAGCAGGTCTGGCTTTTATTTTCATTTTACTTCATCTAATTGTGCAGAGATTGAATTTGTTCATGCAGCTGCATGCATGTAGCAGTATAAAGGGGCCAACTTATGCTTTGTCTGTACAAGAAAGTCAGGGCTGCCACACAGCTTTCTGAGAATATTGCTAGCAGTACCTGGAGAGTGAGAAATAGAGTTAAAGGGCTGATCCTGACCCTGATGGCATCTGAGCCCGGAGTGATTTTCCCCAGAGGTGAACAGTGTTACGAACGCTGTTACGAGCGCCAAGTCAGCTCTCAACAATACCGAAGAGACTGGACCAGAACCATAACTTTTTAAAGTTTTAAGTGATGAAAGATTGACTTGCTCCAGGAGTGATAATATAAGAATTGGGACTTGCTTACTTTATAAACAAGCTTTATTAACACAAAAGCAATATTTAAACTTCGACTCTAACACTGACAGACTACATGTAGTTCCTTAACCTTAACACATTATTTCCCGGGCAGCACGGTGGCCTCATGGCGCCAAAGTCCCAGGTTCGATCCCGGCTCTGGGTCACTGTCTGTGTGGAATTTGCACATTCTCCCCGAGTTTGCATGGGTTTCGCCCCCACAACCCAAAGATGTGCAGGGTCGGTGAATTGGCCACCCAAAATTTCCCCTTAATTGGAAAAAGTGAATTGGGTACTCTAAATTTTTTTTTTTTAAACCACTATTTCCCATTAAACAGCACTTTACCAGAACATGCAGCTCTCATGCCACTTCACAGACAAATAAAGGGAATAGTTGCATTTACAAAGCAACTTTTCTTCTGATAGGGACATTCGTTCAGAACCCTTTTCCAAAACCTGCCTCGGTGGCAACTTTCATAACCTTTCTCGGTCAATTTCCAAAATCTTCTCTCCTGCACCTGTTCGAAACAGGATTCTTTTTCTCTCTCTCTCGAAGCTCCACCCAGCCCCTCAAGCAAAGGTTCTCTTGGGTTTCCAGACTTGAACCTATCATCGTTTTCTTGACCGTTTGATGGCCCACTCCCATTTATACAAAAGAACACAGCCATGCAATTGATCGGCAACTTACCTCCCATTGACAGACTAATAGACCATCTGTAATGGGCTAATAGCTGGTCAGACAGGAGTGTCTCAAGCCTGGGTTACCCTGTGTATTCCCACCAACGAGTTTAAGTCTGACTGGGACAATCTAACTCGACCAGGTGTAGGCGTGTCCCTCTGACTCCGTGCTTGCAGTTTTGTTTCCCCTCAGTCTGTTTAACCCCTAAATTACCTGCTACATCTTGGATCTCGTTTCTGGACCTAAGTTCCTAATATCTCCCTCGCGTAGCATTGTTAACATGCTGTTTCTAGAAACTGCATCCAATTCGGGATGGCAGGTAGGCTTCCTTTTATTTTATTTTTGAAAATGTTTTTTATTAAAGATTTCATTTTACACAATATAAAATAAACAAATCTGTACAGTCTATATACAGTTTGCAAGCCTAACATTGGAAATAACCCCCGCCCCCTTTTAGTTATTTTGATATATTTTTTATTTGACGTTTTAACTTATTGTACACTATACAAGCAGTAAGGGTGGCTGCGCTAATTACACTGTACATATTAATTACCTTTTGTGTCGGTCCAACACCCCACCCCCTTCCCTCATTGTTTCAGGGCCCTTTCCTGGGCCCATCACTGTATAGTGGGCAGTCATGCATTATTTACAAGTGGGTGATGTCCTCCCTTCTTTCCCCCCCACCTCCCCCCAAAAAAACCCCAGCCCTCCGATTCCTGTTTTTGGCCTTCCTTTGGGGGCCCCCTTGTGCTCTTGTTCTAGGCTCTCTGGCCTTTTTGACGGTTGTTTTCTCGCCCTCTCCTTTTCCCGGTAGTCCCCCCCCCCCCCCCACCCACCCGCTCCATTTCCTGTCTGCTCCCTGTCGTCCCGTTGACTGGTTCCCATGCACCCCTCCCCTTTCCATTGACTGTTGACTTCAAACAGATCCTGGAACAAGTTGGTGAATGGCCTACATGCTTTGTGGAAGCCATCCTCTGACCCTCGGATGGTGAACTTGATCTTCTCCAGGTGGAGAAATTCCGATAGGTCTGCCAGCCAGTCTGCAGCTGTGAATGGTGCTGCTGATCGCCAGCCGAGCAGGAATCTCCAGCGGGAGATTAGGGAAGCAAAGGCAAGGGCGCCTGCCCTCTTTCCCATGAATAGTTCTGGCTGGTCAGACACCCCAAAGACTGCCACTCTCGGGCACGACTCCACCCTCACCCCCACAACCTTGGACGTTGCCTTTAGGAAGGCTAGAGAACCAAACAAGTCTGGGTCATTCCCAGAACATGTGGGAGTGGTTGGCTGGGCCTCCCTGGCACCGTTCACATTTGTCCTCCACCTCCGGGAAGAACCTGGTCATTCTGTTTCGTGACAGGTGTGCTTGTGTGCACCACTTTCAGCTGTATAAAGCTTGCGCATGAGGAGATCGGTATGGATCTAAACAGGAAGAGGAACCAGGGCAGTACATTCATCTCGATCGTCTGCCCCTTCCCCGCCAGAGAAAGCGGGGGTGCATCCCATCCAAGTAGGTCCTTTTTGACTTCGTCCAGCAGCCTGGTCAGGTTCCACTCTGTCCAGTCGTGGGAAATCTGGATCCTCAGGTGGCAGAATTTGTTTTGGGCCATTTTTAAATGGTAGACCCTCCAGCTCCGCCCCTCCCCCTCTTGGGTTCACCGGGAAAACTTGGCTTTTAACCAGGTTGAGTTTGTAGCCCGAGAAGGCTCAGAGCTCACCCAGGAGCTTCATGATTTCTTTCATGCTGTTTTGCGCGTTTGAGATGTTGAGGGGCAGGCCATCCGCATAGAATGAGACTCTGTGCTCTCTGCCCCCCTCTTCCAATTTTGGATTCCCTTCCAGCCTCTTGCCTCTCTCGGCGATCGCTAGCGGCTCGATGGCCAGGCAAAACAGGAGCAGAGACATCAGGCATCCATGCCTTGTGCCTTTGTATAGGTGGAGGTAGTCAGAGCTGGTGGCATTGGTCCATATGCTCACCTTGGGGGATTTAGAACATAGAACATAGAACGATACAGCGCAGTACAGGCCCTTCGGCCCACGATTTTGCACCGAAACAAAAGCCATCTAACCTACACTATGCCATTATCATCCATATGTTTATCCAATAAACTTTTAAATGCCCTCAATGTTGGCGAGTTCACTACTGTAGCAGGTAGGGCATTCCACGGCCTCACTACTCTTTGCGTAAAGAACCTACCTCTGACCTCTGTCCTATATCTATTACCCCTCAGTTTAAAGTTATGTCCCCTCGTGCCAGCCATTTCCATCCGCGGGAGAAGGCTCTCACTGTCCACCCTATCCAACCCCCTGATCATTTTGTATGCCTCTATTAAGTCTCCTCTTAACCTTCTTCTCTCCAACGAAAACAACCTCAAGTCCATCAGCCTTTCCTCATAAGATTTTCCCTCCATACCAGGCAACATCCTGGTAAATCTCCTCTGCACCCGCTCCAAAGCCTCCACGTCCTTCCTATAATGCGGTGACCAGAACTGTACGCAATACTCCAAATGCGGCCGTACCAGAGTTCTGTACAGCTGCAACATGACCTCCCGACTCCGGAACTCAATCCCTCTACCAATAAAGGCCAACACTCCATAGGCCTTCTTCACAACCCTATCAACCTGGGTGGCAACTTTCAGGGATCTATGTACATGGACACCTAGATCCCTCTGCTCATCCACACTTTCAAGAACTTTACCATTAGCCAAATATTCCGCATTCCTGTTATTCCTACCAAAGTGAATCACCTCACACTTCTCTACATTAAACTCCATTTGCCACCTCTCAGCCCAGCTCTGCAGCTTATCTATATCCCTCTGTAACCTGCTACATCCTTCCACACTATCGACAACACCACCGACTTTAGTATCGTCTGCAAATTAACTCACCCACCCTTCTGCGCCTTCCTCTAGGTCATTGATAAAAATGACAAACAGCAACGGCCCCAGAACAGATCCTTGTGGTACTCCACTTGTGACTGTACTCCATTCTGAACATTTCCCATCAACCACCACCCTCTGTCTTTCAGCTAGCCAATTTCTGATCCACATCTCTAAATCACCCTCAATCCCCAGCCTCCGTATTTTCTGCAATAGCCTACCGTGGGGAATCTTATCAAACGCTTTGCTGAAATCCATATACACCACATAAACTGCTCTACCCTCATCTACCTGTTCAGTCACCTTCTCAAAGAACTCAATAAGGTTTGTGAGGCATGACCTACCCTTCACAAAGCCATGCTGACTATCCCTGATCATATTATTCCTATCTAGATGATTATAAATCTTGTCTCTTATAATCCCCTCCAAGACTTTACCCACTACAGACGTGAGGCTCACCGGTCTATAGTTGCCGGGGTTGTCTCTGCTCCCCTTTTTGAACAAAGGGACCACATTTGCTGTCCTCCAGTCCTCTGGCACTATTCCTGTAGCCAATGATGACATAAAAATTTGTACAGGAGTCTCAATTGTGAGGTGAACCCTCTCCCTAGACCAAACCACTTTATTACCTCAATGAGGTATTTCCACTCGACTCTTTCGAAAGCCTTTTCTACGTCCAGGGGGACGATCACCTCTGGTGTTCTCTCCCTGAATGGGGTCATTATCATGTTCAGAAGGTGCCTGATGTTCGCTATTTGCTGTGTACCCGTAACAAAGCCTGTCTGGTCTTTGCGATCACCCCTGGTATGCAGCTCTCCAGCCGCTTGGACCAAAGGCCAGGACCTCTGCGAGCATATTTGTGTTCACATTGAGCAGCGAAATGGGTCTATCTGATCCGCATGTCATTGGGACTTTGTCCTTTTTGGGTATCAGCGATATGGTGGCCTGTGTTAGCATTAGAGGCAAAGTGCCCCTCCTTAGCGAGTCTGCAAACATTTCCCGCAGGTGCAGGGCAGTGGTGTCGTGAATGTTTTGTGAAAATCCACCGGGAACCCGTCGGGTCCCGGCGCCTTCCCGGCCTGCATGGAGTTGGATGCTGCCCATGACCTCTCCCTGCTCTAGTGGTGCTTCCAGCTCACCCAATCTATTGTCCCCCATGACTGGCATGTCCAGTCCATCGAGGCACCGTTTCAACCCCCATTGGGGGGTTCGGAGATATATAGTCTCAGGTAGAAGGCCTCAAATGCTTTGTTGACCTTTTCTGGTTCGGCTACCAGCCTGCCACTGCTATCCTTTACCTGGGCTATTTCCATCGGGACTGCCTGCTTTCTCAGCTGGTAAGCCAGCTGGTGGCTAGCCATCAATCTGTGCTCGTAAAATGTCTCCCATGTCTGGCGGAGTTGGTGCACCGCTTTCCTGGTGGATAGCAGGTTAAATTCTATCTATAGCTTTATCCTCTCCACCAGAAGCTCTATTGTCGGGGCCTCGGAGTATCTTCTGTCGACCTCCAGGATGGAGTCAATCAGTTGCTGCCGAGCCGCCCTCTCTTCCCTGTCTCTGTGAGTCTTACATACAATTATTTTTCCCCTAATCACAGCCTTCAATACCTCCCAGAACCTGGAAGGTGAGACTTCCCCATTCCGGTTGTTAGTGATGTACTCGCCTATGGGCTTTGATATTTTCTGGCAGAAGACCTTGACAACCAAGAAGGTCATGTCCAACCTCCATGTGGGGTGCTGGGCATGCCCCGTCTCCAACCTCACATCCATATAATGTGGAGCGTGGTCAAAGATTACAATCGCCGAGTATTCCGCTCTTACTATTTCTGGAAGCACCGCTTTCCCCACTACAAAGAAGCCGATGCGGGTGTAGACCATATGTACTGGTGAGAAGAATGAGAATTCCTTCTTACCCAGGTGCATTAACCGCCATGAGTCCACTGCTCCCATCTGCTCCATGAACGTTCCAGTTCCTTAGCCATGCCTGCCATTATCCCCGTTCTGGGGTTTGACCTGTCCGTTAGTGGGATATCCACCATGGTCTTTTTAATAAATTCCGCGTCATCCCAGTTGCGCACTTGCGCGTTTATCACAACTACCGGTGCCCCGTCCAGGACATCGCTGACCATGACGTACCGGTCCTTTTGGTCCATAACTGTGAACACCATAGTACAGTTATACCCCTAGCTCTCATCCCGTAACAGGAATGGTAGGTCTGTCCCACCTAGCCTTTCCTTATCCGCAGTAGGTCCTTCTCCCTTAGGTGCGTCTCTTGGAGGAAGACTATGTCTGCTCTCTTGTCTTTCAGGTGGGAAAAGACTCTGGATCTTTTCATTGGACCAGTAAGTTCCCTGACATTCCAGGTCACTATCCTGATGGGGGAGTTTTGTCCACCCTTCCTGCGGGAGCAACCATACTTACCTTCTGGATGCGCCCCTGCACTCCGGGGTATCCCTTTGTTAGGGGACCATCCAAAATGACCGCAGGCACCATTCTCACCATGAGGCCATGCCCTTGCGCTCCAGGCTTTCCCATTGTCGAAGGGCCACCCAACATGGCCGCCAACTGTGTATACGTCATGTGGGTGAGCTCCTGCACTCCGGGGTTTCCCTTTGTTCAGGACTGTCCAAACTGGCTGCTTTCAGTGCTATCTTGTTCCACATTTCCAATATCGATCGACTGAAGCCAGTCTAGAGCACCCCCCCCCCACCACCCATCATTGTTTTGTTCCATCCTTGGTTTTGGTTCTCCCTTCTGCCCCCCTCGCCTTTCCCTTACCCGCCCAACCCTTATATTCCCCCTCCCCCGTCAGACGCTCTCCGGTAGAAGATACACCCCCCCCCCACACTCTCACATTCTTCCTGGCGCTAGCTTTCCCCCCTCCTGAATTGACCTGACCCCCTTCCACGCCCGCTCTGCTCGGCTCCCTGTTTTTGTCCTCCTCACCCTCCTGCGCTCTGCTACACTCGCCCCCTCCTTCCTTTGAGCTGGTTCCCTAGTTCATAGCGAAGCGGTGCAGTCCCGCGCAAAGTTGTCCATTTTTTCTTTTTTCCTCTTCGTCTCCTCTGTGACTTCTTCACTGCTGCCTCTCTTATTGCCTGTCCACCCCATTCTTTTGGAAGAACTCGTCCACCTCTGTCGGGACAGTAAAATAATGCTCTTTGCCCTGGTAAGTTACCCAGAGCCTGGCTGGGAATAACATCCCGAATCTGATCTTGCTCTTGTACAAGGCTGCCTTTGTGTGGTTGAATTCGGCTCTGCGTTTTGCCAGGTCAGCGCCAATGTTCTGGTACGCTCTTATTTTATGTCCCTCCCAGTTGCACGCCTTTGTCGAGCCCAGCGAAGGATCGTCTCTTGGTCTTTTAAAAAAATTTAGTGTACCCAATTTATTTTTTCCAATTAAGGGGCAATTTAGTGTGGCCAATCCACCTACCCTGCACATCTTTGGGTTGTGGGGGTGAAACCCACGCAGACACGGGGAGAATGTGCAAACTCCACACAGACGGTGACCAAGAGCCGGGATCTAACCTGGGACCTCGACGCTGTGAGGCAGCAGTGCTAACCACTGCGCCACCGTGCTGCCCTCACTCGGTCTCAATGATACTTGTGGAGCTTGGTTATTATCGTCCACAGCTGCTCCCCAGCTCTGGGCTTTGATTTGAGCGACCTGAGCCCTGTCTTGCTCCGGCAGTTTAGGGAAGCTGTCCCTCCCAATCAGGTTGCCCAGCATTTGGACCATGTAGTCAGTTGGGTCCCTGCCCTCAATACCCTCTGGCAGGCCCGCTATCCTAGTGATCTGTTTCCCGACCGATTTTCCTCGACCTTCCCTTTCAGGCTCCACTGGGTCGCCACAAACCTTTTGATCTCGGCTCCCAGGGCGAAGGTTCGGTCAACGCCTTCTCCAGCTCTGATCATATTCCCCTTTCTCGGGGACACTGGGGACCCCCGGCCTTGTGGGTCTGCCAACCCACTTTCTCGCCGCTCCTTTCCCTTGCTGCAGTTTCTGGTGTCCCGGGAGCCTCCTGAGCCTCTCCTGGCATCGTGTTGTTCGTACTGATGTTGATGATGGTGAGGGTTTGTTTAAGTCCGGCTTTGGGGGCTAATTTCAGCCAAGTGTGCCTATTTTCCTGTCGTATGAAGGAGAGCCATCTGATGTGCGACTACTCAGCACATCCCCATCACGGGAACCCGACTCCCTCTTACACTATAGAATCTCTCGTAAACTTCCCAAATTGTTAGAAAAATGCCCACGACTGCCAGGCCATCCTTATGTGGGACGATCCACTCCAGAGACAGCTTGTGGTCGCAACTGTGACCACTGTTGCTGCAGGAGAGTGGAGATTTAAAGTAGGCTTTGATGCCACAATTTGCCACTTCATTCCACCACCCACCCCCCTCCCTCCATCAGCCTGCCACCTCTAGATAGTGCCATAGATACCAACTGCGGCTGTATTAAAAACACACAAAAAAATGAAATCGAAAAATTGGGGCAGAGATTATGATCTGGAATTGATTAACTCGATGTGCAATCTGGAAGGCTTTTTTTATTTGTTCATGGGATATGGACATTGGTGGTTCGGCCAGCATTTATTGCCCATCCCTAATTGTCATTGAGGAGGTGACTTGCCGTCTTGAACCACTGCAGTCCATCAGGTGCAGGACACATCTTTGGGTTGTGGGGGCGATCACCTACAGTGTTGTTAGGGAGGGAGTTCCAAAATTTTGACCCAGTGACAGTGAAGGGATATTTCCACTTCAGGTGGTGAGTGGTTTAGAGTGGAGCCTCCAGATAATACTGTTCCCATGCATCTTCTGTCCTTGTCCTTATACTTGATAGCTGTCATGGGTTTCGAAGGTACTGTCCAAGGAGCATTGGTGAGTGCCTGCAGTGTACACACTTCTGCCACTGTACTGTGGAACGATGGTGGAGCGATTGAATATTTGTGGATGGTTTGCCAATCCAGTAAGCTGCTTTGTCCTAGATGGTGTTGAGCATCCTAACTGCTGTCGAAGTTGTACTCACCCAGGCAATTGGGGATTATTCTATCACGCTCCAGACTTCCGATTTGTAGATGGTGGATAGGCTTTGGGGAATCAGGGGCTGAATTACTCACTGCAAGATTCCAAGCCTCTGACCTGCTTTTGTAGCCAAGGTGTTTGTACGCCTGGTCGAGTTCAGTTTCTGGTCAATGGCAACCCCCAGGATGTTGATAGTACTAGATTCAGTAATGGTAATGCAATTGAATGTCTAGGGGTGATGGTTAGAATTCTCTATTGTTGGAGGTGGTCATTGCCGTGCACTGGTGTAGCATTACTTGCCACTTGTCAGCCCAGGCTGGATACTGTTCAGGTCTTGCTGCATTTGGACATTGACCACTTCAGTATCTGAGGAGTTGTGAATAGTGGAGAACATTGTGCAATCATCAGCAAACATCCCCACTTTTGACCTTATGATGGAAATCATGAATGAAGCAGCCGGAAGGTTAACCAGAAGGCTGTACTGCATTCAAAAGATGAAGAGTTATTCCTCAAGCTTACATTGAGCTTCGTTGGAATAGTGCAGGAGTCTAAGGATGGAGACATAAGATTGAGAATGGGAGTGAAGAATTAAAAAGACAGGCAAATAGAAGCTCGGGATCATGAATGTAAATTGAACAAATGAGTTCTGCAAAACGGTCACCCAATCTGTGTCAAATCTGTTTAGAGGAGTCTGCATCATAAGCAGCGAATACAGTATACTAAATTAAAAGAGGTAAAACTAAATCACTGTTTCACCTTGAAGGAAGTCTTGGACAGTGAGAAGGGAGATTGTAAAAGGAGATGTTGCTCTTTTTAGCCTTAGTTTTATTACCTCTGATTATGTCACCTTTGCTCACGAGTCGACAGGTATCTTTCTGATACCGCCACGTGGTTCAAGCTCGAGTTATGATTAATAAGTCAGCACACCGCTTAGTAAGATTGAAATCAACGGTCATTTATTATATACAACAATTAATGCTTACACAATAATCCTACTATCTATATGGAAACCTACCACTACTGGCCAATACTTAACTTTAGGAAGGGCCCACCAGGTCAGGGAAACGAATGGCTTATCGAATCGGATCTGGCCCGCGGGATTCAAAAGGCTGATACGGGTCGATGGATAGGAGTCTTTATCGGGTAGCGATCGCTGGAGTCAAACTTACTTGTTTCTTTGTCGAAGGTTCTTGCGAAGGTCGCGAGCAGGAGAAGAAGGGAGAGAGAGAGATCTGAACTTGGCCCCTCACTTTATAGGGGCCAGGGGCTTTCCCGCCTCTCGGGGCGGCCCTTGACCCTGAGTCCCAAGTAATTGGACTTGTTCCCAATCACTGGGTTCGATATGCTCCAATAAGGGGGCGATTCCTCGATCAGGGGGGTGGTCGTTCACCTGTCTTTGTTTCGGCCACTGCAGGCGCCGACAGGTCTGGCCCGGCATTTAATTGCTAATATGTTGCAATTGTTCCCGGGGATAGCCGATTAAACTGCAGATGTCTGGGTTGATGTGCTGCGAATAGTCTTGAGTATCGATCTGGGCCGACTTCCCCAGAGCCGAATACGCTATTCTGTCTGCAGCTGTCCGTTTGTGTCCTGTTGGCTGCTTTTCCCATCAGCCTTTTCGCTTAGCCATTTTAAATCGGGTTTGGGCCAAATTAATAGGGAATCAGCCATTTTAGGTGGCTACAGAGAGGTATAACATATGCACTTGGAGAGTTTCTGTGTGACGAAGCGAGGATGTTGAGGGTAATAGAAAGTTGACTGGGGTGTCCGAGAGGAATGGCCATGGCAGAATGCTGAAAGGGGAGGGGAAATGTGTTTGGAGCTTGCGGAAATACCAGAGCATGATGTATTGACTGTGCAAGCTGGTGGAGTGGCAGATGAGGACTTGGGAAATGTTATTGTGGCTCTGTGTTAGCGATTGGAGGGGTGAGAGCAGAAGTGCGGGAAATGCAAAGGATGTTTTCAAAAATGGTTGAAACGGGGGCTTATGAACAGCAGATTAATGTGACATACATTTAAGCAGTTGAAAACATAATTTGCTTTCTGCTACAAACTTGTTTGTGAGTTCCTGATTGCTACCTAGCAGGAAAAGAGAATGGGAAAATTGGAGAGCATCCAATCAAGCTTCTGTTGGTACATTTGGGCTTTATTGCTAAGTGTGTGGGAGGCAGGGAAAATAATAATACAGAAAAATTAATTGTTGCTGTCCCAGGGAATTAAATTGTATCATACCGTCTTTGAGTTGATGCGCACTGTGAGCACTGTAAGCCTTCAGCTTATATGGCAGTGTGGGGTTTGCATAAGTTGCTTCATTCGTACTAAAAATAAATCAGTTATTAAGTGATAATTTGGATTGCGAGCTGGATATTCAGACTTGTGCTGCTGATTAATGTGTAATGAATAAAAATTATTCAGTGAGGAAAAGCACACACATTCTCACATGATTGACCAAGATTAAAAGCAAGTTATCAGAATCCAGTCTGTAGTCTGGAGGGAGAACCTGCCTGAAGCTAACACAGTCTAGCCAATATTTCGCAAGTGTGGTGATATGCCTGTGCAGATTAATGCACAAAGTTAGCCATTAATGTATGTAGTTATCGATACGACCCCCAACCAGCTGGTGGCGATAGAGATCTACAATCTGACTCGAGATATCTGGCAGTTGGTAGTAAGTCGTACTGGACGACAGTTGCACAAGAAGTAGCTCCAGTAGAATTCACTGAATTCAGTTATTTCATTATCGTTTGTATCATAGTTCGTTAGTTATCTTTCCACGTGTTCATTCTGTTAATAAAGTATCTTACTCGACAAGGAACTAGATGTTCTGTGTGCATCTGTACTATGGCCACAACACAGAACATAGCAGCAAACATAATGGGCGGAATTCTCCAACCCCCCACCGAGTCGGAGAATCGGCGCGGCGACGTGCGAATCGCGCCCCAACGCCGGGCTGCAGAATGGGGTTCCGGAACGGGCACCGATGCTGGAGTAAAAGACTCCCGTTTTTACTCTGGCGTCGGCACTCAGCTGCCCGATGGGAGAATCCCGCCCTATGTTTCTTGCTGATGCTGAAAAAAGATTATTTGCCTCAGTAGAGTGCAAAACCGGTACCAGTATGAAATATACCCAGTGATTGAAAGATCTCCAGTAACTGCAGTGCTGATGATGCCAAGAAATGGTCTTGGATGACCATGGGCTCAGGGTCTCATTTATGGCCAGTACAAGGGCTGAAAATTATGATTCTGTACAATCCACCTCCCTTCAGTTGCCCCGACAGCTTGTAATCATCTTTTGTGTGCATTGAGCACTTACTGAATTATGAGTGCGCAGGGCTGAAGTTTAAGCACTGGATTCTAAGTGGGTTTTCATTATAATTTTTAGTACCATCTTAATGCCTTCTCAGTTCTGAATATCGTGTGCAAGAAACTTTGACTGTTGCACCTAAGCATGTGCCATTTGCTGACGCGTTTGAGTTTAAGTGGTTCAACAAACTAATAGATTTCAGGTCCCTCATCCAAGCCTCTATGTATTCTTTGCTGAGAGCTCCGACATCCATTCGAGTACTAGAGCACCAGAGAACATTGTCTGGTTGACAGCTCTAGCCCTCCGATCCCTACTGTCAATTTCACAATGTTTATTTGCCCAAGGTTAAGAGGTTTCAAGTGCTTGCAGTTTCAGCTAATTAAACATTAAAGGGTCCTGATGATTGACTGTTTTATTGCCCCATTGTGAAATGACATTTTTAAACATAGTGAAAAGTTATGAGTGAATTGCTTTTTCAAAGCTTTTTGTTCCTATATTCCACTGTCACTATAGGTGTTTGGTTCTGTGAAGTGTATAGTGGGTCTATTGTCATGTGCGGGTCCCTTTAAGAAAAGTGTGTTTTATCAAATGGCTGCAGTGATGTCACTGTGTGGGTGGAGCTGGGCTGTGATTCTATCTTTTACTTTAGTTTTGAGCTGGAAACTGCTTTGTGGCTCATGAGTTTTTTGGTTTTGTTTTCAGCTGGGAGCTGCATTCAAACAAAGAAGGTGTATTTTTGGTCTCTCTCTCTCTGCATGCTAAAGAATGTCTCCAGACCACTTGACATCTTAAAAGTAATACCTGTTTTCTGTGAGGAATTCAAACCTATTGTTTTGGTAGAAAAAAGGTTGTTGGATGTTGTTAGGAAAGTTATTAAGGGTTACCTATAGAGCACTGTATCTTTGGGGGGTATTTGTGTTGGTAATTGATAAGATGTTTACTGTGTATTTATAAAATGTTAACAGGATTCATAGAATAAACATTGTTTTGTTTAGACATATTTAAGATCTCTGTTGCATAACACCTGGAAAGTGGGCCCTTGTGCTCCTCATAACCAAAATCTATTAAAAGTTGTAGGTCAGGTGAACTCCATGATATACTTTGGTGTTCTCTAAACCCTGGCCCATAAAACTGTGGCTATGGCAGAGCCATGGTTTGGGATAGTAGACATGAGGGACCATGGGTTTTTTGGGGGGCATACTTGGCATGGGGGCACAAAGGACCATAGGGAGTGGTGTGGGAGTTTACCATGGCATGGGGGCATGAAGGGCCATAGGGGTTGTTTGGGGAGGCATGCCTTGGCTTGGGAGCATAAGAAGAACTGTTTCAATTTACACTTTGAAAGGGACTATTATACAAATCTTAATCTGGAATTGAAAGGTAGTTTTGGTGATAGAGAACATGAAATTATGATTAATTGTCATAAAAATCCATATCGTTCACTAATGTCCCTTTAGCGAAGGAATTCTACCACCCTTACCTGGTCTGGCCTACATGTGACTCCAGATTCACAGCAATATGGTTAACTCATTTTTTTTTTTTAGAAATTTGTTTTTGCGACTTTTATAATTTTAACATTTTAACCAACAGAGAGCTCCAACACGCGCAAAAAACCCAGACTAACACATCCAACTCCTCCCAACCCTGAACGCTAACTACCCATACATTAGATATCCTGCCCTTATTCGTGACTTCCATGCCTCTCACCCCCCCTGCTGACGATCAGTTTCCTTGAAGAAGTCGATGAACGGCTGCCACCTCCAAGCGAACCCCTGTACTGAACCCCTTAAGGCGAACTTAATTTTCTCTACCCTAAGAAACCTTGCCATGTCACTGACCCAGACCCCCGACTTTGGAGGCTCCGAGTCCCTCCATACCAGCAAATTCCGTCCCCGGTCCACCTGGGAGGCAAAGGCCAAAACGCCGGCCTCTCCTCCCCCTGGACTCCCGGATCTTCCGGCACTCCAAATATTGCCATCTCAGGGCTCGGAGTCACCCTCCCTTTCAGGACCTCTGACATGACATCTGAGAATCCCTTCCAGAATCCCCACCGCCTCGGACACACCCAAAACATATCTACATGATTCGCAGGACTTCCTCCACACCGCCAACACCTGTCTTCCACCTCCTCAAAAAACCTACTCATCCGAGGTCCCCAAATCACTCAATCCCTGCCCGCTGCCATCGCCAGAAGGCTCCTGGAGTGAACAGGTGGTTATCACAGATCGGTGACCACACCGACGCCCCCTCCAGTCTCATGTTCTGTCTCCATTGCCCCCACACTCTTAAGGCTGCCATTACCACTGGGCTTGTGGAGTACCGAGCGGCGAGAACGTCAAAGGTGTCGTTAACAAAGCCTTCAGACCCGTGCTCTTGCAAGATGCCGCCTCCACTCTCTCCCACACCAACCCCTCCCCTGCAATATGGTTAACTCTTAACTGTACACTGAAATGGTTAAGCAATCTTTACAGTTCAAGGGCAATTAGAGATGGGCAACAAACTCTGGCTCTGCCAGCAATACTCACATGCCATGAAAGAGTAAAGAAATGACAGCCAACAACACCTCTGAGGCGCCGTGGACCATGACTCATTGAAAAATTGGCCCGACTCCATGAAAAGTGAGGAGGACAAGAGCATACCTATCCCAGCAATGGAACCAGCCAAGCCAGGAATGTAGCCCACACCATTAAAAGGCATTCCCAAAAATCAGAATAGTGTTGGGAATTTTGGAATCAGATCCCAGTCGCCATTTTTTAAGGGCTCAGTGAAAATCAAGCCCTAAAGCATTGGGAATTTTTTTTTTGATAAACAATTTTATTGAGACATATTGGCATAGTAAACAACAATACAAAACAGTGTGCAAAGAACAATCAACATAGTGCAAAAACCAGCTCCCCTACTACAAGGATCCGCCTAACTATCCCCCTAATCTACGTTTTGCTGACGATCAATTTTCCGCGAAGAAGTCGATAAACGGTTGCCGCCTCCGGGCGAACCCTGACAGTGACCCTCTCAGAGTGAACTTAATTTTCTCCAGACCGAGAAAGCTTGCCATATCCGATAGCCAGGCCTCCGACTTCGGGGGCTTGGAGTCCCTCCATGCCAGCAGAATTCATCGCTGGGCTACCAGGGAAGCAAAGGCCAAAACGTCAGCCTTTCTCTCCTCCTGGACTCCCGGGTCCTCCGAAACCCCCAAAATTGCCACCTTTGGACTCATCACCACCCTTGTTTTCAGTCCCTGGGACATAACTTCCGCGAATCCCTGCCAGTACCTACTGAGTTTTGGACATGCCCAGAACATGTGGACATGGTTCGCTGGTCCTCCCAAACATCTGGCTCATCTGTCCTTCAATCCAAAGAATTTACTCATCCGGGCCACTGTCATGTGGGCCTGGTGGACGACCTTAAATTGAATCAGGCTGAGCCTGGCGCATGTTGCAGTCGCGTTTACCCTGCTCAATGCCTCCGCCCATACGCCCTCTTCTATCTCACCTCCGAGCTCCTCTTCCCATTTGAGCTTCAGCTCCTCGGTCTGCGACTCCTTTGCCCCCATAAGTTCTTTGTATATATCTGAGACCCCTCCCCCACCCATCCACTAGACACTATCCTGTCCTGGATCCCCCTAAGTGGCAGGCGTGGGAAGAATGGAATCTGTCTGCGTAGAAAGTCCCGCACCTGCAAATACCTGAAATAATTTCCTCTCGCCAGCCCAAATTAGTATTGGGAAATTTTACACTGAACATGTGGAGAGTAAAATATTAAACATTTGCTCCTTTTGATCATTTTCAAATTGAGTCCTGTGGAAAAGTGCATCAGGTGATGTCCCAATTGCCTTTGCCATGAGCTGCCGTAACTTTGGTGAGATTGTCAACAACACTCATATTCTAGACTGTCAGTGGAGAACATCCTGCAAAGCCAATACAGTCTTTTACTGAAAGTATTCAGAGCTCCACCAACTGTGCTAAAACTATGTGGAAGCACTAAAATAGACAAAGGCACAATTTCCCATTGAGCAGATGATAACCTTTCCGGTTCTGATACATCTCAGCATTGAGAAATGGCACCCGCGAAACCAATTGATGGCACCTTGCACCGAGGGAAGCCAGCTGAAGTAAATGAGAAGGGGGAGTCCGAAGAGTTCGTAAGAAAAACATTTATTCAGCATACCAGCAGTATTTACACAGGACCCGGTTACATCTCGGGGTCCTCACTCCTTTCTGACAGCTGCTACAGCAGCTGACCTGTTATACTAGAGCTGGTTAACTCACAACCCAATCAAGCATGAGGGAACAATCATCTCCAGCTGGATGAGTCCCATGCAGGGTTATAACACGGGCTTTTCTGGCAAAATCATGTGTGCATGCCATAATGCGCAGGTGCAGAGATAGGCAATCTGGCCCATCGAATTTGCTCCACCATTCAATGAGACCTTGACTGATCTGATAGCTGTCCCTTTCTGTTCAGGGAGAATACAATGAACTTTCCTCTCTTAGCATTTCACCTCTCTTAGGATTTCATCTTCCAGGGGACTGGAATTTTGTAGCCAACCTAAGAATTCCTGCAGGCTGCAGGGAACAGTTTAGCTACATGAAGGTGTCAGGCCAGGGTGTGAGCGCTCCAAGCTTAGAGGCCTTGCCTGCCTGTCTTGGTTTGGGAACAGGCCATCATGCGAGGCCACCCCCACCCCACTCCTGCCACCACCTATCAGCACCACAATGATGACCCAGCTTCTAAATCTATTTTTTATTTTTTAAATAAAAGTTTTGGGGAAAGGGCACTTCCATTTTGAAGCACCCTTTCCCACACTTACCTGCTGTCATATCCTACAGCCATTTTCAAGCTGTTTGGCCTCCTATTGTCCCTCCAACTTTTAGAGCCATTCCCCATTAATTGGCCAATTCAGGGAAATTCACAAGTGAGTGACTATTTCCCATACAGTGCAGGCTTCAGACATTAATTTGAGCCTGATGGTGAGGTTCGCAACCCACAAGAAAATCCTGCCCAATATTTTTTTGTTTCCTTGTAAACATATTAGAATAATTGCAAAGACGTTTCATCGCCTTAGCCTCAAACTTTACAAAATTACTTGCATAATGACACGCCTAATTTAAGTAAATCATCTATTCAAAAAATAAGTCCCCAAAATCGAGAACAACATTTCAGCTGATGTGCTAAATCAGCACTAGAATAATAAATTTAAAATGCCAGTGGTGCAGTTTATTTCTTAATCAGTGCCTCGCAGTTTTAAGCACAATTTTGTTTCCTTACCTGTCAGTAATAAATGCTGTTCATTGATGGTCACCTACATTGCACATCATGATACTGGCACTCCATTTGCTTGTTTAATTTTTGTTAAAGGAAGTCTGCTTGGCGCTTGTGAGAGAAGAAAACCTGTGCATTAACGTGCAATATGTAGGACTGGCATGTAAGACATTTTAGAAGTTATGGATGTGTAATCCCAAAGTGAAATAAGATAAAGGTTTTGCTCACCTATTCAGAATCCTAGCTGTAAATTAACCTTGCTACATTCAATGCTTGACTCTACAATCATCTACAACCAAATCCAAATATGGAACGCGCAGAAGACAAGAAATGTCTATTAAATGTTACCTTTTCTTTGTCTGTGTGTGGGGATCACATTTGTCTGATTTTTGCAGTCAGCAGCAAAGCACTTTGCTGACTGCTGCACTTTTTGAAGGTTCCGTAGTGAAGATTTGCTCTAATCCGATATCTAATCAAAAGCGCAGCGCTTCCATGGGACATCTGCAGGCAGGGCAAAAAGCACTTCACTTCTTCAACCAGATTGAAGAATTCTTTCTGAGACGTTATTTAAGGATGACATCCAGGCAATAGTAAGGGATGACATCGGTGCTATGGAGGATAAGGTTGAATCCATTTGGGTGGAAATCGGGAATAGTAAGGCGAAAATGTCACTGATAGGAGTAGTCTATAGGCCACCAAATAGTAACATTATGGTGGGGCAGGCAATAAACAAAGAAATAACGGATGCATGTAGAAATGGTACAGCAGTTATCATGGGGGATTTTAATCTACATGTCGATTGGTTTAACCAAGTCAGCCAAGGCAGCCTTGAGGAGGAGTTTATTGAATGTATCCGCGATCGTCTCCTAAGAACAGTATGTAATGGAACCTACGAGGGAACAAGCGGTCCTAGATCTGGTCCTGTGTAATGAGACAGGATTGATTCATGATCTCAAAGTTAGGGATCCTCTCGGAAGGAGCGATCACAATATAGTGGAATTTAAAATACAGATGGAGGGTAAGAAGGTAAAATCAAACACTAGTGTTTTATGCTTAAACAAAGGAGATTACAATGGGATGAGAGAAGAACTAGCTAAGGTAGACTGCGAGCAAAGACTTTATGGTGAAACAGTTGAGGAACAGTGGAGAACCTTCCAAGCGATTTTTCACAGTGCTCAGCAAAGGTTTATACCAACAAAAAGGAAGGACGGTAGAAAGAGGGAAAATCGGTCATGGATATCTAAGGAAATAAGGGATAGTATCAAATTGAAGGAAAAAGCATACAAAGTGGCAAAGATTAGTGGGAGACTAGGGGACTGGGAAATCTTTAGGGGGCAACAGAAAGCTACTAAAAAAGCTATAAAGAAGAGTAAGATAGATTATGAGAGTAAACTTGCTCAGAATATAAAAACACATAGTAAAAGTTTCTACAAATATATAAAACAAAAAAGAGTGGCTAAGGTAAATATTGGTCCTTTCGAGGATGAGAAGGGAGATTTAATAATGGGAGATGAGGAAATGGCTGAGTAACTGAACAGGTTTTTTGGGTCGGTCTTCATAGTGGAAGACACAAATAACATGCCAGTGACTGATAGAAATGAGGCTATGACAGG
The DNA here is from genome assembly GCF_047496885.1 of Scyliorhinus torazame. Lineage (NCBI taxonomy): Eukaryota > Metazoa > Chordata > Chondrichthyes > Carcharhiniformes > Scyliorhinidae > Scyliorhinus > Scyliorhinus torazame. Next base: position 186,251,423 of record NC_092715.1, on the reverse strand, counting down.
TGAGGACCTTGAGAGGATTGTTATCACTAAGGAGGTAGTGATGGGCAAGTTAATGGGGCTAAAGGTACACAAGTCTCCTGGCCCTGATGGAATGCATCCCATAGTGCTAAGAGAGATGGCTAGGGAAATTGCAAATGCACTCGTGATAATTTACCAAAATTCACTAGACTCTGGGGTGGTCCCGGTGGATTGGAAATTAGCAAACGTGATACCACTGTTTAAAAAAGGAGGTAGGCAGAAAGCGGGTAATTATAGGCCAGTGAGTTTAACTTTGGTAGCAGGGAAGATGTGGGAATCTATCATCAAGGAAGAAATAGCGAGGCATCTGGATGGAAATTATCCCATTGGGCAGATGCAGCATGGGTTCATAAAGGGCAGGCCGTGCCTAACTAATTTAGTGGAATTTTTTGAGGACATTACCAGTGCGATAGATAACGGGGAGCCAATGGATGTGGTATATCTGGATATCTGGATTTCCAGAAAGCCTTTGACAAGGTGCCACACAAAAGGTTGCTGCATAAGATAAAGATGCCTAGCATTAAGGGTAAAGTAGTAGCATGGATAGAGGATTGGTTAATTAATAGAAAGCAAAGAGTGGGGATTAATGGGTGTTTCTCTGGTTGGCAATCAGTAGCTAGTGGTGTCCCTCAGGGATCAGTGTTGGGCCCACAACTGTTCACAATTTACATAGATCATTTGGAGTTGGGGACCAAGGGCAATGTGTCCAAGTTTGCAGACGACACTAAGATGAGTGATAAAGCAAAAAGTGCAGAGGATACTGCAAGTCTGCAGAGGGATTTGCATAGGCTAAGTGAATGGGCTCGGATCTGGCAGATGGAATACAAAGTTGACAAATGTGAGGTTATCCATTTTGGTAGGAATAACAGCAAAAGGGATTATTATTTAAATGATAAAATATTAAAACATGCTGCTGTGCAGAGAGACCTGGGTGTGCTAGTGCATAAGTCGCAAAAAGCTGGTTTACAGGTGCAACAAGTGATTAAAAAGGCAAATGGAATTTTGTCCTTCATTGCTAGAGGGATGGAGTTTAAGACTAGGGAGGTTATGCTGCAATTGTATAAGGTGATAGTTAGGCCACACCTGGAGTATTGTGTTTAGTTTTGGTCTCCTTACTTGAGAAAGGACGTACTGGCACTGGAGGGTGTGAAGAGGAGATTCACTAGGTTAATCCCAGAACTGAAGGGGTTGGATTACGAGGAGAGGTTGAGTAGACTGGAACTGTACTCGTTGCAATTTAGAAGGATGAGGGGGGAATCTTACAGAAACATATAAAATTCTGAAGGGAATAGATAGGATAGATGCGGGCAGGTTTTTTCCACTGGTGGGTGAAAGCAGAACTAGGGGGCATAGCCTCAAAATAAGGGGAAGTAGATTTAGGACTGAGTTTAGGAGGAACTTCTTCACCCAAAGGGTTGTGAATCTATGGAATTCCTTGCCCAGTGAATCAGTAGAGGCTCCTTCATTAAATGTTTTTAAAATAAAGATAGATGGTTTTTTGAAGAATAAAGGGATTAAGGGTTATGGTGGTCGGGCCGGAAAGTGGAGCTGAGTCCACAAAAGATCAGCCATGATCTCATTGAATGGCGGAGCAGGCTCGAGGGGCCAGATGGCCTACTCCTGAACCTAGTTCTTATGTTCTTATTTACGTGCAGGCTTAAATCCTGACTCTCAAAAAAGGGTGGCTTAGGGTCATACCAGAGGTTAAAATTCAAAAAAATAGTGGACTAAGAACCATAAGACCATAAGACATAGGAGCGGAAGTAAGGCCATTCGGCCCATCGAGTCAACTCCACCATTCAATCATGGCTTATTTCAACTCCATTTACCCGCTCTCTCTCCATAGCCCTTAATTCCTCGAGAAATCAAGAATTTATCAACTTCTGTCTGAAAGACACTCAACGTCCCGGCCTCCACCGCCTTCTGTGGCAATGAATTCCACAGACCCACCACTCTCTGGCTGAAGAAATTTCTCCTCATTTCTGTTCTAAAGTGACTACCTTTTATTCTAAGGCTATGCCCCCGGGTCCTAGTCTCCCCTGCTAATGGAAACAACTTCCCTACATCCACCCTATCTAAGCCATTCATTATCTTGTAAGTTTCTATTAGATCTCCCCTCAACCTCCTAAACTCCAATGAATATGATCCCAGGATCCTCAGACGTTCATCGTATGTTAGGCCTACCATTCCTGGGATCATCCGTGTGAATCTCCGCTGGACCCGCTCCAGTGCCAGTATGTCCTTCCTGAGGTGTGGGGCCCAAAATTGCTCACAGTATTCTAAATGGGGCCTAACTAATGCTTTATAAAGCTTCAGAAGTACATCCCTGCTTTTATATTCCAAGCCTCTTGAGATGAATGACACCATTGCATTTGCTTTCTTAATTACGGACTCAACCTGCAAGTTTACCTTTAGAGAATCCTGGACGAGGACTCCCAAGTCCCTTTGCACTTCAGCATTATGAATTTTGTCACCATTTAGAAAATAGTCCACGCCTCTATTCTTTTTTCCAAAGTGCAAGACCTCGCACTTGCCCACGTTGAATTTCATCAGCCGTTTCTTAGACCACTCTCCTAAACTGTCGAAATCTTTCTGCAGCCTCTCCACCTCCTCCATACTACCTGCCCCTCCACCTATCTTTGTATCATCGGCAAACTTAGCCAGAATGCCCTCAGTCCCGTCATCTAGATCATTAATATATAAAGAGAACAGCTGTGGCCCCAACACTGAACCCTGCGGGACACCACTCGTCACCGGTTGCCATTCCAAAAAAGAACCTTTTATCCCAACTCTCTGCCTGACAGCCAATCGTCAATCCATGTTAGTACCTTGCCTCGAATACCATGGGCCCTTATTTTACTCAGCAGTCTCCCGTGAGGCACCTTATCAAAGGCCTTTTGGAAGTCAAGATAGATAACATCCATTGGCTCTCCTTGGTCTAACCTATTTGTTATCTCTTCAAAGAACTCTAATAGGTTTGTCAGGCACGACCTCCCCTTACTAAATCCATGCTGACTTGTCCTAATCTGACCCTGCACTTCCAAGAATTTAGAAATATCATCCTTAACAATGGATTCTAGAATCCTGCCAACAACCGAGGTTAGGCTAATTGGCCTATAATTTTCCATCTTTTTCCTTGTTCCCTTCTTGAACGGGGGTTACAACAGCGATTTTCCAATCCTCTGGGACTTTCCCTGACTCCAGTGACTTTTGAAAGATCATAACTAACGCCTCCACTATTTCTTCAGCTATCTCCTTTAGAACTCTAGGATGTAGCCCATCTGGGCCCGGAGATTTATCAATTTTTAGACCTCTTAGTTTCTCTAGCACTTTCTCCTTTGTGATGGCTACCATATTCAACTCTGCCCCCTGACTCTCCGGAATTGTTGGGATATTACTCATATCTTCTACTGTGAAGACTGACGCAAAGTACTTATTCAGTTCCTCAGCTATTTCCTCGTCTCCCATCACAAAATTACCAGCGTCATTTTGGAGCGGCCCAATGTCAACTTTTGCCTCCCGTTTGGTTTTAATGTATTTAAATAAACTTTTACTATCATTCCTAATGTTACTGGCTAGCCTACCTTCAAATTTGATCCTCTCTTTCCTTATCTCTCTCTTTGTTATCCTCTGTTTGTTTTTGTAGCCTTCCCAATCTTCTGACTTCCCACTACTCTTTGCCACATTATAGGCTTTCTCTTTTCATTTGATGCATTCCCTGACTTCCTTTGTCAGCCATGGTTGCCTAATCCCCCCTCTGATAACCTTTCTTTTCTTTGGGATGAACCTCTGTACTGTGTCCTCAATTACTCCCAGAAACTCCTGCCATTGCTGTTCTACTGTCTTTCCTACTAGGCACTGCTCCCAGTCGATTTTCGTCAGTTCCTCCCTCATGCCCCTGTAGTTACCTTTATTTAACTGTAACACCTTTACATCTGATTCTACCTTCTTTCTTTCAAATTGGAGATTGAATTCGACCATATTATGATCACTGCCTCCTAAGTGCTCCCTTACTTTAAGATCTTTAATCAAGTCTGGCTCATTACATAACACTAAGTCCAGAATGGCCTGTTCCCTCGTGGGCTCCATCACAAGCTGTTCCAAAAAGCCCTCCTGTTAAACATTCAATGAATTCCCTTTCCTTGGGTCCACTGGCAGTATTATTTACCCAGACCACCTGCATATTAAAGTCCCCCATGATCACTGTGACCTTGCCTTTCTGACATGCACTTTCTATTTCGTGGGGCATTTTGTGCCCCTGGTCCTGACCACTGTTAGGAGGCCTGTTCATAACTCCCATTATGGTTTTTTTGCCTTTGTGGTTCCTCAACTCTACCCACACAGACTCCACATCATCTGACCCTATGTCGTTTAGTGCGAATGATTTAATTTCATTCCTAATTAACAAGGCCACCCCGCCCCCTCTGCCCACCTCTCTGTCTTTTCGATAGGTTGTGAATCCCTGGATGTTTAAATGCCAGTCCTGAACCCCCTGCAACCATGTCTCTGTGATGCCTACCACATCATACCTGCCAGTCACAATCTGGGCCACAAGCTCATCTACCTTGTTCCGTACACTGCGCGCATTTAAATATAGCACCTTTAATTCTCTATTGACCGTCCCTTTTTGTTTTCTTAGTGAGGTGGACCTTGGTTTACTGAGCCTTTCCATACACTGTGTCATATTTTGTGGAATGGGGACAATCGTAACCACTCTTGAGTTTTGTCTGTTTGTGTTTTTTTGTATTCCTAAGCAGCTACACTCCCTGGTGATTACTTCACCTCTTGGTTCCCTGGCTTTCCCCCCCCCCCCAATCTTTAGTTTAAAGTCCTATTGACCACCCTATTTACTCTTTTTGCCAGAACACTGGTCCCAGCTCGGTTCAGGTGGAGACCATCCCAATGGTATAGGTCCCCCCTGTCCCAAAACTGATGCCAGTGTCCCATGAAAAGGAACCCCTCATTCCCACACCACTCTTTCAGCCACGTGTTAACTTCCCTTATTCTTGCCTCCCTATGCCAATTTGCACGTGGCTCGGGCAGTAATCCGGAGATTATGACCCTTGAGGACCTGTTTTTTAATTTGAATCCTCGCTCTTTATAATCTCTAAACAGGTCCTCTTTCCTAAACTTGCCTATGTTGTTGGTACCGACATGGACCACAACAACTGGATCCTCCCCCGAACAGGTCCACTTGCAGTTTGATACAGGCAGAATGATGGTAACTCCAATCTTCTTGCAAGAAATATTATGAGGGTGCATGTCTTCACTTTAACATTCAATTTTATCTACAGGTGCCCAAATTTCCCCAAATCAGCCGCTTAAAGAGGGTGAGAATGGTTAAATCGTTTTTTGCCTTTGCAGCACAGCTGGTGGGCCCAGAGAAGAAGGAATGTTTCCTCCTGCAAAGCCACTCAAAAAGCTCCCCCAACCACAGTTGGCCACCAACAACCATCAGGACATCCCAGGCAATCAGTATTCCCTCACAATGGGGCCTCCCCACTATGATTGAGATCCCTGAAGCATTATTCGATTTTCCCCATGATTGGAACCTCTGGACCATCATGAGTTCCCACCCTGCAAACTGGACTCCTGTACTTCAATGTACCTAACTGTACTTATAGACCTTGATTCTATGATTCAGATTTCCCACCCAAGTAGCCTTCAGGCAGCTTGAGGATGAAAACCTCGCAAGTGAATTCTGCAGGATATTTCAGAAACCTGTTCTTCAAGGTTTCCTGACTTCCCTACAGCACCCCCAAACATAACTCATCTTAGCTTAAAATCCATTCAACAGAGTTTAAACAAGGAAGTATAAAGTAGGAAATATAAATTAGAATCAAATCAGGTGCAGAAAGTGAAATGAAAATCAGGAAATACAGTTATTATTGAGAGTTAGAGAGAGAAAGAGATAATATGGAGAGAAAAAGTAAACCATACACATTTTATCTTTTTAGATCTCCAACAGTAATTACCTTCTAGGGAAGTGAGGCTCCATTCCTGTAAAACTACTTTTTCAGGGCCAGTAATTATGCAATTAAAAACTCATTTCTTTAATGTACCACCTTGACATTTTCTGCTGTCTTTAATGGGGAACGAGTGGACAAATACCTAAAGCACTTATAGTGATCATTGTGTACTATAATGTTTAAGCTGAGTATGAAAAAGGACAAAGAACAATATAGAGTAAGAATAATTAACTAGGGGAAAGAAAACTTCAATGAGGTAAGAATGGATCTGGACCGAATAAATTGGAGTCAAAGATGGCAGGAAAAACAAAAGCTGAACAATGGACTACCTTCATAGAAGTATTTCAGTCAAGGTATAGTCCCTTGAAAGGGAAAGATAGGGCAAGCACAGTGGTTAGCACCATTGCTTCACAGCACCAGGGTCCCGGGATCGTTTCCCACTGTGTGGAGTCTGCACGTTCTCCCTGTGTCTGCGTGGGTTTCCTCTGGGTCCTCCGGTTTCCTCCCACAAGTCCCGAAAGTCATACTGTTAGGTGAATTAGACATTCTGAATTCTCCCATGTACCCGAGCCGGCGCCAGTGTGTGGCGACTCGGGAATTTTCATAGTAACTTCATTGCAGTGTTAATGTAATCTACTTGTGTCACTAATAAAGATTATTATAAAGCCAAGTCAGAGCTCACTGGATCACAGAGATAGCAATTAAGATAAAGTGTGCTTATGACAGATGCCAGGTAGAAAATACAATTGAGAACCAGGCTAAATATAGAAAGTTCAGAGGGGAGGTAAAAAAGCAAAAGAAAAGCAAAGAGGAAGCATGAAAAAAGACCAACAACCAACATAAAAGGGAATCCCAAAGGGAATCTACGGGCATAAAATAGCAAAAAGTTCATAAAAGGAGGTGTGGAGCCACTTATGGAGTAAAAAGGACATGGAGGCAGAGAGGTTGTCTGAGATATTAAATTAAGTCTTTGCATCTGTCTTTACCAAGGAAAAAGATACTACCCAGATCATGTGTCACCCAGACACTAAAGGTTTAAAAATAATGAGGAGGTATTGGATTAACTGTCTATATTTAAAGTTGACAAGGCACCAGGACCAGATGAAATGCATTCAAGGATACTGAGGAAAGTGGGAGTGGAAATTGCACAAGTATTGGCCATAATTTTTCAATCTTCTTTGGACTCCAGAGTGGTGCCAGACAACTGGAGAATTGCAAATGTTTACACTGTTGTTCAAAAAGGGTGTAAAGATAAGCCCAGGAAGAAAAGGCCAGTCAGTTTATCTTTGGTGGGGAAGCATTTAGAAACAATAATAATCATCACATCGGCAAATGCAAGTTAATTACAGAAAGCGAGCATGGATTTATTTAATTTTTAAAATAAATTTAGAGTACCCAATTCATTTTCTCCAATTGAAGGGCAATTTAACATGGCCAATCCACCTACCCTGCACATCTTTTGGGTTGTGGGGGCGAAACCCACGCCAACACGGGGAGAATGTGCAAACTCCACACGGACAGTGACCCAGAGCCGGGATCGAACCTGGGACCTCGGCGCCCTGAGACAGCAGTGCTAACAGCATGGATTTCTTCAGTGAAAATTGTGTTTAACTAATTTGCTGGAGTTTTCTGAAGACGTAAGTTCAGTAAGGGAATCCAGGGTTATGGGGGAGGGCAGGAAAGTGGACGTGAGGACTGTCGGATCAGCCATGGTCCGATTGAATGGCAGAGCAGGCTCAAGGGGCTGAACGACCTACTCTGTTCCTATTTCTTATGGTAACAGATAGTTAATGAAGACAGTGCTGTTGATGTGGTGTACATAAACTTCCAAAAGTCATTTGATACAGTGCCGCATGACAAATGTGTGTGCAAAGTTATGGCTCAAAGAATAAAAGGGGCAATAGCAACATGGATAGGTAATTTGCTGAGTGACAGTAAATGAGAGCAGTAATTAATGGGTGTTCTTTGGGCTGGAGGAAGGTTTGTGATGGAGTTCCCCAGGTATCAGTGTTGAGACCTTTGATTTTCCAGATGTATGTTAATGACCTGGATCTTGGTGTGCAGGGTACATCTTCAAAGTTCGTGAATGATATGAAACTTGGACGCATTGTGAACTGTGAGGAAATGGATAGTAGCGAACTTCCAAAAGGACATAGACAAGTTGGTGGAATGGGCAGGTAGCAGATGAAGTTCAATGCGGATAAATGAGAAGTGATTCAATTTGGTAGGAAGAACATGAAAAGACAATACAAAATAAAGGATACAATTCTAAAGGGGGTGCAGGAGCAAAGCGACCTGGGTATATGTGCATAAGTCATTGATGCGGCAGGACAGATTTAGAGAGTGGCTGATAAAGCATACAGTAACCTAGACTTCATTAATATGAGCACAGTGTATAAGGTCAAGGAGGTTACATTGAACTTGTATAAGATACTTGTTCAGCCTGAGCTGGAGTATTGCATCCAGTTCTGGGTGTTGCACTTTAGGAAGGATGTGAAGGCTCCAGGGATGAGGAACTTCAGTAATGAAGATGGGTTGAAGAGGTTAGGACTGTTTGCCTTGGAGAAAAGAAGGCTGTGAGGTGACTTGATAGAGGTATTCAAAATAATGAGGGGGCTGGACAGGATAGAAAGAGAAAAACTGTTCCCACTTGTGAAGGATAAAGAACGTGAGGGAACAGATTCAAGTAATTCGTAAAAGAAGCAAACACATTTATTTCAACCTATTAGCAAAGAGTGCAACAGTGCACTTCGGGTGGACCAGGCTATCTCTGGCAGCACATTGGGATTTCTACAGAAATTCCAGAGGTTGCTGTCCACTTCACACTTGTAACAATGAAGGCTGCACTGTTATTTATACAGCAAAATGTGACCTGCAAATGTAATTTATCGTGTGTTTAATGTTGTTTCCATGATATAAAGAAAGTAGATGCCTTTCGGAGTTAAGAGGTTGCTCAATTTTCCATTCCAATGAAGATTCTTGCTCTTGTAATGCAACGGCATGAATTAACCTACCTATCAAGGATACTGTTCAAATGTTCATCTTACTTGCAGAATCAGAATTTCGAGATGGGGATAGATCAGCAGCGTGATCCAGCAAAGAGCAAAAGAAACAATTTAAGTTTCGGGCATTTTTAAAACTTGCCTTGATTTTCATCATTATCCCCTAACATAAATAAGTAATTATTTTCATTCATTACTTTTATTGCCCTTTAAACAATTGGAGTTGCACTTAGATACAGTTTTTTTGAATTCGAATTGGCCAAGTCTTCAGCAATCCAAAGATGTGTGTCTGTTGTTGTTTTTAACTCACAATTGCAAATTAAGCTGCTAATCAATCCTTTGCGGCTGTCAGATGACTAGTATCGTTCTGGTTCAGTCTAAATAACAATACCCGTTGAAGCAGTGTTAATCCAAAAATTAGACATCAGCATTTATTATATCACAGACAGAGTTTGAAAGATTGAGTTCTCACTGTTTTGGCAAGGTTCAAGTAGGAATGGGGCACAGGATATTTTGACATAACATTAAGTAATGACCATTATTTCCTGATAGTAGTAATGCATCCTTACTATGACACAGGTTATCAGCAAATTTCAGCCAAATGTTTACTATAGATCAACTCTTAATTAGAATTTAATAGACTACTGTGAGGGCTGGGATTAACCTCAGAAAGAAACATCACACCACTGGAAGGGATCAAAACAAAGTGGGAGGAAGAGCTGGGAGAGGTTATAGTGGAGGGGGTCTGGTGTGAGGTGCTCCGGAGAGTGAATGCCTCCAGCTCATGTGCGAGGTTGGGGCTGATACAACTGAAGGTGGTATATAGAGCACACCTCACAAGGGCGAGGATGAGCCAATTTTTTGCAGGAGTAGAAGATGTGTGTGAGCGTTGCGGGGTCCCCGCTAATCACGATCATATGTTTTGGTCCTGTCCAAAGCTAGGGGAGTACTGGAAGGAGGTTTTTAGGGTAATTTCCAAGGTGGTGCGTGTGAAACTGGACCCGGGTCCCCAGGAGGCCATATTCGGGGTGTCGGACCAGCCAGGGTTGGAAACGGGTGCGGAGGCAGATATCATAGCCTTCGCCTCGTTGATCGCCCGAAGGCGGATCCTGCTGGGATGGAGAGCAGCCATTCCACCCTGTGCCCCGGCATAGCTGGGGGACCTGTTGGAATACTTGAATCTTGAGAAGCTTAAGTTCGAACTGAGGGGAAGCTCGGAGGGGTTCTACAAGTCATGGGCACTATTTATTATGCACTTTCAAGAACTGGATAACATCGAACATTAGTTGGGGGGGTGGGTTGGGGGGGGAAGGGGGCTGTGTATATGAAGGATGACTATGGGTAATCCCTGATTCCTTTTTGTCATTTGTTTATGTCAACATGCGGGCTGATGTTTGGGGGTTGGTGGGAGGATGGGATCGTTGTTATTGTTATGGGGATTGACATATCTGTTGCTGATTATTGTTTATTGTTGGTGGGTGTAAATTCGGGAGAAAATGTGAAAGAGGAGAATAAAAATATTTTTTTTAAGAAGAAAGAAACATCAAAAATCTGAAACATGACCAGATTCTGTGTTATTTTCCTTCTATCTCAATTAAGTGAGGTCAGCCTGATGTAAAACTATGTTCGCACTTCGAAAATTCTCTTATCCTTCTTCCGAAAAGAAAACTCAGTAGCTTAAATGGGAAACTCTCTTTTGCTTTCTGACATTTTTCTCATTGTAATCGGAAGTGTTAGAAATTTGAATAAAATCAATTTTGCCAGTTCTCTAAGTGTGTCTAAGGTTGAAAGCTGCAAAGTAGTTCTGTGCTTGCAGTGTAAAACAAGCAATCAATATACGCAGCAGTTACATGTCAGACATTTATATAGTGCCACATGTGAAGGCTTCATAAGCTTCTATAAAAAGACATTTAATAGATGTTGGCATTTTGTAATACATTAAGGTTGTAGTGATTTATAACCCTGATCATATGGGTCATAAATTCAGACAGAAATAATCCATCTGTAGAGCCATCTTTAGATTTCCGGCATTTTATCATCATTCAATGCTGCTCCTGTATCAAGAATATATTGGCTGAAGTGTGCTTTCAGCAATCTACTGTGAGCCATCATTAAGCCATCAATGTAGATCCTTCAGACTGTTTTTGTGGGATATTTTGTAGGGATTTAAGGAAACCGATTGTGCTTTACCGAGTAAAAAAAAAAACAAGCATTTTTAGGTACCTGATGTGAAGCTTTAATTCATCAGTGTAATGCCTGCAATCAACTAACTGAGCTTTAATACAAATAAAAAGGAAGGCAATTTAGAAAATGATTCTCATTTGTTAAAATGTTAGCATCAATCTTTGGAGGAAGAATGCCAAGATACCACAGGACACTAATTAACAAAGCTCTTCCCCTGAATAATTGTATGACTTGCTCCCGATTCCAGTTGCCTGATTTAGATTTTTAGAAATTTGAACAGTAGCGAATAAAGTCAGCTTGCTCAATACCAATATCTTTTAATCTTAGTTTTAAAAAGGTGCTAGAAATACTTGAGGATGCAAAGCTGTTAGGGTCATGGACAAAAAGCAAAGATGTATGTCTAGCGACAAGCCAGCCCAAATATCAACGGCCAAATGGTCTCCTTACCATGCTGTCAGTATCTATAATTCTATCTTAAGTTACCAGCTGACATAATGCATTAGCACTAGTATACTGGCACATGCATTTCTCTCGCAAGGGAAAGAGCAGGTTGTTCCTCAAGGAACCTCTTAAAGTGAATGTCTTCAAAAAGATGGATTTGCATTGATATTGTGTCATTCATGTCTTCAATGTGTTCCAAAGCACTTTATTGTTCAAGTAGGAAATCTTAGGACTTTTAAATATAACACCTTCATTTAGTAATTTTCTGCAAAAGGCCAAATTGTTCTCTGGAGTACACCAAAAAGACAGGAGCAACGGGTGTTCTGTATATAGATCAGCTATAATTTTTTTAAGCTGACAGCTTTTCAACTTGTGTGACAACTTGTTAGCATTTCACATGAAAATTCTTTTCTTTTTGCCCAACAGGATTGATTAGTGGTTATCAATATAATTAATAAGATTATAACAGATTGCAAATCTGCTGATTACAGGTAGTCAGTCACCAAAAATAAATCAGCTCCCCCACTGGCCCCTGGAAAAAGATTTTGTGCACTTTGGAAAAAGGAATTATAGTAGAATTATAATTTTGAATTTTTTACATTTCCAGTGCAAGAAAATAAATCACTTTGATTCGTTCTGAAGAACAACATATGCAAGGAAAGACTGTTGACGAGAGTAGTAGACAAATGCTGAGCACTTTCATTTCACTTTCCTTTACTCGTTATTTTAAGCAAACATTAATTCATTGATTTAAATTTCTCCCTTGTTATGGGCCAGGGTTTAGAGAACCCCCAAAGTGTATCATGGAGTTCACAACTTTTAATAGATTGTGGTATGGGGAGCACACGGCCCACTCTAAAGGTGTGGCACAGCAGAAATGGAAAAGTATTTTTTAAAGCAAAACAATGTTTATTCTATGAACTCAAGTTAACCTATTTAAAACATACAGTGAACATGTTAGCAACCATCAATTCAAATACAACCACCAAAGAATACAATACTAAGTAATCCTTAATAACTTCCCAAACAACATCCAGAAGATAAAAGAAACACCTTTTAACAGAAGCACATCAGGTTTACATTCACTCCAGAAAACAGTTATAATTCTGAATTCACCAAATGATCAAGAGATAGTCTTTTTATGGCAGAGAGATCAACAGTCCACCTGCTTTGTCTGGCTTCAGCACCAACACTGAAAAAATGAAACAAAAAAACACAGACACACCCAAGCTTTTCTCGAAGTGAAACTAAAAAGCAGAGCCAGAGCTCAGCTCCACCACACTGACATCACTGCAGTAACATGAGCAGACAGACATTGTCATGACACCTCAACTTCAAGATGGTTTCATTTTTCACCTTTTCACTATCCGTTAAGAAATGCACACAGTAAATATACATTTTCGTTTCAAAAAACACAACACGTGAACAGGTATAATAATACAGTCCATTTTTGTTCTTGTTCCTCCACCGAACCTGCTTCCGTTCATCACATTCGTGACAAAGCATCGGCTATGACGTTTTCTCGTCCTGCCACATGTACTATTTTTAAATGAAATGGCTGTAACAATAAACTCCAGCAAAACAGCCTTGCCTTGTTATCCCGGAATCGCTCCAAAAAGATCAACGGATTATGATCAGTATATATAACGGTGTCAGACTGATTGCTGGTCACATAAATGTGAAAATGTTGCAAAACCAGCACCAAACTCAAAGTCTCCTTCTCAATCGTGGAATACTTTCTGGTGAGAATTCAATTTCTTTGAAAAATAACCAATAGACCGCTCTAGCCCTTCGTCGTCATCTTGTAGAAGCACCGCACCTACACCACTCGCATCAACCGCCACTTTGAATGGTTTCGTATAATTTGGGATGGCTAACACAGGAGCAGTGGTTAACACAGCCTTCAGGCCGTCAAATGCTTGTTGACACTCCTCTGTCCACTGGAATTTGTTCTGCTTCTTGAGCAAGTCCTTCAGTGGAGCGACCACACTGCTAAAATTCGGTTTCAAATTTCCGGTAAAATACACTCATACTAAGAAATCGCATTATTTCCCGCCGTGTCGAGGGGATAGAAAACTCCTCAATAACTGTTGGTTTCACATCCCGTGTGACCGTTCGACCCTGTCCGATTGTATGGCCAAGGAAAGTGACTTGGGCTTTTCCAAATTCACTTTTGGCTAGGTTTATCACCAAACCCGCCTCCTAAAGTCGATCGAATAACTCCATCAGAAGTTTTAAATGGTCTGTCCATGTCTGGCTGAAAATTACCAGATCGTCGATGTATACCGTACAATTGGGTAATCCTGAAACAACTTTGTTAGTTAACCGTTGAAATGTGGCTGGGGCGTTTTTCATGCTAAATGGTACAACTTTTAATTGGTATATACCATCTGGAGTCACAAAAGCTGAAATCTCCTTTGCCCTTTCGGATAAAGGTACCTGCCAGTAACCTTTAAGTAAATCCAGTTTGGAAATAAAAGCTGATTGTCCCACTTTCTCAATGCAATCCTCCAAGAGTGGGATAGGATAAGAGTCCGTTCTTGTAACTGCATTAACCTTTCTATAGTCCCCACACAACGTTGGGTACCATCTGGTTTTGGTACCATCACTATGGGTGAGCTCCATTGGCTGCAACCCACTTCAATTATGCCATTTTTAAGCATACTCGCAGTCTCTTTGTTAATCTGCGCTAATTTTAAAGGGTTAAGTCTGCATGGATGTTGCTTGATTGGAACAGCATTTCCCATATCTACATCATGTATAGCCATTTTAGTACTTCCCAATTTACCTCTACAAACCTGCCCATGTGATACCAATAACTCTTTCAGGTCAGTCCGTTTTTCCTCTGGAAGGTGACTCAACAATTTATCCCAATTTTTAAGAACTCGTTTTCCAATTTAATTTGAGGTATGTCAAATTCACAGTTATCTGGATTTGGTTCGTCGCTTTGAGTTAGAATCATTAAAACCTCCTTTTTCTCCCCTTCCCTTTCAAAGTACCTTTTAAGCATATTCACATGACACACTCGGTGAGTCTTCCTTCGATCTGGTGTTTTTACCATATAATTCACCTCACTTAATTTCCTTTCAATCTGATAGGGTCCACAAAACCTAGCTTTTAAAGGTTCACCTACCACTGGTAACAATACTAAAACTTTATATCCACTGGCGAAACTACAAACTTTGGATTTCTTGTCCGCTATCGGTTTCATCACATTTTGTGCAACTTTTAAATGTTGGCTCGCCAATTCACCTGCTCTATTTAATCGTTCCCTAAAATTTGACATGTAATCCAATAATGTAATTTCCGATTTCCCAGTGACCAATTATTCCTTAATCAATTTAAGTGGACCTCTTACCTCATGACCAAAAATTAGTTCAAAAGGACTGAATTTGGTTGACTCATTAGGTGCATCCCTAATTGCAAACAGTACGAATGGAATTCCTTTATCCCAATCCTCTGGATAATCTTGACAATAAACCCTCAACATTGTCTTTAATGTCTGATGCCACCTTTCTAACGCTCCCTGCGATTCTGGATGGTACGCAGTTGATTTAAATCGTTATATTCCAAAGCTACCCATAACTTCTTTGAATAACCTCGAGGTAAAATTCAATCCTTGATCCAATTGTATTTCTGTGGATAGTCCATATCCAGTAAAGAATTCAAATAACTCCTCCACACTCTTTTTAGCTGTTATATTACGTACTGGAATGGCCTCTGGAAACCTAGTAGACACATCCATTATCATCAAAAGATATTGATTCCCACTTTTTGTTTTAGGAAACGGTCCTACCCAATCATTTAGGACCCTTGTAAAAGGTTCCTCAAATGCTGGAATGGGTATTAAGGGCACTGGTTTTATCACTGCTTGAGGTTTCCCTATCACTTGACATGTATGACATGATCGACAAAATGTAACTACATCTTTATGTAGTCCAGGCCAATAAAAATGTTTCTGGATTTTAGCTTGAGGTTTCCTTATTCCCAAGTTACCTCCCACTGGTACCTCATGTGCAACTCGCAACATTTCCTTTCTATACCCTACCGGCAATACTATTTGATGAACTTCTGCCCATTTTTCATCCGCCTGCATATGTAAAGGTCTCCATTTTCGCAACAAGACATCATTTTTACGGTAATAACACTCTGGTATACACTCAGATTCCTCTTCCGTATATGCTTTCTGATATATCCGTTTTATTTCTACATCTTTCTGTTGTAACTCCGCCAATTTTCCTGAACTAAAAATATCCGCCTCATCCTCCACCATCTGATCAAAAATCGTTTCTGATAATTGCACTTCACCTTTATCTTCACTCTCTGATTTCTCCTTTTGTCTTAACCTGTGACTTTGCGACCTTGTTACTACACAATCCAGAAAAATCCCAGGATATTCGTCCTTCAACACTTCAGTTGTCTGATTTCCCACTGGCTCATCAACCACAGTAGGCATCACTCCCACCTGCAGTCTAGCTATATCTTTACCCAAGATAAACTGTATTCCTGGACAAGATAGTTCCTCTATTACTCCTACTACTACTTCTTCACTCTTCACACAACTTTCCAACCTGACCTTCTAAAATGGAACACTACTCCTCTCGCCCTGAATTCCACATATTACCACCTTTCTGGCAATATTATTCCCAAACTACATAACTCCTCATCTCTTACCATTAAAGATTGACTAGCTCCCGTATCTCTTAAAATTGTGACTTCTTTACCTGCTCCTCCTGATACACATGAGTAAACTTTACCCACACAAGTAAATTCTTTAAAGACATCTGGCACCTTCTGATCAATCACCTCTTGATCGGGCTGTACAATCTTTTGCATTTCCTTTGCTTTACTTGGGTTTTCCATTATCACTTTAACAAACCCCACTGTCTTGTCCTGTTTTACCTTCCCAGTACTTTTCTTCAACCACCAACACTGTGACTTTACATGGCCTAGTTTATTACCGTGAAAACATTTGAAACTTTTCATTTCTTTTCCACCCTCCTGGATTTCCTTTTTAATCTGAGGTACATCCTCCTTATTATCTCCCATCAGATCACCTTTACCTTTACCATTTGAGTATTTCTCATGCCCCCAGTTTCTATCCCTCACAGGCTGAAACTGATGTCGGAAACCAAACTTTGATTTATGAATTAATTCATAATCATTTGCCATTTCTGCAGCTAACCTCGCAGTTTGAACCCTCTGCTCTTCCACATGAGTTCTCAGTACATCAGGAATTGAATTTTTAAACTCCTCCAAAAGTATAATTTCTCTGAGAGCTTCATATGTTTGGTCTATTTTCAAAGCCCTTATCCGCCTATCAAAATTACTCTGTTTGATCCTTTGAAACTCCACATATGTTTGACCACATTCTTTCCTTAAATTTCTAAACCTTTGTCTGTAGGCTTCAGGCACTAGTTCATATGCAGCTAAGATGGATATTTTCACCAACTCATACGTCCCAGATACCTCCTCCGGTAGTGATGCAAACACTTCACTAGCCCTATTTACCAGCTTTGTTTGAATCAGTAATCCCCACATGTCCTGTGGCCATATCATTTGTTTAGCTTCCTTCTCAAATGAAATGAAAAAGGTTTCCACCTCCTTCTTGTCAAACCTTGGCAATGCTTGGACATATTTAAATAGATACCCACCAAGCCTTCGACTATGTCGCTCTTTCTCACTATCCTCATCACTATCATCCAACTGTACGTGTTTCCCTTTACGTCTGCCAATTTTAACTGACTGTCATGTTTCATGGCCATTTTCTGAAGTTCAAACTCTCTTTATCTTTTTCCCTGATCTGTATCTCCCTTTCTCTTTCTTTTTGTTCTGCTAGGGCTATTCTTTCTTTTCTCCTTTCTTCTCTCTCTCTTTCTTTTTCCTCTCTATCTCTTTCGTATTCAAGATGCTTTAATTCTTTCTCATGTTCCATTTGTTTAATTTGTAACTGAATTTTTGCCATTTCCAATGAGTCAAACTGTATCTCAGGCAACTTAAGATGCTTAGCCACCGCCATAATGACCTCATCTTTTCGCATTTTGTCAGGTAATGTTAACTGCAATATTTTTGCCAAATCTAACAGTCTGCTTTTAGTCTCTGTCCGTAAGGTACTGTGTGTGACCATTTCCACCCCCAAAAACTTCAGAGCCTCTGAAAGAGCCATTGTCCACAACACACTCCCCACTTAAACTGGACTACCGCACCTGAAAAGCAACCACAATATGCTCACCCCTCATAGGTTCACTAAGCCAATCCAATAGATAGACTTTTATCCCCCTCGGGACCCCAATTTGTTATGGGCCAGGGTATAGAGAACCCCAAAGTGTATCATGTAGTTCACCTGACCCACAACTTTTAATAGATTGTGGTATGGGGGAGCACACGGCCCACTCTACAGGTGTGGTACAGCAGAAATGGAAAAATATTTTTTTAAGCAAAATAATGTTATTCTATGAACTCAAGTTAACCTTTTTAAAACATGCAGTGAACATCTTAGCAACCATCAATTCAAATACAACCCCCAAAGAAAACAACACTAAGTAATCCTTAATAACTTTCCAACAACATCCAGAAGACAAAAGAAACAACTTTTAACAGAAGCACATCAGGTTTACATTCACTCCAGAAAACATTTATAATTCTGAATTCACCAATTGATCAAGAGATTGTCTTTTCATGGCAGAGAGATCAACAGTGCACCTACTCTGTCTGGCGTCAGCTCCGACACTGAAAAATGAAACGAAAAAAACACTAACACACCCAAGCTTTTCTCAAAGTGAAACTAAAAAGCAGAGCCAGAGCTCAGCTCCACTCACACTCTGACATCACTGCAGTAACATGAGCAGACAGACATTTCTTAAAGTGACATTCTCATGACATCTTTTAAAATTACTTTTAAGTTCCTACAATTGCTTTCATTTTCATTTTTTAACTATCTGCAATCTTTCCATGAGAAACTACTTTTGACATGAAAAACTGGATTATGTTCGGCTCCAAAATGCCAGAAAAGGCACCAAATCAAATGGCAAAATCATTTGAGCTCATGCCTCATATTAACAGAGAAAATGTATTTTACATCTTCAACACACACATCCGCCGTCAGTAAATTCACCATGTGCAGTTTAGTATTTTTCACATCTGATAAAATGTTAGCTCCTGTAGCTCAAGTTGTAGGTCCCATTGTGCTTTCAGAATAACCCCTAATTTTCATTTGTCCTAAGGCATATTTTCAGGGTTGTTTTTGAACTGCTAATTCTTTCAGGGTTGTATCAGTTGTTAAGTGGCTCTTGGTCATCTTTTAGTTTTTGACCTTGGCGTCTATGATTCTCTTGAGCCTCAGCTGCAGATACTGAGCAGAATGCTAATTCTCACATTTCATTTAATTAAATCTCAGTTGGGAATTCAAATACAGACCTGAAGCAGATGCTTTTGTCAGCATACCTAATGCAAGATTTCACTAGTCTCATTTTGTGCAGTTTGCAGCTATAAGCATCAGAATTTAGTTTATTAATAGAAGAAGAATCATCCCGATTTCTGGTTCTCTCACTTGTGACTCTCAATCTCGGCATACCACACTACTGGAAAGACTGGCAATACTATTCCAGATGTAATTATTTCACATGAGTCCAGCTTTCTTTCAGCACGTGGGTTGAAACAGCTGTGAAGGAAGACACACTGTATTTTTTATAACTCCCTTTACAAAAGTCAAAGTAATTTTCATGATTTTTCATGGTTACCTCATCATAGATCATAAAATTACAGTGCAGAAGGAGGCCATTTGGCCCATCGAGTCTGCACCGGCCCTTGGAAAGAGCACCCTACCTAAGCCCATACTTCCACCCTATCCCCACACCTCCACCCTTGAGATATCAGTTAACATGCAACATTGATTTGATGCCAACACTGTCATTGTTGACTTTGCAATTCCACTAATGCCCTCTCTTAAACACATACAGCTGAAGATGCATTCACCAGTTCTATGTGAAGAAATCATCAACCACTCTCAGTTGATGGCTAATTTCTATTGACTCAATTTGAATTTCTAGAAGGGCTTGGTGGTTCGCAGAGATGGTTACAGTTGTTGATGTCTGCAGGCAGAGGACTTGTTGAAATCTACCATGCGGTTTAAGTGTAGTCTCATATACACTTTGAACTCAGTAGAAATTTAAGTTACATTTCTCGGGTGCGAAATGAAATGTTTTATTGTAACTATTGATTATAATTGAGAGTTTGAAATCTTCTTGTGGTTACAAATCAAATGTTCTCATTAAAGCCCCTGCCAGCAGAAGACTTTAAGAGATATAATTAACTTAGTGGTTTTACACACAAAGTGAATTTTCAAAATACAGTAACAGTTTCTTGCTCAAAGCAAAACAGCTTGCACAGACGTTAAGAGTTAGAGTGGAAATATGAAAATACGAAATAAGGATAGCGAGTAGTTAGGTATTGAGTGACCCCGGAATGGAAAATGGCTGCCCGAACCTCTATGTTTAAGGAAAATGTTATCAGTCTGACTCCATCTGTCCCTACCCCTGTAATGTGCTGATTGGCTTGGATGAGTCTCAAATGCATTTGGTTGGATGGTTAGTTGTCAATCATTAATATGCACCATAGCTGTGGATATGTTGCATTTTTAGATGTTTGATGTGTACTGGAATGTGATCTACACTTTTAATCAGCTCTGGTTTCTACTGGTTTTATCTGCTGACTGCAGTATTATTCATATTCTGAACCATGGTGGATTCAGTGTCATGGTGCGTATTTTGACCTTGATCAGATTGTGGTACTGTTTAACACTTTTAATGAAACTAATTTGAACTTCTGCAATTCTGTTCATTAGAACAATGGACAGTTGATAATGTCAATTTAACTTTTCAGTAGAAATGTTACATTTGTTTCTCGCTAGCCTGTGGATGTTTCAAATTCTGTGCTTTTGTTACTAAAAGCTGTGTGTTTTTGTAATCTAAGGTTATGCTTGAAGTCTTATGATGAAATCCATTTTAAAATGGATTTTTAACTAGGCTTTAGTATTTACATTAGAATGGCTAAAGCAATGACCCTTTTACCTATCAGAAATAGCTGGTTCCCTTCAGGACTACACATTGGAGAAGATCTTGGTTGTGAATTCAAGACTTCCAGTCAGACCAAATTGTTCACAGTCATGGGTGCGATTGTTGTCATCCACTTGGAGCTACAGCAAGAGGAAGATAGACAAGCTGCTTGTAGAGGAAGGAGGAGAAGGGGGATCTATGTTCTCCACAAGAGGTATCTGCCTTGAGTCTTCTGAGTCTCTCTTACCGTTAGGAATACTTGGCCTGTAATCAGCGCTTTACAATGAATGTACTTCCAAAATCTACCATCCAGTTCTACAGCCTCAGCAGGGAAAGAAGAGTGTTGCCGGTGACTGTGAAGGTGGCCCTGGCCCTGAATTTATTTTTCAGTTATCCTTCTAGGCTTGAGAAATGAGATTGTTAACAGCTCCCACTTCACCGTCCACAGCTACAGCAGAAATGAGAACACTGCGCTTTCTGCTATCAGAGGGGAGTTCATTGTGTTCTCCCTGACCATCACTGTCACTTAAGTTAGCTAGTGGTTCAAAACAAATCTGTTGTACTTTAACCTGGTGTTGTAAGGGTCTATATCGCGATTGATACTGATCTGTGGGAACCACAGGATTGTACGGGCTGGGATGGATTCATCATATAAGACCTGGGAGAGAGAGGGGGATGGAGAGGTTTTGAGATTTGTTCATGGAGGGTAGGTTTACTGGGCTGGAGGAGTTGGTGGTGAAGTTCCAACTCCCGGGAGAGAAAGTTTTTCGGTATTTGCAGGAAAGGAACTTTATGTGTAAGGAACTTACTTTGTTTCTTCGGTTGCTGGCGCCTTCTCCTCTCTAATAGTCCAGAGCCTAGTCTTGCTCGGGTGGAAAGATTCAGCGTGGTTTGGAGATTTGTCGGAATTCCTACATTTGGAAAAGATAAAGAATGCCATAAGGGGATGGGGAGGGATATTACTCGAGGTGGCTGCCGTTCATTAACTTCTTTAAGGAACTGGTGGTCGTCAGCAATTGGGAGGGTGGTTAGGAGGGGGGGGGGGGGGGGGGGGGGGGGGAGGGTTCTGGATACATATGTGTTAGGGGGGCTGGGCTGGGCTGTGGGGACATTTTTATTTAATTTGGATAAATTTGTTTGACCATTTTGTATGTTAAAATTGAACATTTTCTGAATTAAAAATATAGATTTTTAAAATTAAATCATTTGTGATTTGTTGTATGAAAGTGAGGAGATTCTCCTTCTCTGATTTTAAAATTTCATCTGGTGTTGCTGAAATGAACATCTGAAACAATAACATCATATGACCTGACTAAGCCACAATAACGACAGCTTATTAAAGGAACTGTCTGGCCATTTAATTACATTCTGCAGATTACTGTAGCATTTCAGCTTTTAATTAAAAGATTAAAAGGTTTTTTAGGTGATTCTTTTGAATTGCACAGAAGTATTTTGCATGTTATTCTTTGCCCTTGGGCACCTTTCATTTATTTTCAAACCTTTTTAACCTTTCATTTCACGTACCATCTTGACCAAGAGCTGCAGGCAGATGGACTGTATTGAACCCTCTAGCTATTCTGTTTTGTAACAGTCCTTCAGAAATTGTGCTAGAACAGGTGGAGGGCAAACTTTCTTGCTTAGGGAGGCACCAGATTTAGGTTTAGAACCTCGACACAGTGATGTGACTATTGTCGGTAACGTTTTTTGAGTTATGCATTCAAACTTGGAAGGTTTCACAGGTGAATGCATAATATTTAAATAATATTTTTATTCAAGATATTTTCACATATATTCATAAAGTATCAGAACAACACATCGACTCGCAAAACAACCACAACCCACCTGCCCCCAGACACCAATACCTCACCACCTCCTGCTTTCCCCACTTTATCTCCTTTATTCCCCCCCTGCCCTCTTGCTTGATCCATCAATCCTCTTTAAAGAAATCGACAAATGGTTTCCACCTCCGGGTGAACCCCTCTGCCAACCCCCGCAGAAAGAACTTAATCTTCTCCAGCCTCAGGAATTCTGCCACCTCACTCATTCACCTATCTTGCTTTCAGCAGCTCCGAGTCTCTCTCTCTCTCTCTCTCTCT
This sequence comes from Scyliorhinus torazame, assembly GCF_047496885.1. NCBI lineage: Eukaryota > Metazoa > Chordata > Chondrichthyes > Carcharhiniformes > Scyliorhinidae > Scyliorhinus > Scyliorhinus torazame. The sequence continues at coordinate 186,228,660 of NC_092715.1, read as the reverse complement.
CTCTCTCTCTTTCCCCCCCCCCCCCCCCCCCCCCCCCCCCAAACACAGCAAAATCCGTCTCCAGGCTATCAGGGAGGCAACGGCCAAAATGTCGACCTCTTTCACCCTCTGGACTCCCGAGTCTTACAACACCCCAAATCGCCACTTCCAGACTCGGAGCCACACCCAACACCTGGGACATAATGTTCGAAAACTCCTGCCAGAACCCCCTCAGTCTTGGGCATGCCCAGTGCATGTGGATGTGATTCGCCGGACCCCACACACACCACCCACACCTATCCTCTACCCCCGCAAAGAACCTACTCATCCTCACCACCGTCATATGGCCCATATGTACCATCTTAACATGAATGAGGCTTAATTCCACACACAACGAGGACGCGTTTCCCCTCTGTAAAGCCTCCGCCCATGTGCCGCCCCCCCCCCCCCCCCAGCTCCTCCTCCCACTTATGCATGATATCCCCCACTAGGGGGTCCCTCCCAGACCATACGTTCCTTATAGATATTCAACACCCTTCCCTCCCATATTTCATCCTTCAACAGCACCTTGTCCTGCAACTCCAGGGGCAGCAACCCAGGAAAGGACGGCATCTCTCTCCTCAGGAAATTCCGAACCTGCAGGTACCTGAAGCCATTCCCCTTGGGCAGCCCATACACTTTCTCCAAATCCTCCAGGCCTGCAAATATGCCCCCATGAAGTCTCCATAGTACTCAATCCCGGCCTGCCACCATCCCCCAAACCTCGCATACAGCCATGCCTGCGTAAACATATGGTTGTCACACATCGATGCCCACCAAGGCACCCTCCAGTCCCATATGCTGCCCCCACACCCTTAGCGCCGATTCCACCACTGGGCTCGAGGAGTACCTGGCTGGCGAGAATGGTAAAGGCACCAGCAACAAAGGCCTCAAACTCGTTCCCCTACATGACACCACCTCCACCCGCCCCCAGACTAACCCCTCCTCCATAGCCCACTTACACACCATTGCAATATTTGCCACCAATAATAATTTATCATATTTGACAATCCCAGCCTCCCTCCCGCCCTCGTTCCAAGAAAGCCTGTCACACCCATGGGGCCTTCCCTGCCCACACAAACCTGGAGATCAGCCCATTGATCTTCCTAAAGAACGACTTGGGGACAAAGATAGGGAGGTTCTGAAACATAAACAGAGGCCTAGGCAGCACCATCATTTTGATTGTCTGCACCAGACCAGCCAGCAAAAGCGGCAACACATCCCACCTCTTAAAATCTGCCTTCATCTGCTCCACCAGTCGAGCCAAGTTCAGTTTATGTGCTGCGCCCAGCTCCGTGCCACTTGAATACCTATGTACCTGAAGCTCGTCCCTACCACCCTCAACGTTAACTCCCCTAATCTCCTTCACTGCCCTCTGGCATGATCATGACAAACTGGTTGCTACCTCAGTGCAGAAAATATCCAATACTTTAGAAATTTCCTGAATCAGCGACAGTGGATACAAATCACGTCATTTGCACCTCACTCTTTCCCATGTTTAATTTAGATCCCGAAAACCGGCCAAATTCCCCCCAAATTTCCATAAGACCTCCAATGCTACCCACCGGCTCCGAGATATATAATAACAGGTCATTCGCATACAGGGAGACCCTATGTTTGGCACCAGTTTGCTCAATTCCTTTCAATCCCTCGACGCCCTAAGCACCATTGCCAACGGCTCTATCACCTAAGCGAAAATCAATGGAGAGAGCGGCCACCTCTGCCTCGTCCCCCGGTGCAGCCCAAATTACCCCAAACTGACTCAGTTCGGCCGAACGCCCGCAATCGGCGCCTTACATAGCAGCCGAACCATCCCAGCACCTCCAACAACCCCACTCCATCTGGTCAAAGCCATCTCTGTATCCATTACCACCACTACCTCTACCTCCTGCCCCCTCCCAAAGGCATCATAATTACATTGAGTAGCCTCCACACATTCAGCAACAACCGTCTTCCCTTCACAAAACCGGTCTGATCCTCACCTATTGCCCCCAGCACACAGTCCTTTATCCGCGATGCAAGCACCTTCGCCAATAACTTGGCATCTACATTCAAATACGATATCGGGCGGTACGACCCACAGTGCTCCGGATCCTTATCCTTCAGAATCAGGGAAATCAAAACCTGCGACCATGTTGGGGGGAGTTTCTCTCTCTTTCCCCCCCCTCCCTTCATTATACACCCTCACCAGCAGTGGCCCCAGGTGCACCCCAAACCTTTTATAAAACTCTACCGGGAACCCGTCCGGCCCCGAGGCTTTCCCCGCTTGCATCGCCCCACACCATCCATCACCTCCCACAGCCCAATTCGGACCTACAGTCTCTGAACCTCTTTGGAGAACTCCTACCGATAAAGGAATCGCCTCATTCCCCACTCCCCGGTCGGGGGTTCCAAATCATACAGTCCCCTATGAAAGACGTCAAATGCCTCTGGGTCCATCACCACCTTACCCTTATCATCCCTCACTCTACCAACCTCCGCCGCCTGCTTCCTCAACTGATGGGCCAACATCCTGCTTGCCTTTTCCCCATACTCATACACCGCCCCTCTGGCCCTCCGTAATTGTTCCACCGCCTTCCCCATCTGGAGCCTCTGCCTCTCCTTCAACAATCCTGCCGCCTGTGCCTCTGAATACTTCCTGTCCTCCCACAAAATCTCATCCACCAGCCTTGCCCTCTCCTCACGCTCCACCTTCTCCCTGTGCGGCTGACGTGAAATAAACTCCCCTCTAAAAGTGTATCCCACAACGTGGCGGCTGTGACCTTTAATCGGTTGAACCCGGCTTCCCTCTTCGCCAACTCAGCACAAAGGTCTTGGTAGGCCCGCAGCTCACGTCTTGCTCTGCCTCGCTCATCGTATGATCCTCTTCTTATCCAAAAAGCAAGGCACCCGCACCACCATTGCCCGCGCTGCGGCCCCCTCCTCAGCACCCTGTGTGCATGAGAGGCTGATTAAGGACCCCTCCCCCATCAACGTCTCCAGCATACTCGTCACAATCACGGCGGCCTCCGCACCTTTAGTGCTTTCAGGCATCCAAACAATTCTCACATTTTGCATCCTGAAGCGGTACTGCAGGTCCTCCACCTTCTACCTTAGACTCTCCTGGCTTTCCTGCTTTCCCAACTCCACCACTATCTGCTCCTCATGTTCCCCCACCACCCCTCCAATTTCTGAATCACCCGGCCATGGGATTCCAGCTACTGCTCGATTCGCTCATCCCAGATCTCAGCGGCTCCACCACTTTGGCCAGGTCTTCCAGGGCCTCTTTCCTCTATTGCTGGAACTTGTTATTGAAGCAATCCACCAGCTGCTCCATCAACCACTGGGTAGGCAGCGTGCCCCCCTTGTCTCCGCCATCTTTACCTGTGACACCCCAAAAACTCTGTTCTGACGGCTCTTTTTTACTTGCGGTGCTCCTTGCCCGCATATCCATACACCAGAGGAGTATTGCCTTCCCTGGGCAATCCTGCACCTTACCCTCAAATGCTGCACCCTTCAGAAAAAATCCACCCTGAGCGGGAGGCATCAAATTTACAACAACTCATTCCATGGCCACCATCGGATGTAGTGATGCTTAATACAAATAATAGTTTCGTTTTCGGTAAAACGACTGTAATGACTTAGACCAGGCCTTTGAGATTGGCCAATTGGAATACGAGTTCCCTGATTAGTGGGCCAATCAGGGAACCTCTTCTTTGTATGTAACAGGGAGTTTCAGATTTGATGCACTCTGTAGATAGCAAGCTGATTGCACATGGTCGTACTGCTGTTGGTTTCGATCATAAAAGGGATTCTGGTGAAGGGATTTCTACCTCCGTGGACTTATTACAGTGGCGATGAGGAAAAAGGAATGACCCCAAGGAACCTGCTCATTATCAGCCACCACATATTGATGGTAAGCCACTGACAGGCAAAATGCCTTTATTTGGGAAGTTGGATTCTTTTGACCCTGCAGTGGAAGACTGGGCCCAATATGTAGAGTGGATGAAGTACTCTTTTAGAGCAAATGATATAGTTCCAGATGAAAAGCAATGGGTCATTCTGCTGACCGCGTGTGGAACGGCAACTTTTGCCATTATGCGCAGTCTCACTTTTCCGGAGGCACAGGACACGAAAACATTCCAGAAATTGACGGACTTCGTAAAAGTGTACTATGACCCTAAGCCAACTCTGATCCTGCAAAGATACAGTACTCAGCATTCCAAGACACGGGGGAGTCAGTCACTAATTTCTTAACAAGATTCAGATGATTGGCAGAGGTTTGCGAATTTGGTCTGACGCTAAATGAGATGCTCCAAGACCGGTTGGTGTGCGGAATAAATAATTTAGCAATAGAAAAACGTCTGTTAGCAAAGGCCAAGCTCATTTGCAAACAAGCATTGCAGCTGGCTTTGTCCTGGGAAAAAGTGGCGAGCAGAGCACATGAGTTACAGGGTACTCCAATGGAGGTAGACGCCCACACCAGTGCAACTGAGTTAAGGGACTACCACTGGGGGATAGGCAACTGCATAGCCACCCTCAGGAATGACTCGGATTCTAAGGAACGGGGGCCCACTTGCAGAACCGCTCCCAAGCAAGGGGATATTATGACCAGAGAGATGGGAGCCCCTGCAGACTTGCGCCTGGCAAGAAATTGTAGGTTTCCCTGAGTTTGGAGCCAGGGAGGAAAATTAGAAGTCCAAAGCTAACATTTCGGAGAAGGACACATAGGCCAGGGTATAGGAGAATGCACACCCTGGAAGCCCCACCTACCTCCGGCAAGGAACAACTAAATTGTGTAACGATAGTTAAATCAAAACCCATTAAATTAACCATAAGGCCGAATGGACGTCCAACATTAATGGAGGTCGACAAGGGACAAGTGCCTGAAGCCTACAGACAAAGGTTTAGAAATTTAAGGAAAGAATTTGGTCAAACTTACATGGAGGTTGAAAGGCTCAAACAGAGTAATTTTGATCGTTGGATAAAGGCTTTGAAAATAGACCAAACGTATGAAGCTCTCAGAGAAATTATGCTTTTGGAGGAGTTTAAAAATTCAATTCCTGATGTAATGAGAACTCATGTGGAAGAGCAGAAGGTTAAAACTGCTAGATGAGCAGCAGAAATGGCAGATAATTATGAATTAGTTCATAAATCAAAGCTTGATTTCCGACATCAGTTTCAGCCTGTGAGGGATAGAAACTGGGGACATGAGAAATACTCAAGTGGTAAAGGTAAAGTTGATCTGATGGGAGACAATAAAGAGAGTGTACCTCAGATTAAAAACGAAATCCAGGAGGGTGGAAGAGACATGAAAAGTTTCAAAAGTTTTCACTGTAATAAACTAGGCCATCTAAAGTCACAGTGTTGATTGTTGAAGAAAAGGACTGGGAAGGCTGATGTGGTAAAACAGGATAAGACAGTGGGGTTTGTGAAAGTGGTAAAGGAAAGCCCAAGTGAAGAGAAGGAGGTGCAAATGATTGTACAGCCTGATCAAGAGGTGATTGATAAGAAGGTGCCAGATCTCTTTAAAGAATTTACTTGTGTGGGTAAAGTTTACTCATGTGCAACAGGAGGAGCAGGTAAAGAAGTCACAATTTTAAGAGATACTGGAGCTAGTCAATCCTTAATGGTAAGAGATCAGGAGTTATGTAGTTTGGGAAGAATGTTACCAGAAAAGGTGGTAATATGTGGAATTCAGGGTGAGAGGAGTAGTGTTCAATTCTATAAGGTAAGGTTGGAAAGTCCAGTGAAGAGTGGTGAAGTGGTAGTAGGAGTAATAGAGAAACTATCTTGTCCAGGAGTACAGTTTATCTTGGGTAATGATATAGCTGGATCGCAGGTGGCAGTGAGGCCTACTGTGGTTGATAAGCCAGTGGAAAATCAGACAACTGGAAGTGTTGAAGGACGAATATCCTGGGATTTTTCCGGATTGTGTAGTAACAAGGTCGCAAATATTTTTAGTTCAGGAAAATTGGCGGAGTTACAACAGAAAGATATAGAAATAAAACGGATGTATTAGAAAGCATACACGGAAGAGGAATCTGAGTGTATACCAGAGTGTTATTACTGTAAAAGTGATGTCTTGATGAGAAAATGGAGACCTTTACATATGCAGGCGGATGAAAAGTGGACAGAAGTTTATCAAGTAGTATTGCCGGTCGGGTATAGAAAGGAGATGTTGCGAGTTGCACATGAGGTACCAGTGGGAGGTCATTTGTGAATAAGGAAACCTCAAGCTAAAAACCAGAAACATTTTTATCGGCCTGGATTACATAAAGATGTAGTTAAATTTTGGCAATCATGTCACACATGTCAAGTGATAGGGAAACCTCAAGCAGTGATAAAACCAGCACACTTAATACCCATTCCAGCATTTGAGGAACCTTTTACAAGGGTCCTAATTGATTGCGTAGGACCGCTTCCTAAAACAAAAAGTGGGAATCAATATCTTTTGACGATAATGGATGTGTCTACTAGGTTATCAGAGGCCATTCCAGTACGTAATATTACAGCGAAAAAGATTGTGGAGAAGTTACTTAAATTCTTTACTCGATATGGACTACCCACAGAAATACAATCGGATCAAGGATTGAATTTTACCTCAAGGTTACTCAAAGAAGTTATGGATAGCTTAGGAATAAAACAATTTAAATCAACTGCATACCATCCAGAATTGCAGGGAGAGTTAGAAAGGTGGCATCAGACATTAAAGACAATGTTGAGGGCTTATTGTCACGATTATCCAGAGGATTGGGATAAAGGAATTCCATTCGTACTGTTTGCAATTAGGGATGCACCTAATGAGTCAACCAAATTTAGTCCTTTTGAACTAATTTTTGGTCATGAGGTAAGATGACCACTTAAATTGATTAAGGAAAAATTGGTGAGTGAAAAATCAGAAATTACATTATTGGATTACGTGTCAAATTTTAGGGAACGATTAAATCGAGTAGGTGAATTGGCTAGACAACATTTGAAAGTTGCACAAAATATGATGAAACTGGTAGCGGACAAGAAATCCAAAGTTCGTAGTTTTGCCATTGGAGATGAAGTTTTAGTGTTGTTACCAGTGGTAGGTGAACCTTTGAAGGCAAGGTTTTGTGGACGTTATCATATTGAAAGGAAATTAAGTGATGTGAGTTATGTGGTAAAAACACCAGATAGAAGGAAGACTCACCGAGTGTGTCATGTGAATATGCTTAAAAGGTACTTTGAAAGGGAAGGAGAGAAAAAGGAGGCGGTTTTAATTATTCAAAGTGGCGAACCAAATCCAGATGACTGTGAATTTGACATACCTCAAATTAAATTGGAAAACGATGTTCTTAAAAATTGGGATAAATTGTTGAGTTACCTTCCAGAGGAACAATGAGCTGACCTGAAAGAGTTATTGATATCACATGGGCATATTTGTGGAGATAAATTGGGAAGTACTAAAATGGCTATACATGATGTAGATGTGGGAAATGCTGTTCCAATCAAACAACATCCATACAGATCTAACCCTTTAAAATTGGCACAGATTAACAAAGAGATTGAGAGTATGCTTAGAAATGACATAATGGGTTGCAGCCAATGGAGCTCACCCATAGTGATGGTACCAAAACCAGACAGTACCCAACGGTTGTGTGTGGACTATAGAAAGGTTAATGCAGTTACAAGAACGGACTCTTATCCTATCCCACGTTTGGAGGATTGCATTGAGAAAGTGGGACAATCAGCGTTTATTTCCGAACTGGATTTACTTAAAGGTTACAGGCAGGTACCTTTATCCGAAAGGGCGAAGGAGATTTCAGCTTGTGTGACTCCAGATGGTATATACCAATTCAAAGTTATGCCATTTGGCATGAAAAATGCCCCAGCCAAACCCCAACGGTTAACTAACAAAGTTGTTTCAGGATTGCCCAATTGTACGGTATACATCGACGATCTGGTAGTTTTCAGCCAGACATGGAAAGAACATTTAAAACATCTGATGGAGTTATTTGATCGACTTCAGGAGGCGGGTTTGGTGATAAACCTAGCCAAAAGTGAATTTGGAACAGCCCAAGTCATTTTCCTTGCCCATACAATTGGATAGGGTCGAATGGTCACACGGGATGTGAAACCAACAGTTATTGAGGAGTTTCAATACCCTCGAGACAAAGGGAAATAATGCGATTTCTTGGCATGAGTGGATTTGATCGAACATTTCTGCAGATGTTTTGTAGCGTGATTGCTCCACTGATGGACTTGCTGAAGAAACGTCGAAAATTTCAATGGACAGTGGAGTTTCAACAGGCATTTGACTGCCTGAAAGCTGTGATAACCAATGCTCCTGTATTGGAGAATTACAAGGGACTCTGTGATCAGATTGAACTAAAGTATCTGACTTTAAAGAGAAATGCCGAGGCGTAGAGAAATGGACAGATCGTGCAGAGACCTTCTTGTTCAAAGAGACTGTCAATCGAGAAGGAATTTCAGTTGGAGGAAGAAAAATGAAACAAATGGACTATACTATTATACCTGTTTGCGTGTATTGTTTTTTGAAACTAAGAAGTATATTTACTGTGTGTATTTCTTGAAGAATAGTGAAAAGGTGAAAAATGAAACCATCTTTAAGTTGATGGGTTTTTTTTCTTGGGAGGAGGTGTCATGTGAGAGTACCTTTAAGAAATTGGTGTTTATAAATGGTTGTGTATCTAAATATCTGTAGTGAGAGTACCTTTAAGAAATGGGTGTTTATTACTGCAGTGATGTCAGAGAGTGGGTGGAGCTGGGCTGTCTCAGCTTTTTACTTTCGTTTTAGGCTGTTTGCTGCAGGGTGTGTTTTAGTTTATTTTTCAGAGCTGGATAGCTGCAGTCACAACCAGAAGGTGTATGAATCTCTCTCTCTAATCTAAAGACTGTAGACCCACTGTAGAGTGGGCCGTGTGCTCCGCATACCACAATCTAGTAGAAGTTGTGGATCAGGTGAACTCCATGTTACACTTTGGGGTTCTCTAAACCCTGGCCCATAACAGTAGAAAAACACCAGTAGGCCTAATGCAGGGGCCTCAACACCACTCGCCGAGAAAGGCAGTTCAACGCAGGCGAAAAGGTATGGGTTAGAAATTATGCAAATAGACCCACATGGGTAGCAGGAATGGTCAAGGCCAGGACAGGACCTGTGTCGTATGAGATACGTGTAGGAAAACATGTCGTAAAAAAACACCTGGACCACGAGCGGACCTCGGATTCGTTTCCTCCTCCGCAGCTGACTCAGACCAGCATAGCGAGAGTCTCCATAGACTTATTACAACTACCTAAAGTTAAAATGATATTCAGAATCTGGGTAATATTAGAACATAGAGATTAAGATAAATACAGGAAACTTGTTTTTGTCAAAACAATTTAAATTAAATTGTTTTTGTACTAAGTTGATCAATGTCCATGCTACCTAGCATTTAACACAGAATTATGAGTCATATATATGTTCTGAAATGCTTCCATTTTGATCCTGATTCTATGCTACAGTGTCACAAGCAGATCAGTTAGAGGTTATCTTATCCATGTCCCTTTTCAATTATTAGTGAGTTCTCGGGAGAGATAGCCAAATTAGAATTATAGAATCCCAACAGTGCAGAAGGAGGCCATTTGGTCCATAGAGTCTGCACCAACCCCCTGAAAGAGCACCTTACCTAGGCCCCCTCCCCCACTCTATCCCAGTAACCCCACCTAACCTTTGAACACTAATGTGCAATTTAGCACGGTCAATCCACCTACCCTGCACATCTTTAGAAAACCGGAGCACCCGGCGGAAACCCACGCAGACACGGGGGAGAACGTGCAAACTCCACACAGATTCTCAAGGCCGGAATTGAACCTGGGTCCCTGGTGCTGTGAGGCAGCAGTGCTAACCACTGTGCCACCGTGCCGCCCATGGACGAATTAGAGGGCATTACTGTACTGTAAACTTATTTCCTGGAAATTGATCTGCAACTCCTTTTAATTGTCCATTTAACTTGGCCAGTTAAAAGCCACAGCATGTCAAAAGACTTATTAGTAAAACTGAAGTCCAGAGGGTTAAAGGGGTTGCTTAGATACAATGTTGACTGAGGGACAGAAAGCAAAGAACAGTGGTGAATGATTGCTTTTCAGATTGGAGGGAAGTATCTGTGGTTTTCTCGGGGATCTGTGTTGGGACCACTACTACTTCTGATATATATATATTAATAATCTAAATTTGGGTATGCAGGTCTTTAATTTTCAATGTTTGCAGATGAGACAAAACTCTTAAATGTAGTTATCAGTGAGGAGGATGATAACAGATTTATAAAGGAATTGGATGCAAATAATTATTTTAACATATCTATTATTTCTTAATGGGCAAATAAGTGCAACATGATTCATTTTGGTAGAAACAAAGTGACGAAACAGTTCAAAATAAACTATACAATTTTCAAAGGGATTTGGGAACAGAGAGATCTTTGGATGTGTGCACATATTTTTGAAGGTGGCAGGACAAGCTGAGAAACTTGTTAAAAGGGCACAGAAAATCCTTATAAATAGAAACATAGACCTTGGCCACCTTAGGCAAGGGAAAAGCAAGTTGGGCCCTTTAGGGACTCCTAAATCTCAAGCCCATATCAGGACCCCATTCCCACCATGTTTTTATCTCTCAGAGATCTGGGGGGTGGGTGAGGGCTCCAGTTTTGCATGCTGCAATGCAGTACAGGAGATTAGAAGACCCACCTCTGTTCTCTGGGACTACTCTAAACAATGGAGTTTATACAAACTGATTGTTTTTTTCGAAGCTGCAGATATGTTTCATTTCCTTTTCAAAGTTGATTGCTTGTAACATTTTTTCAAAACAAAAGAGGCTGGATTCTCCGTTTCAGCGGCTATGTGCCGGTGCCAACGGAGCTGTGTGGTCTTTCACGACCAAAAATCTGCGTGAAACCTTAATCGATTCCAGGACCGGTGAGGGGCTAGCACCGGCGCCGGGTGAAACTCTCACCTCCTGCACCGAGAATGGCCGGATCCCGGGCCGCGCATGCGCATGGCTGACGGCCTGTAGCAGTCGCATCTTACAACATGGCGCCGGCCGTTCACGCGCCCGACCCACCATCTGCAACTTCACAGCCCAATCCCAGGCCACTCCACAGCAGTCCCCCCAGCCAGCAGCACGGATGCGCTGGCACAGCTGAGACCACACGGTCCCGCACCGTCAGGAACTCAGCCATCGGGGGCGGAGCTGTTGCAATGGCGGGCGACACGATGATGCCATTTCAGTGGATGCGGAGCATGGCTGACTGGCGTCGGAGCCCATTCTCTGCCTGATCGCTGAACACGAATTTGGCATCGGGCAACGAAGAATCCTGCCCAAGATCTCCTGATAGCACAGTCCAAAACGTGACAAGAGATTTTCCAGCATAGTTTTCGACAATTATGAATGCATTGTAGCACTCCATCAGTTGGCAAATTATTCTGATGCATCTTAACACTTAAAAATTGTGGTCAGTGTAATGGTCAACTTCCTTTTCATGACAGAGCCCTGTGCTGAATCACCACAGTTAAAACACATCTACATTTCAGCATCTAATAGTGACATTTGACATTGTCAGTACATTTAACCTGTCAGAACCTTCCCAATTCCTCAACAGTGGCCACCAGCTTTCCAACAAGGTGAACTATTTTTAGGGCTTACAATACCCACAACCGCACAAATTGTCGGGGGAGACAATTCAGATAAATTTATCGGGCTCGCAATGTCAACCTTAGAAGTGGATAAGGGGTTGCAACCCAAAGTCTTCCCAACCATTACAAACATAGTGCAGGATTGGGGAGGGAGATGAAATCCGTTTTTGCAGTAAAAGCCATGAAGGTAATAGCTTTCCTGGCCCCATTCCACCTCCAACAGGAGACAAAAATGTGGCTCGTAGAGAACAGAAGTAAGGAAAACATGCTAAATCTTCATAAAACACAAATAGGCCCCTGCTGAAATATTCTGGGCGCCACACTTTAGAAAGAAGGTCAAGACTTTAGAGAGGATTTGGAGATTTGCTAGAATGATACCAAGAATGAAAGACCTCCATTGCATGTAAAGACTAGAGAAACTGGGAGTTGTCCTCATTCGAGCAAAGCAGAGTAAGAGAATATTTGAGAGGAGTGTTCAAAATCTTCAAATACTTTGATAAAGTAAATAAAGAGAGCGACTGTTTCAGTGGCAGAGCTTCGGGAATCAAAGGACATAGATTTAACGTGATTATCAAAAGAATGATATGGGGGAGGGGGTATGTTGCACAATGAGTTATGATGTTCTGAAATGCACTGTCTGAGGGTGATGGTAGGAGATTCAAGTATAACATGAAAAAAAGAATTGGGTAAATATTCAAATAGAAAATGTTTCTAGACTGTGGGGAAATAGCAGAGTGGGACTAATTGGTTATTTCTGTCAAAGAGCAAGCACAGACACAATCGGCTGAATGGCCTCTTTCAGCGCTCTACTGTCCTGTGCAAAAAAAAACATTGGATTTCATCTCTTGTGTCCAATTTTGAGTCTGTGGACAGCTTTGATTCCAGCAACAAGATAAAAACAGCCTGCCTCAGTCTACCTCTCTTGAAGCAATAAACTTCCCAAAGCACTTCAGGGCAAAAATATAGAGAAAGATAAGACTGGATGGCAGGCTAAAAAGTAAAATGCACTTAGAGTTATTATCCGGGTTAAGGAAGGAAAAATGGAGAGATTTGAGACAACAACTGATGGTAACTAAAAGTCTTATTAGAAAATGTAAGAGAGAATTGGAGGTGAATCACAGAAGTTAACAAAAATGACAAAGTGTTGCAGCAATATTCATCACAGAAGAAAATCACGTAGGTCCACTAAATGATAATTGGATAAAGGTGTTGAAATACTATTCTAGAATTGGCAGCTATAATAAAATAATTCTTTGCAACAATTTTCATTAAAGAAGACAAACTTGAATCATGGTAATTTAAATGGTTTAAGTATCAAAAGTTTGTTAAAAATGTATCATGCAGAAATTGGAATATTCACAAAACTCCTGAGATTGATCACTGCGTTCTCAAAATGATTTCATAACAGGCAAACAAAATTTTCTGAACAGACGTTTAAATATATATTGTTAAAATACTCACTCTGGATATATATAATTATTTATTTTATAAATTAGGGTTTCATTACTAATTCTAACCTTTCTCTTCTAGAATAAATTCAACAAGAAGTTTAGTTATTTGTTTATTTATTGACTGGAAATGTTTGATCAATAGTGTAAAGAACATGAACACGAGGAGTTGTTTTACTCCCTTCTACACCCTGTCTCAACAGCAAGTACGTCCAGAATCAGGCAGACCATGAGTTACAAAATAAGCAACAAAGATCAAATCATTGGCACAACGATTTAAAATCAGGCTGATCCTAGATTTGACCCTGGATTTATACTGAGTTCAACATTATTGCTGAACCCA